>NW_028295339.1:0-311859 GCF_964341445.2 Mesoplodon mirus
CTGCCAGTTATCACAGTTGAATATTAGTGAACTAGGGAACCAGTTGACTAGATAAGATTGGATCTCTTCACCAGACATATATACAGGAGAAAATATTGAACACATATTGTAAATTTTAATTCATCTTTCAAGACACTAAGCTATCTCTGTTTAGTCTTTTATTAGATAGCAAGATAGTAACAATAGTACAAATAATTTCTATTGAGAAACAGAATAACATCTAGTCTGTATATCAATATACAAATAAATATATATAATCTGGCTAGAGTATTAGAAAACATTTTATAAAACTCACTTTGGTGTTTATTTGTAAGTTCTCCTAAAATTATGAGTGTCACTAGAGAAATCATTTTAATATTGCATGACAGGAGAGGAGGAGACAGTTTAGAGTAAGGAAGCTGTGCTTACCCCTGAGGGGTTCTTTGGTTAGCCTAAGAATTAGCAGAGGAAATTGACATTAGTTAAATAACTACTATGTCCCTGGAGGTATGCTAAGTGCTTTACACATGAAACATGAGGTAATCCTCACAAGGAACTCTGGGAATGAGAATTCTTAACCTGATTAATAAAGTAAGTGAGGAAATGAATGCTAATCTATTTAAGTTAACATTCCCAAGTTCTTAGAGTTCTAAGTGGCAAAACTAGAATTTTTAAATCACCTTTAACCTAATCTGAAGTCTACTCCCTTTTTACTATACCTTCTGGAAACTTCCATGTATTTCTTTCTTTATAAAAGGTTAAATTGGATGTTGGAAAGGTTTCTTCATTATATAAACCATTTCATCCAATTGAAGCACTGGTTTCATGACATTTTATTCTAGTATTCTGACCTCTAGTTTTAGACCTTCCAGAGATCTCGAGTCCTTTATAATTACTAACAGGTATTTAAAAAATAATTGTGAAAAAAAATAAGTGTGTGTACCTATGTTTAAACTAAAGTATTAGATTACATACCTTTTAAGGCAGTGACCACATCATCTCAAGGCCTAGCACAGTGTCTGGAACTTAGTAGATACTCCATAAATATTTCTTAATTTTAGAAATAAATGACAATGAGCAATGCCTCCATCCATTCACTCACCTAACACATATTTACTAAGTACCTACTAAATTCCAAGCACTGGGGAGTCCATCAGTGGAGAGCGAGCTAAAGATGATTCCTGCTAAATGGATCTTTGTGGTCTAGTAAGGAAGAATTAGGGTTAAGCAAAAATAATAAAGGATGGTATATGCTCACAGTGGAGAGATTTTGAGTGCTGTGGGAACACCTAGCAGGGGTCTGTAGCATGGTCTGTGTGCTTATGTGGGGGGAGAGTGGGATGTGGTCAGGGTTGTTTTCTTCTGATGTTTGAACGTAATGTAGACTAAGACAGCAATATCATTATGTGGGGTGGGCCAGCTGGCCCTGGAACGGAGAGCAGGACCTTGAGCAAGTGGCTTTCTGCAGCAGACCCTGAGGTTGTTGACAGCTGGAGGCTATCTGCCACCCTCATTCCCTGCAGCCCATCTTAAAGAAGGATCCCAGAAATTAGACACACTAGTTGTCACTAGCACCAACACTACTGGAGCCTACATACTGTTCTGTGAATGAAAGAAACATTGCACTTAAATAATGAATTTCAGAGTTCTTTCAATTTGTTGAATCAAAATTCTAATATTTACTTTATTCACTTTTTTCCCTGGTATTTCTAGTTCTAGTACAGAGACATGTCTCTATAAAAGTCATTTCCAAAAAATCATAACTAACAAGAATCAAAAACAAGAATGTGTTTTTCATGCCTATCATTACCTGTGATGACATATGAAGTATTTTCAATGAACAAATATCCAAATAAAAATTAGCATTTTATTTCACTTATTTTGCTTACTTCTCCCCCAGATCCCTTCCCATTCTTCTTCCCTTCACTTTTTTCTTTTCTTTTGCCCCTTTCTTTCCTTCCTTTCTTCTCTCTCACACCCATTGTATCAATAATTCTATTTTGATTAGTTTCCAAGTTCTACAATTTCTTTTAGTTGATTTTCTCACAGAAACAAATATCAGAATGCCTCATTTTTGTTCCTAAGTTATGTTGGTTCTCAGTAAAATTCTATTTGTGTTATAATTTTCTTCGTTTACTGTTAAAGTTTGTCGTGGTTCTGCTTCAAGTGACCTTGGAACTTCTAGTAACTGAATTTGTTGCAAGGTTCCCTTCAGCAGCAGTAATTTTTTTTTTTTGGCCCAAAAATAAACCAAAGAAAAATTATGTACACAGAAATTAACAGACAGGTTTTGGAGACCAAATCGTTTTCTGTGTTGTACTGGTTTTTTTGAAAGTTCAGGTTAACTTATTCAAGGTTGCTTTCTACTTGGATCTAACTTCTTTTAATGTAGTCAAGATTTTTAGTAAATTTTTCTATAAACAGTGTCCCAAAAATGTATTTTTAAAGGCTCTATTTGGATGTATGGTTTTGATTGGATTGCATAGATTAAATCTAGAAACTATATTTTAGGGTAGAAATGTCGTGAAAGAGATTGCATTACCCCCAGAGGCTAAATATTTTTTTATAAAACTTGCAAGCTGAAAGTAAATTTCAAGTACATCCTTACCCCAGTTTCAATACTCTTCGCTGAAAACATAATATTTAGTGTATTTCTTTTGCAAATCAGACATATGGGACCCAACTTATAAATATTTTTCTTTAAAAATTAAATCATGGAAATTAAAAAAAAATCAAAAGGAAAGATATAAAACCCCTTTCTCCCAAAAGAGCTACAAAAGTTTACTCCTTGAAACATTGGACTACAGAAACATTTGCAATTAGTAAGCTGCATTATTTATAGATAGAGACTGCAACGTCTCTTCCCCATTTAGAAGTTTATTTTAAATCTATAAGATTTATAAAACAAAAGTAAGAGAAGCATGTGTTGAGCAATAAATTAATACTGCTAGTGAGCTTCTGTATGCTTTTAACATTACACTATTTTCATCATTTTTGACACAAAGATGTGTTTTGCAAGGAGGGAATAGCACATTTTGAAATGACTAGTTAAGCAGTGGGTGAAAAACTGGTAACAAAAAGAAGGGAAATGGTTTATACTTTCATTATACTTAAGGTCACATACAGGTCACATTTAACACCGATTCCATTTTCATATATTTTAATAAAATCTGTATAGGAAATTCAAGTAACGGTTGTGGAAAGAATTTGATCTAAAGGAGCAAAACTAAGTGTCACTTTAACATTAACCTTCTAGTGATAAATAAGCAAACAGAAGAAAAAAAAATGTCTCCTCCAAATGCAAAAGCAGAAATACTTGCTCCCTAGCTACTGACATGAGAGAAATATTTGATAGTGGTGGCCTTGTAACAAGATATCCTGGGCTTGGCATTACACCAAGGGTTGTAACTTAAAAACCAATGCATGTATTTTATTTAGGAATGCTCAGAGTAGTTGGGGAGAAAGAGTTACTTATAAGGTTGTCTTGTTCTTGAAATTTTTTGAAAATCTTCTGGCAGGAATTGATGTTGTACTGATCACTACTCATTTCTTCTCTTCTTTCTGTTCATACTTTGCCAGAGAGAGGGTGTCTACTCCTTTAAAACTTTGCTATCATTCTTGGAATATAATGCTGGTCTGGGTCTTACTTGGAAAGCTGCCTCCTGTCCTCATGCTTATTTAAGACACATATTGCATCTCGATCTATAATATCTTAGCATGCCAGGAAGAGTATACTGGCGACTTCAAACACAAATTCAAGTTTCAAAGATGAAATGGCTCACATTTTACTTAGACATAGCATTAAGAATCAGCTCCCCCATCCCCACCCCCATGGGTGCTATTCTGCTTATTTCTCTAATTTACACAACTATTTTCTTTTGCATCTTGTAAAATGTAAAGCAATTCAGAAGAGGTTCTGAGTGAACAGCAGAAAGTCTGCAGCTCAACGGCATGAGTCAGTATGTAATAAGTTGCCTGAATCTATAGATAGACCATTATGGGACTTGTTAAGGTTTGTGTCAGGTCTCTGCAATAGTTATTGGAGGCCTAAATCAGACCAGCTTTCCTCCACAAAATTAAATAAAGGGGTACTGGATATACCATGCGTCGGAGGGATTAGTCAGTTCTCTTTGCACAGCAGTGACCTCTGTATCCCCTCTATTAACGAGTGGGAAAGATTTAACTGCACTGCACATACCCTTGTATTTTTGGGCCATTATTTAAAACATGTCAAAATGAGTTCAGTAACTCTTCATTCATTTTTAACCTCACCTGTTCCTCAATCAAGCATTTCTAGCCCCACCTTTTCTTTCTTTCTTTCTTTCTTTTTTTAATCAAACCCAGAAGTACTTGGAGTTTGTATCATGCATAATTCTGTAGGAGTCTTGGAACTGAGCGCCACTTGAAGTTCCATAAAATGACTATACCCCTTGTCAACTAGGAAGTGAATATATACACTGATGCTTGCCATGGAGGTCACACTATGTCGAGTATTTTGTGGTTTAATTGCACACTGAATGTATGCTTGAATCTGTTATAAAAAAAAAAAGACAGAGGCAGACTTGATGAGGTAATCTTTTACTCTCCACATCATATTTCACTTAAGTGGTAGTCAACATGCAACCCTAATTGACAGTCAAATCAGAGCTCTGTTGACTGTAGCTAAATACATATTGCCTAATTGTATAATTCCCATAACTTCATGCAAAATTCAAGGTATGAATGCACTTCCTAAGGATGGAATTGCTGAGCATAAATCAATGATTTGTTCACTCTTAAAAAGTTCATGTATTCACTGGCTTGTGACTTCATAGGTTGGTTAATTACTAGATTTCAGAGTTATTAGGTTAATGGACATAAAAGCACTAGAACAGATATGGAACCCCTTATTTTTTTATTGATGTATAATTGACTTACAATATTGCATTAGTTTCAGGTGTACAACAGTGATTCGGTATTTTATACATGATGAAATGATCACCACTATAAGCTTAGTTACCATCTGTTACCATACAAAGTTATTATAATATTACTGACTATATTACCTATGCTGTATATTAGATCCCTTTGACATATTTATTTTTTAACTGGAAGTTTGTACCTCTTAATCCCCTTCACTTATTTCGCCCATCCTCCCACTCCCATCTCTGGCAACCACTAATTTCTTCTTGGTGTCTATGAATCTTTTGTTTTATTATATTTGTCTTTTTGTTTTTTAGATTCCACACATAAGTGAAATTATATGGTATTTGTCTTTCTCTGTCTGACATTTCATTTAGCATAATACCCTCTAGGCCTATGCATGTTTTCACAAATGGCAAGATGTCATTTTTTTATGGCTAAGTAATATTCCATTGTGTATATATTTGTGTGTGTGCATGTGTGTGTGTGTCTGTATACATACAACATCTTGATTCACTCATCTGTTGATAGGCACTTAGGTTGCTTCTACATCTTGTCTATTGGAAGTAAAACTGCAATGAACAACAGGGTACATTTATCTCTTTGAATTAGTGTTTTCAGTTTTTTCAGATAAATACTCAGAAGTAGAATTGCTGAACTGTATGGTAGTTCTATTTTTACTTTTTTGAGGAACCTCCATACTGTTTCCATAGTGGCTATACCAATTTAAATTCTCACCAACAGTGCACCAGGGTTCCCTTTTCTTTACATTCATGCCAACACCTGTTATTTTTTGTCTTTTTGATAATAGCCACTCTGACAGATGTGAGGTGATATCTCATTGTGGTTTTGATTTGCATTTCCCTGATGACTAGTGATTTTGAGCATCTTTTCATGTGCCTGTTGGACATCTGTATGTCTTTGGGAAAATATCTATTCAGTCTGCCCACTTTTTTTTTTTCATAAAACCAATTTATGTTAATACAGATGCTTCATTTCAAATTCAAAATAATGTTACATGGCATCCAAAATGCAAGAAAATTCCTTAGTATAAGCCAAACTGCAATATGATAAGCTAAATTTGCTTCTTATTTCTATATGCCTTTTTAGTACAGTCCCTATTTTAAAGCATAATCCTATAGAAACAGTTGGATGTAAGGATAATAATGTATTTACAAGAATTCTTCTTTAGCCATTTGAAGTACATTTAATTTACAATGTTGTGTTAATTTCAGGTATACAACAGTGATTCAGTTATATATATATATATATATATATATATATATACACACACACATACATATAATGTGTGTCTATGTTTGTGTATATATATATATACACACACACATATATGTGTACACATACATATATTTTCAGATTCTTTTCCATTATAAGTTATTACAAGAATTGAAATGTGCTATACAGTTGGTCCTGTGCTATACAGTAGGTCCTTGTTGTGTATCTATTTTATATATAGTAGTGTGTATATATTAATCCCAAACTCTTAATTTATCTCTCCCCTCCACCCCGCTATCCCCTTTGGTAACCATAAGTTTGTTTTTTATGTCTATTAGTCTATTTTTGTTGTGTAAATAAATTCATTTGTATCATTCTTTTAGATTCCCCATATAAGCGATATCATATAATATTTGTCTTTATCTGACTTCACTTAATATGATAATCTCTAGGTCCATCCATGTTGCTGCAAATGACATTATTTCATTCTTTTTTTTATGGTGAGTAATATTCCATTGTGTATATATATTCAGCTTCTTATTTATCCATTTATCTGTTGATGGACATTTAGGTTGCTGCCATGTCTTGGCTATTGTAAACAGTGCCACTATGAACACTGGGATGTATGTATCTTTTTGAATTAGAATTTTCTCCAGATATATGACCAGGAGTGGGATCCCTGGATCATATGGTTAACACTATTTTTAGTTTTATAAGCAACCTTCATACTGTTCTCCATAGTGGCTACACCAATTTATATTCCCACTAATAGTGCAGAAGGGTTCCTTTCTCTCCACACCTGCTCCAGCATTTATTATTTGTAGACTTTTTAATGATGGACATTCTGACGGGTGTGAGGTGCCACCACATTGTAATTTGAACCTCATTGTAGTTTTGATTTGCATTTCTCTAATAATTAGTGCTATTGTGAATCTTTTCATGTGCCTCTTGGCCATCTGTATGTCTTCTTTGGAGAAATGTGTATTTAGGTCTTTTTTTGTGCTATTAAGCTATATTGGCTGTTTGTGTGTTTTGGAAATTAATCCCTTATCAGTAGCATTGTTTATAAATACTTTCTCCCAGTCCATGAGTTGTCTTTTCATTTTGTTTATTGTTTCCTTTGTTGTGCAAAAACTTTTGAGTTTAATTAGGTCCCATTTGTTTATTTTTGTTTTTATTTATTTTACTCTAGGAGATAGATCTGAAAAAACATTGCTGTAATTTATGTCAAAGTGTGCTCTGCCTATGTTTTTCTCTAGGAGGTTTATAGTAGCTGGTCTTACATTTAGCTATCTAATCCACTTTGAGTTTATTTTTGGGTACGGTGTTAGGGAGTGTTCTAATTTCATTATTTTACATGTAGCTGTCCAGTTTTCCCAGCACCACTTATTGAAGAGGCTGTTTTTCTCCATTGTATATTCTTGCCTCCTTTGTCATAGATTAGGCGACCATAGGTGTGTGGATTTTTCTCTGGGCTTTCTATCCTTTTCTGTTGATCTATATGTCTGTCTGTGCACCAGTACCATACTGTTTTGATTACTGTAGCTTTGGAGTATAGTCTGAAATCAGGGCACATGATTCTTCCAGTTCTGTTCTTCTTTCTCAAAATTGTTTTGCTATTCAGTGTCTTTTTGTGGTTCCATACTAATTTTAAAACATTTTGTTATAGTTCTGTGAAAAATGCCACTGGTAATTTGATGGGGATTGCATTGAATCTGTAGATTGCCTTGGGTAGTATGGTCAGTTTAACAATATTGATTCTTCCAACTCAAAAATACAGTATATCTTTCCATCTTTTTGTGTCATCTTCAGTTTCTTTCATCAGCTTCTCAAAGTTTTTGGAGCACAGGTCTTTTGCCTCCTTAGGTAGGTTTTTTCCTACTTATTTTATTCTTTTTGATGCAATGGTAAATGTGATTGTGTCCTTAATTTCTCTTTCTGATATTTCATTGTTAGTATATAGAAATGCAACTGATTTCTGTATATTAATTTTGTATCCAGCAACTTTACCAAATTCATTGATCCCTAGTAGTTTTCTGGTAGCATCTTTAGGATTTTCTATGTGTAGCATCACATCATCTGCAAACAGTGACAGTTTTTCTTCTTCTTTTCCAATTTGGATTCCTTTTATTTCATTTTCTTCTCTGATTGCTGTAGCTAGGACTTCCAAAAACTGTGTTGAATAAAATGGTGAGAGTGGGCATCCTTGTCTTTCCTGATCTTAGAGGAAATACTTTCAGCTTTTCACCACTGAGTATGATGTTAGCTGTGGGTTTGTCATATATGGACTTTATTATGTTGAGGCATGTTCTCTCAATGTTCACTTTCTGGAGAGTTTTCATCATAAATGGATGCTGAATTTAATCAAAAGCTTTCTCTGCATCTATTGAGATGATCATATGGTTTTTATTCTTCAATATGTTAATGTGGATATCACATTGATTGATTTGTGGATATTGAAAACTCCTTGCGTCCCTGGGATAAATCCCACTTGATTATCCTTTTAGTGTATTGTTGGAGTTGGTTTTCTAGTAGTTTGTTGAGGATATTTGTGTCTATGTTCATCAGTGATATTGGCCTATAATTTTCTTTTTTTATGATACCTTTGTCTGGATTTGGTATCACAGTGGTGGTGGCCTCATTGAATGAGTTTGAAAGAGTTTCTTCCTCTGCAATTTTTTGCAACAGTTTCAGAAGTGTAAGTATTAACTCTTCTCTAAATTTTTGGTAGAATTCACCTGTGAAGTCATCTGGTCTCAGACTTTTGTTTGCTGGGAGTTTTGTAATTACTGATTCTATTTCAGTACTGGTTATTGGTCTGATTATATTTTCTATTTCTTCCTGCTTCATTCTTGGGAGGTTGTACCTTTGTAAGAGTTTGTCCATTCCTTCTAGGTTGTCCAATTTATTGGTGTGTAGTTGCTCATAGTAGTATCTTATGATCATTTGTACTTCTGTGGTGTCAGTTGTAACTTCTCCTTTTTCATTTCTAAATTTGTTGATTTGGGTCCTCTCCCTTTTCTTCTTGATTAATCTGGCTAAATGTTTATCAATTTTGTTTATCTTTTCAAAGAACCAGTTTTTAGTTTCATCGATCTTTTCTATTGTTTTTTCATCTCTATTTCATTTATTTCTGCTTTGATCTTTATGATTTCCTTCTATAACTCTGGGTTTTGTTTGTTTTTCTTTCTTTAGTTGCTTTAGTTCTCAGGATAGGTTTTTAATTTGAGATTTTTCTTGTTTCCTGAAGTAAGCTTATATCACTATAAACTTCCCTCTTAGAACTGCTTTTGCTCTGTCCCATTGATTTTAGATTCATTTTCATTTGTCTCTAGGTATTTTATGATTTCCTCTTTGACTTTTTCAGTAAGCCATTGTGTGTTTAGTAGGATATTGCTTAGTCTCCACATGTTTGAGTTTTTTGTGATTTTTTTACAAAAAAAACTTACAATTTACAATTACAATTTACAATTACTAATTACAAAAAAATACCAAATGCAAAAGACACCCATTATGTCTGTATATCCTTACATAGTTGGTGGGAAGAAAGATGTACTGAGTTTCTCTTGTATGTCATGTTTTACGTTTTCCTCTGGAGATAAAAAGAGAGATCATAAGATCACATTCTAGCGAAGATGGACAGAGATGGAGGAAGCTTGTTAATTCAAATAAAATGTGGTATCCATTAAAAACTGGTTATGTACAAATGCTAGGAAAGGGCTGAATTCAGTTACACATGAACAGTGTTTTGAACATGAGTCAAATAATCTGGAAGAAAGAGTTGAACATCTAGTAATAATGAACAATAGGAGCAAGAGCACATTGTGATGAAAAAGCATGTTGTAATGTATTATTGCCTGAGTGTGACTCATAAAGGGAAGTGTAGGAAGGTGTGGCAAGAGTCAGAAGGGCCAAGTAGAGGTTAGATCTCAGAAGGTCTTGGATGTCAAGTTTAAGAACTTAGAGTTTGCCTTGTGACTGTGGGGAGGAAAGCAGGGGAACAATATATGATTTTAGATATATCACTTAATACTACAGTATTAATGTTGGATTTTGGGAGTGAGAGACTAGATAATGCCAAGATAGTGAGTATACTCTTGTTAAACGTATTTGCTTGTAAGATACAAAGTCTAGTTTAGATAATGGGGATTTGACATGGGTGCACATATAAAAACAGGAACTGTAATAGATGGTGTTGTAGACCTTAGTGTCAAGAATTCACAGAAATACCTCACTAATGATGTAACTCAACTTTTCTGCAGTGTCATATTCAATATGCATCTCAGTGTATCTAATCTTGGTTTCAGAGATTTTATCGCCTGTTTTTTGTTTTGTTTTTTTTATCCTCTGCTTCATGCTTTCTCTGTGCTTGTCACATTGGCCTACTCATAACTTCAGTTTAGTAATAGTCCATCCTGTCCTCTAGGTTGTTTGTACATTGGTAATCTTTTCTTTTTTTTTTTTTTTTTTTTTGTGGTACGTGGGACTCTCACTGTTGTGGCCTCTCCTGTTGTGGAGCACAGGCTCCGGACGTGCAGGCTCAGCAGCCATGGCTCACAGGCACAGCCAGTCTGCGACATGTGGGATCTTCCCGCACCGGGGCACGAACCCATGTCCCCTACATCAGCAGGTGGACTCTCAATCACTGCGCCACCAGGGAAGCCCAACATTGGTAATCTTTTAGTTTCTGCTCCTCTGGCTTACGGGCTGATTTTCTTCATATTCTACAATTTCTTCATTTTGGTAATCTAGTAATCTGGATGACCCAGTTTGACCTTGGGTCTTCATATTAGACCCCTTAAAAATGTGCTGTTTTCCTTAGGTTGTATATTCCCACCAAGTCCAATGAAACAGGGTTATATATATCCCTACATAGAGCTGCCCCATTATAAGGGCAGTTTCCCTTAGAAAAAGTGATGCATATGATAAATATTATAATTATCACCTCTGGAATATGTTGTAATAATGTAAGTAGTAAAGATAATATCAGGGAAGTGGTAATGATAATGTAGTCAAGACCTATTTAGAAGACAAATCTCTAAGTCTTTAGTTTAGTTGGTTTTATGATGAGAGAAAAAGAATACTCCACATAGATTCCAGTGATTCTAAATGGCTTGACTTATGTGATAACAGGCAAACAATTGAGATGGGAAAGATGGAGGAAAAGCAATTTTCTGAGTCAGAATGGGGAAAATCATGAGTAGAGTTTTGAACACAGTAAATTTTTTGTTGTCTGTGGGGCATAGAGTTAGATGTATGAAGTTAAAACTCTTCCATGAGTTAAGTCCTAAAAAGAGAGATTTTGTTGTATAAACAGACCAGATAGACTATTGCTTAAACTAGGAGTGTGAATGATATTGCCATTGGAGAAGAAGAAAAGATATATGCTTTGAAGGCAATAACATTGAAAAGGCAGGCAGAGAGGGAATACAATACTGAACCTAGAAAGAACCATTAGCTGTATTAAAAACAACAAAAACAGCAAGAAGAGCATAGTTTCAGCAAAACTTAAATAGCCTTAGGAAGATTACTCAACACTGTCAAAGAAGCAAAAAGACAAGTCAGATAACTGACAAGTGTCTATTTTACTTAGCAATTAGATGCCCTTGGTGTGTTAGCAGGAAGAGTTTTAGAGATGTGTCGGGGCCAGAGTAAGAATCTTGTTGTTTGATGAGTAGGTGGATGGTGAAGGTATAAGAACTTAAATCTGGGCTACTCTTCTGAGATTCTTGACGGGAAAGGAAGAGCACAATAATTAGATAGGAACGTGCCATCAAGACATACTATTTTTTATTTTGCATTTTATTTATTTATTTTTTTGGGTGAGAAATTTGGACAAGTTTATAGGCTGAGAGGAAAGATCCAGATGCTGAGTACAATTCAAGTGATTAAGCTAGGATACAAAAGGAGAAAGTGTGAAGCCTAGTAAGGTTTGGGGGAAAGAAGGGGTCACAGAGCAGAGAAGGAGGGAGAGCCAGTATGAGAAGGTATTATCAGTTTAGCTATACAATGGGTGACAAATTCCTTGATCCTCTACAAGAGTATGAGAAGCTGTATGAAATGCATCTTAGGACGAAATGTGAGTATTTGTCAGTCTGCTCCTAAGCCCAGAGGTGAATGCTTTGCCCAGTAGGAGCTGGTCATTGCAGCCACTGCTGTAAGGAGGAACAGATAAACTCAAACATCTGAAGTCATGCATTACAAAGTTTAGAAAGAAAGTAAGACAGGGAGTTTTAGATGTTAACTTTTTTTTTTTTTTTTGTGGTATGCGGGCCTCTCACTGTTGTGCCCTCTCCTGCTGCGGAGCACAGGCTCCGGACGTGCAGGCTCAGCGGCCATGGCTCACAGGCCCAGCTGCTCCGCGGCATGTGGGATCCTCCCGGACGGGAGCACGAACCCGTTTCCCCTGCATCGGCAGGCGGACTCTCAGCCACTGCGCCACCAGGGAAGCCCTAGATATTAACTTTTTTAATGACAGTTGTCATACAGCCTCAATTCTTTCTAATGTCTAAGAATAATAATAAGAAACAACAATAAGTTTCTTGTTGAAAGCAAAATAAATATTCTCCAGTATTGATTGGACTACCTACTAGTAACCCTGTCAAAAAGGAAATACTATTAACTTAGCTTGACTTAACTCCTCTCCATGTCTCTTATTCTTAATGACCTCTTTACATTGTTAGTATATGCAAACAATTTGCTTAATAACTACATCATTGTTTTTCCACAAAAACATAGTAAGTATAGTTGTTCATAGTTTTCAGAATCCTCTATTCTTCTTTGTTTTGAAGAATTGAACATCTGCCTTTCTGTATTGTTTTTAATGCTATTCTCTATGATTCCAAGGTTCTCTGCAGTAGTTCTGGTAACTCTTGCTGATTCTAAGTCTCCTGGAAGTTTTCTGTATCTGAAAAATAAACTAATTGAAAATCATTAGGTGCTTTCTTCTGATCTTCCTGTGTATCCTGGGGTCCAATGTCTCCTTAAGCATCTCTGTGAACTATGTATTACAAAATAAATGATAGCAGCTGAATTAAACATACCATGTCTTCTTAGCTTCTAAATTAGTTTTTTACCTTTGTAGTTCTTATGAAAAATGTATTAATTTTCTTAGACTAAAATATATGCTTTCAAACTAAAATTATACCCTTGAAGGCTATTGTAATTAATATATATTAATCATATATGTTAATGCAAATTTATTAGTGAAAAGTATAAATAAGGAATAATGTTAAAGCAATTCAGTTTAGTTTTATTATGAGCATTATCTTGTTCTGGTCAGTTTTCTTGGGGCTCCTCCAAGAGCTATACTTTAAATGATTATTTTGCAATGGTGACTCTAATATCCTAAACAAACTAAGTTGTCTATGTGGGATCTGTTCTCTTCTGAGACAGTAAGTAAGCACAGATTTCATTTCACGATCAGCTATATTTAAAGAGAGTGGATTCATTCAGGCACACTGTAGAAGATGCTAAGCAATGTAGTTTAAATGAAGGGAGGGGGAAGAGGGGTTATGATAAAATATTTTGTATTGTAGTCCAACTGTCATTGTCTGACCAAATCTGTGATGGGTGTTGACGTATATCCATCTATCTCTTCTTTGAGAAGAGACTAAGACCACTTTAGGACCAATGGATTGCTGAAAAGTAAGTTTTAAAAAGTGCATCTTGGTGCACAGAGGACTACAAATTAGAAAAAGTTTGTAAATGATGTTTCAAGTTTAAATTCCTATTCCAGAGCAGACTCTGCAGTCAGCATGTTTTAGAATATAAGCATTTAGGTACTAGCCAGTTTAGATTTATTACTCATCTCATTGTCTGCTGCAAAGACTTAGAGAATTGATGAAGCTATTTTATTAGCAGTGCTACATATTGAGTGCTCTTCCAAAACCTCCTTTTATCACATTTTCAAAATCATTCTCTAATTTAACAACAATATTAAGAGAGCTCTTTTATTCAGTCCAATTACGTGGAAGCACACTCATTTTTCTAAGGGGTTAATCTTTAGGGATGAAGCAGATTATCAGCTTTGAACCAATTTAAGTAGAATCTTCAGAAACAAAGCCAGGACAAATAATTATTG
This sequence comes from Mesoplodon mirus, assembly GCF_964341445.2. Lineage (NCBI taxonomy): Eukaryota > Metazoa > Chordata > Mammalia > Artiodactyla > Ziphiidae > Mesoplodon > Mesoplodon mirus. The sequence continues at coordinate 14,201 of NW_028295339.1, forward strand.
GCAGTTCACAGAAGGCATTCTATGCCCACTGCTCTGCTGGATTCCCTTAAAGTCAGCTTTTTTGTCTTAATGGGAAACACCTGTGGTCCAGAACGTAAGAAGACAAATCAAACTAACTGTGCTTTGAGACACTCAAACTAAATTATGGAAATAAAAATCTCCTTACCGCAGCATTGCCAATGTCCCTCTTTCCCTTGAAAGAGATATTAAAGGGAGGCTGTTTTGAAAGTATTCATTTCCCTGAGGCATTTCAGAGCTCTAAACATTGTCAATGAACATATCAGCCAGAAGACAGGTCCCCCAGACCCCACGGCCATTATTTCAGTGGCCCATTACATCATTTTAAAAGAGCAAGCTTGTAGAAATAAATGCAAATTCATTTCATCTCAAACTTGGAAAATCATTAGTATATCAAAGAGACATAGAAGGTATTTTCTTTCACTTATCCCAGACAAGTTGTTTTACATAATGTGACTTTTTTTTCCCCAAAGGACAAGTTTACTTATTTATTTTTGAAATGGCTAGAGAAGCATTCAAGTTGGGAGTGTGATCTGATGGAAAAGGGATGATGTCTGCAAGATAACTTACAATAAATGTGATCAAAATCAAAAGTTTCTGCATTAAATAGAAACTCCAATGATGAAAAGGAGATCTTTGAAAAAACTACATGCAGAACCACAAGGAAAGAAGAGGTTTGCTTATTAGGGTAGAAGTGATGTTATCATTAGCCAGAGGGTAAAGTTGCTATCTTGCTTTCATGTTTTCCCAGAAGAATAGCATTCAAATTAGACATTGTACAACACAATTTTTTTCAGAGCAAGAACATTTTCCTGAGTCTAACATTTGCAAGATACTATTGTAGAAAGGAATAGTGGACACCGTAACTTGATTACCTTTCTGAGTAGGAACGAGAAAGAGGAAAGAGAAGGGAACATCATACATAAAGCAAGGTTTATGAACTCAAATGCCCATGGAGGAAGGTGGTGAGGGTGGCTGTTATGCAACATAAATTAAGTCATGCAGGTGTTTGAAAAACACTTTCTCCCAGTTTTTTTTCTCTGAATCATAGTACCATACTGCTATTATCCCCTTGCTTTTGAGAGGTATATTGGCACCTAACTCTGTAATACATAAAGAAACAGATAGTAAATGGCAATGATGAACATACAGTTTCAGCAATTAAAAAAATAAATAAATAAAAGGATATTTGGGTATCACGGCAAATTGGAGAATATGTTCTTTGTCTAATAGAGGCAGTTAAGGTACTTACCATCACTTAAGTATGTGACCCCGGAACTGCCCTGGCTTGCAAGAGAAACTGGAAATACAGATTTAATGAGGAATCTCATATTTTAAAAAATATTATCATTTGTTTTTTTAAATACATATTTTGATGAAGATAAATCTTTAAGTGTATTTGTTTATTTGTATGTTTGTTTATAGCACAGAATAGGTCAACACTGAGCACACCAAATAACATCTCTGTGGACCAGCTAATTTCTACAGGCCTTTGTCACCACTGGGTTTGTACAACTAAAGGGGGCGGGAGATATTCTGAAATAAAGACTGCCCATTGACCTGGCTCCAAAGACCTGACAATTATCCATTTGGGAAACTTCTAGAATGCCTGGATAATGAAGACTTGCACCTTAAGTAGTACAAAGAAATACAACAGTTGGATTAATAGGAAGCCTAATTTTTTCCCCTTTTACTGAATTTGTTCAGCTTTTACATAATCACTTAAACCTGTTCAGTAAAGAATAATTTAAATATTATTGGGGATCTAGTGTGCTTCCACTTTTGAGAAAGGCAAATGAGACAGGATGTAGAATATGGCACAACCTCTGTCCTTGGTCATGAAAGGGCATTAGCAGTAACCACTTGGTAGACTTCTAAGCTCTAAGGAGTATAATTTGAACGATGGCTCAGCTGAAGATACATCTTTTCTTAGATTTTCCACACTCCAGAATATATCTAGGGAGAAATAAGAAACCACAGGGTAGAATTGCTCTCAAGAACACTATAGGATCTTACCATTCATACTACTCTGAGATGCTTATGTGCATCTCCTTTGGTCCTCTGAATGCTTAAAGCCATGCATAGCATGGCTTAACATGGCTTAATAAATTGCTCCCAATGACACTGCAAGGAACTGACATCCATATATCCCTTAGTGTTACTGATACATCAACCCAGCAGGATCATTCCTGGTAAAGATATTACCTTTTAAAATTGTATACTGGATAATGCAAAATAACATCAAAAGAGGTAGCATATATGCCAATAAAATGGACAACCTGGAAGAAATGGACAAATTATTAGAAAAGCATGACCTTCCGAGACTGAACCAGGAAGAGATAGAAAATATAAACAGACCAATCACAAGCACTGAAATTGACACTGTGATTAAAAATCTTCCAACAAACAAAAACCAAGGACCAGATGGTTTCACAGGTGAATTCTATCAAACATTTAGAGAAGAGTTAACACCTATCCTTCTCAAACTCTTCCAAAATATAGCAGAGGTGGAACACTCCCAAACTCATTCTATGAGGTCACCACCACCCTGATAGCAAAACCAGATAAACATGTCACAAAGAAAGAAAACTACAGGCCAATATCACTGATGAACATAGATGCAAAAATCCTCAACAAAATACTAGCAAAGTGAATCCAACAGCACATCAAAAGGATCATACACCATGAAAAAGTGGGGTTTATCCCAGGAATGCAAGGATTCTTCAATATATGCAAATCAATCAATATGATAATCAATAGATGCAGAAAAAGCATTTGACAAAATTCAACACCCATTTATGATAAAAACCCTGCAGAAAGTAGGCATAGAGGGAACTTACCTCAACGTAAAAAAGGCCATATATGACAAACCCACAGTCAACATCATTCTCAAAGCGGAAAAACTGAAATCATTTCCACTGAGATCAGGAACAAGACAAGGATGTCCACTCTCACCACTATTATTCAACATAGATTTGGAAGTTTTAACCACAGCAATCAGAGAAGAAAAAGAAATAATAGGAATTGAAATTGGAAAAGAAGAAATAAAGCTGTCACTGTTTGAAGATGACATGGTACTATACATAGAGAATCCTAAAGATGCTACCAGAAAACTACTAGAGCTAATCAATGAATTTGGTAAAGTAGCAGGATACAAAATTAATGCACAGAAATCTCTTGCATTCCTATACACTAATGATGAAATATCTGAAAGAGAAATTAAGGAAACACTCCCATTTACCATTGCAACAAAAAGAATAAAATACCTAGGAATAAACCTACCTAAGGAGAAAAAAGACCTGTATGCAGAAAACTATAAGACACTGATGAGAAATTAAAGACAATACAAACAGATGGAGAGAAATACCATGTTCTTGGATTGGAAGAATCAATATTGTGAAAATGGCTACACTCCCCAAAGCAGTTGACAGATTCAGTGTAATCCCTATCAAACTACCACTGGCATTTTTCACAGAACTAGAACAAAAAAATTCACAATTTGTATGGAAACACAGAAGACCCCAAATAGCCAAAGCAATCTTGAGAAAGAAAAAGGGAGCTGGAGGAATCAGACTTAACTACAAAGCTACAGTAATCAAGACAGTATGGTACTGGCACAAAAACAGAAATATAGATCAATGGAACAAGATAGAAAGCCCAGAGATTAACCCATGAACATATGGTCACCTTATTTTTGATAAAGGAGGCAAGCATAAACAGTGGAGAAAAGACAGCCTCTTCAATAAGTGGTGCTGGGAAAACTGGACAGCTACATGGAAAAGAATGAAATTAGAGCACTCCCTAACACCATACACAAAAATAAACCCAAAATGGCTTAAAGACCTAAATGTAAGGCCAGACACTATCAAACTCTTAGAGGAAAACATAGGCAGAACACTCTATGACATAAATCACAGCAGGATGCTTTTTGGCCCACCTCTTAGAGAAATGGAAATAAAAACAAATATAAATAAATGGTACCTAATGAAACTTCAAAGCTTTTGCACAGCAAAGGAAACAGTAAACAAGACGAAAAGGCAGTCTCCGAATGGGAGAAAATATTTGCAGGTGAAGTAACTGACAAAGGATTAATCTCCAAAATTTACAAGCAGCACATGCAGCTCAATAACAAAAAAAACAAACAACCCAATCCAAAAATGGGCAGAAGACCTAAATAGACATTTCTCCAAAGAAGATATACAGATTGCCACAAACACATGAAAGGATGCTTAACATCACTAATCATTAGAGAAATGCAAATCAAAACTACAATGAGGTCTCATCTCATACCAGTCAGAGTGGGCAACATCAGAAAATCTACAAACAGTAAATTCTGGAGAGGGTGTGGAGAAAAGGGAACCACTTGCACTGTTGGTGGGAATGTGAATTGGTACAGCCACTATGGAGAACAGTATGGAGGTTCCTTAAAATACTCCAAATAGAACTGCCATACGACCCAGCAATCCCACTACTGGGCATATACCCTGAGAAAACCATAATTCAAAAAGAGTCATGTACCAAAATGTTCACTGCAGCTCTATTTACAATAACCAGGAGATGGAAGCAACCTAAGTGTCCATCGATAGGTGAATGGATGAAGAAAATGTGGCACATATATACAATGGAATATTACTCAGCCATAAAAAGAAACAAAATTGAGTTTTTTGTAGTGAGGTGGATGGACCTAGAGACTATCATACAGAGGGAAGTAAGTCAGAAAGAGAAAAATACCGTATGCTAACACATATATACAGAATCTTAAAAAAAAAAATAATGGTTATGAAGAACCTAGGGTCAGGACAGGAAAAAAGACGCAGGTGTAGAGAGTGGACTTGAGGACATGGGGAGGGGGAAGGGTAAGCTGGGATGAAGTGAGAGAGTGTCTTGGACACATATACACTACCGAATGTAAAATAGATTGCTAGTGGGAAGCAGCCACATAGCACAGGGAGATCTGCTCGGTGCTTTGTGACCACCTAGAAGGGTGGGATAGGGAGGGTGGGAGGGAGATGCAAGAAGGAGGGGATATGGGGATATATGTAGACGTATAGCTGATTCAGTTTGTTATACAGCAGAAACTAGCACAACATTGTAAAGCAATTATACTCCAGTAAAGATGTAAAAAAAAAAAAAAGTCTCAAAGTATAAAAAAAAAGTAACAATAATCCCATTTATGGTGACTGACATTATGTATTATCCATATTTTAAATATTTTCCAATTTATGCATTAAAATGGCATTTCATTTTTAAAAAACTTCCAGTGAGGTTGAGCATTTTTTTCCATATAAAATTGATTATTACAGATAGCTTGTAAGAATTAAAAAAATAATATAGTGACCACAAGGAACCAATTAATCCTCCCTTAACTTTTGTGATAAGATTACTAATTTACAAAATCAAGAAAATGAGCAATGTTTCCCCGCATTTAACAATGTTTTGCAGTATCTATGTTCAGTTTAATGGTAATGGTATGTAATTTGAATAACGTATTTCACTGAATAGGCAGCTGTTAGTGAAAAACAAACAACCCATATCCTAGTGATCATTAGAGCTACACAAAATAGCGATACTGATAATTTGGCATTTATATTACACAGTGTGAAAGAAAGTGTTCAATGTTTATCTTAAAATATTTTTAAGATATTCGATATATTTTCAGTATAAAACATAAGCATTAAAATATAATGTAAAACAATAAATATTAAATGGTACATCCTCCTTTAAATTAATTTTAGCGTATAATTAACAGAAACTAAAGTATTATTAAAAAGAAATTAAACACTTTATAAACAGAAAATTTAAGTAGCCATGAAAAATTGAAAAAAAATAAATATTATTTAACCTTATTTTAAAAGTCTTTTTCATTTCACTAAGTGCATCTACAGTATTATCATTGAGTCCCAAGTACACTTTTGTGTACATTTTTGATGCTGCAGATAAATTGTTTCCAAATCTATTCTTGCCTGGGGAATGTTGAAGGGATATTTATAAGCTAACTCCAAATAGTTTCTACTGATTTCTTTATCTTCAAATAATCCCATCTCTTATTTGATACATTGAAAAATCTTTTTGAAAAAGCCTTCTGCTTTTTTTGGCAGGGATGGATGTGTACTGTAGGTGTGGTTTCAAAGAAACCATTTCTAGTTTGTTCCAATCTTCTTTAGTGTCATGATGTATATGTGAAAATTCTGATGCAGAGCTACCTGTGTCATTTTCAAGATTGTCATGTTCATATTTCACTTATTTAGGTAGCTTTGAAACATAGTAAGAACTATACTTGGCACGTAAACTGCTTTGTCATTTTCTTCCTCTTCTTGAGGATTTTGAGGTATAGAATAACTCCTCTACTCAATAAAAAAAAAATTAATGCAGTGTATAAATCTCTAAGAATGTCTTAGAGATTCTTAGGATTTTAAAAAATCAAATTTTTTACACTTATATCTACAAATATCATCTTCAGTGCTTTTGAGTAGCTGGATTCTCTACTGGTAGATGGGTGTAACACTGGACAGCAGCCTTAATTGTTCTGAGAATGTTTTGTCCTGTCCTGGTGAACATTAAAAGAACATCAGGCTTTTATACAAGAACATTGAATTCTGCTGTTAAAAGTTGTGATGACCCAAACCTGGGAAAGAGAACAAATATATTTACTGTTTCTTTCTTTTTTTTTGAATTTTATTTTATTTATTTTTTTATATAGCAGGTTCTTATAAGTTATCCATTTTATACATATTAGTGTATATATATCAATCCGAATCTCCCAATTCATCACACCACCACCGTCCCCCCGCCACTTTCTCCCCTTGGTGTCCATACATATTTTCTCTACATCTGTGTCTAAATTTCTGCCCTGCAAACCGGGTCATCTGTACCATTTTTCTAGGTTACACATATATGCATTAATATATGATACTTGTTTTTCTCTTTCTGACTTACTTCACTATGACAGTTTCTGAAATGAGATTAAATGCAATCTCTCTAGGTTAGACTTTAAATCCCAAACCAAAGGGAAACAGGATAAGCTTAGATGTAAATAATCACTTGAGTTTAAAAATTAGTTTTATGAATGCATAATGGTGTCATCAATTGACATTAAAAATACCAAGACATACAAATGGATAAAACTAATCCAACAACTATTTAGTTACTGGAATATCATGGCCAATTGTAAAGAATCCCTTTGTATTTTTCACTGATCAGATTACATCACTTTGTTTTATGTTGTAATTGCTGACCCAAAATACACCAGGTTGGCAACTTCCTGAACAGCCAGTCTATGAGAGATGTTAAAAGTCCATCCTTTGGAAGTAGCCAGAAATATGGTTCTAGTTAACTCTGGTTTGCACCAGCAAGTGCTAACATAACTGTCAAAGAGGAAAATGATACAGTGCCAGAACATGTAAGACATCTCTTATTTGAATCTGAACATGTGACAGGAAAAAAATATTATTTATAATCTTTCTAAGACTGGTGAGTTGACTAACTCTGGTCTTTTGTTTGAGCATTCACCCACAGAATCATCATCTTCATCCTAATGGTCTCTGGCACTCTTAAAAACAGTAGTGGGGTGCGGTGTAGGGTGTTGGAAATTGAAGCAAAACAGAACTAAATTAGTTTGACAAAGAAAAGGGAGAGGGATTTGCGAGGTAGGAGGTATGAATGAAAAATCAGAGGTAGAGAAAGACAGGCATTAGCTTAGCAAGTTGAGTAAAGTAGGAGAGAGAGAGGAAAACTGGTATCAGCAAGGCCGAGAGAAGACTTGTCTAACTGGGCAACTGCGAGGGAAATGCTGTGATGTGCTCAGGTTATATTCTCTTTAATTTCAACAACTCTTTGAATCATTAAACACCACTCTTTAGTGAGTGGAGGTTACTTTGGGGAGAACTCAAAGAAAAGAACAAGGGGACCACTGATGTTATTTCCAAATATCAAGAAAAATGATATATAACTTATACTAATTAATAATGTTTTTCCCTGTCTCACAAAGTAAATATTAGTCAATACTTTTAAAATATCAGAGAGATGACAAATAATAGGTGTGCCTGGAGCAACTTGTTCTGATGGTGACATGGCAACAGGTAGAATATTGATAAGCTAAAACACTCTTAAAAGAAGGCTACCCCACTAGTTGAGGGTCTTAAAATCATGAGAGGTAAGGGAATGAAGCAAAACACTTCCTGGTCTGAGGTTAAAAACTGGAAGCTTGGGCTTCCCTGGTGGCTCGGTGGTTTAGAATCCGCCTGCCGATGCAGGGGGCACGGGTTCGTGCCCCGGTCTGGGAGGATCCCACATGCCGCGGAGTGGCTGGGCCCGTGAGCCATGGCCGCTGAGCCTGCGCATCCCGAGCCTGTGCTCCGCAGCAGGAGAGGCCACAGCAGTGAGAGGCCCGCGTACCGTAAAAAACAAACAAACAAACAAAAAACAAAAACTGGAAGCTTATATTCAGCGTGCTGGCTTTGTGTCACCTTGAATTTCTGCAGAGGACAGAACTGGGACGAATGGAGCTCAGTGGTGGGAAAGTGAGACTGGTTTTAATATAAGAAATAACTTTCTATTGGGGTATGGTCAACAATAGAAGTTACTTTTGGAGATCACTGAAATCATTCAGGTAAATATTGGGTATTGATTTCTTGATTGTTATGTTAGACCCACAGAGCCCACAGAGCTCTCTTATATCTGGTCCACAGAGCCTCATTGTACAGTTAGAATCCTATGTTTATAACCTTTAGTTTTCCTTTCATCAAATAGTGAATTTGATCAATTCCTTCAAACTGTGATTCAATTAAGAGAAAATAAATCATGCATTATTGGGTTCTATAAAGGAAAAAAATTCTTATGTGTCAACCAGTTATCTTAGCACCATTTTGATAATGAAGCATTTCCAATACTTAATTGCTTACATGATTTGAACACACAACTCATAATAAAATAGAAATGAAATATGATCTAATTAACTATTCATCAGCAAGCATAACTAAGAAGAAGGAACCAAAAATTTTATTTTGAAATATAACTTCAGAGCTTTGAAAATGAAGTTTATTCTTAGAACGGATGTGAGAGAAAAATAGCATGAGAGAAAGTAAGAGATAAAGAAAAGAGGAGAGAGGAAAGAGAAGAGGGAGAAGGGACAGGGAAGAGATAAATAGAAAGGAAGAGGATGGGGCAGGGTCAAGTGTGAATATGTGTGTGTTCAACTTCTCACTCCAATGCCTTTCATCAGGAGGACTGGAAGAGCAGTGAGGAAAAAAAGATTTATTTTTTAAACATGTGCAATTATGGAGAAAAGACCACGACATGCCAAAATGTTGACAAAAAGCAGCCCCAAAACTCTGGCTAGGAGGATTATGAAACTTTAAAAATACACCAGACTGTGAGAACTACCACCTACATTTGCAATGTTTTACAAGTTAAAAACGTCACAACACATAAAAATAGCTTTTTCACCCCTGCGGACTGGTGTTTGGTGGTTTAACTTGAGAAGCAGATTGCTGCTGTAGTTTGAATAGCCTGAATATTCATTCACAGCACGGAAACAAAATGAAAAATGGCTTTCATCAGACTTTCCTTGTGTCCAGGAAACATATTTAGTCTCCTGTTTCCCTCAGTCTTTTTAGGGAGGGAAAAAAAAAAAAAAAAAAGGAAATATCTCTGTTTTCAGAAATGATTGTAATCAGTCCTCTCAAATCCAAAGTAATTGTGTCAGTTTTTGTCATGATTACCTAAAGGTCTTTTCATGTTTTCTGTTTCTTTTCTTTCTTTCTTTCTTTTTTTTTTTTTTTAAACTAAGCTGGCTAGGAAAAGTAAAATATGAAACAATGTCACACAATTACTTAAGAATAGACCGATTCCTAAAATGTACTGTGAAACCTGAACGGGCTTACTTTAAAGGGTTTAGTTTTTCTGTGTTCAGCACAGTAGCTCACTGTTGAAAAGCTTCCAGCTTTGATCACTTATCCACAAACAAAAAGGGCTCTCTTCCAATCTCCTTGCGTTCTCTCTAAAGAGGGCTCGTGCTTTCTCTTGTGGATCTTCTGCTTCACAGTCCTGGGGCATTAGTAAACACCAAAGGTGTCCCAAACATATGGCTAACCACAAGGTTTCTGTGTGGGGTCTGGCTTTGAGTGTATCTGATGATTACACATTTCAAATACAAACCCAGCTGGTGATTCCCTGAGCCTATCAGGTTTCCATTTGGCTCCAAATGGTCTGGGAATGGATTTCCCTGTTTGAGGACTACCCATTTCTGTAATGGCCCAGTTTCTGTTCCTTTGACCCTTTGTCACCTCCGGATCCTGGGGACCAAACTGCAATGACAGTTCATTCCAATGAGCTGCAGCAGCCCAGCCAAGGCCAGGTGGGCCCTCAGGAGCAGGTGAAAATGACCCATTATTAGAAACAGAAACATGTTTTTAAATAGGCTTATATGTTCAATACACCACTGAAGGTTTTTATTTCCTTCTTGGACTTTTTTTTAACCTGTGGTTTTCCTTTTAACCCTGATGTTGGTTCACATAATCACAAAATTATTGATAGTGGAGAGTGGAAGGACTCATTTTTTATTTTGCATTTTATCAGAGGGAAAAGCTAAGAAACTCTTTGAAGTCTGTAAAACATCTGGGGTCCCATAAATGTTTCCACACAGTGAAACTTGGTAACAAGTTATCTTTCTTTATCCCTCTTTTTTTCTCCCTATCAAAACAGATGCCCTAAGAGTAGATTGTGTCCCTCCTATTTGCCTCATAGACCTTTCTAATTTTAATACATAGATCCTATTACAATTGTAATTATTAGGTGTGCAATAATAAGCAGGGATTATCTGTTTAATATTTGTCTGCTCCACTGAGCAACACTTTAAGTGGGTTGGGATGGTGTCAGTTGTGTCTTATGTGTATTAGTTGTTAGCAGCATCCTGGTTATGTTGAAAGCACTCAATAAATATTTGATGAATGAAAAAATGATTGAATATATGAATGAATGAATAAAAACCTCAGTAACCTTTTCCTTAACTTCCTAAAATATGACAAGGCGTATTTTCAAGTGACTTTCTGGATCAATTCAATAAATCTTTCTTACTTAAAATAACTAGGTTAGGCAATCCACATTGGAAGATCAAGAGACATCAGATATTGTTCCTCTCTGAGTTCCTTCTTTTCCTTTAACTTTGGTAGCTCTGAGTAAGCACAAAAAAGGGAAAACTGAAAGGAAATGGCAGTGACGATTAGGAGAAGAGCCTCAGGGTTTGGAGAGAGGAAAGTGAGCAGAGGTGGCTTTCAAGGTTGAAAAGCCAGGCTTGGCTTTAAAGAAGTTGGAACTGGTTGAAGTGTAGACCTTTAAATCTCCCCATTTTCAACAGAAGTCTCCTCTCTGTGGGACTTTTCCTTTCTACAAAGCTCTCTAAACCTTCAGCTTCAATAATTGTCTGGGTACCTTCCTAAAAAATCAATTCATCCTCTGGGCTATTGTTCCTGCCTTCAAAACATCTCTGCTCTGTGTCTGAATACCGAAAGGCCTTACTCTTTCTAGAAGGTATAGACAGCATAGAGAAAAGAACTTAGGCTCTAGAATCTGAGCATCTGGATTTGAGCCTCTGCTTATTGGTAATTATCTCATTTTTCTTGCCTCCCTTTTCACATCTGAATGCCCACCCAGTCCACTTTTTTTTTTTTTTTTTGGTGGAGATAAGGTACTGAAATACTTCATAAATCTCTATACAAATCTGTTTTTCCTCCTCCTCCTAATAAGTCACTTGGCAAATAAATATGCCCTAAAATATTACTGGATGGCTATGCTTTATTCCATCCACAATCTTCTAAGGCTTAAAAGCTTTGCCAAGTTATTTTAAACAAAAAACAACAAAAGCTGCTGTTTACTAAATGCCAGCTGTGGCTAGGTGATTGAAATAGCGTTAATTAAATTTGAATAATTGTTTTCTATTTTATAGATTTGGAAACTGAAACTAGTAGGTCATGTGGCTGCATTTCAAATCTAGATCTGAGTATAAACATCATCTTCTTAAATCCCCATCCAAAATGAAATCTCACTATTTTTTTAAGAAATTCATTGGTTTAAGAATTTTAGATACTTTAACAGTCTTGTGGGGTAAAACAGTAAAAGACATATGAGTCTTGTGGACAGGCTTCCAAAATGTTTTTAACCTTAGAATTGCATTTAAAAAACTGCACATATGAACAAAATTTGCATATAATTTCATGGGCTTTATGAACTGCATTAAGCCAATCCATGGATTTTTGGCTTAATAACCCCAGCATTAGTTATTCTGAGCCCTATGACATAAAATTCCTTTATACTACACAGCTAGCTTGAGGTTCCCAGGTCAGATGGAAGGCAGCTCATTGCGGCTCATGTATAGTTAACCAGGAGTTTTCATCAGCAGTACTGTTGACATTTTGAAGCTGTATGATTCTTTGTTGAGTCTGTTTTCTGCATTGTAAGTTACCAGCATCTATGTCTCCTCCACCCACTAGATGCCAGTAATTACTGACCATCTCTTTTAAGACTATAGATGTCTCCAGAGTTGCCTAATTTCTCCTGGGGGAAAAATCTCCCCCAGTTGCAAACCACTGAACTTAAACCTGGGTATCAAGGCAGTATGATTAAGCAGCAATCACCCACCATTGACATTTGGAGTTTCTGGATTTATGAATGTTTCTCTTTACTGAAACTTTAAGGCTTAACTTGCCAGAGGTGTGGGTCCTTGGAACTGCCAATTTGATTTCTTTTATTTTTCTCTCCAGTGGCAGACTAGGTAAGGACGAGTGAGGGCTTAGGTGTAACCATGCTCACAACTACTTCCAGCTAACATTTCACCATTCAAAGATCCATTTTAGTTAGCAAACTCATTTTTAGAATGTAATCCCCTCCCCAGGGGAAGATTAAACCATATTGCACCTAACTATGATTACCTAACTAGGCCTTGAAAAAAATTTTGTCTTTGAAAGCACTAGTTTTAGTTCAAGCCATGAAGGTAAAAGTTAGATGTGTTGTATTCTAGAACCTAAGGTCTTTGTGTATCTGATGTGATGGGATGTGGAAGGCCACTGAAATGGACATCACTGATTTTGCAATTGCGGATAGTATACTGCCTAAAGGAATGACTGATAGGAGGATAGTAGTGATTAGTTCCAGCATCTCTGTCCCCCCCTTCCCCTGCACCCCTCCATTTTCTATTCCTTCTAAGTAGAGAATGCAGGGGTGTCGTGGGCAGGGGAGAATGGGAGTGTGTAGCAGAAATAACTAAATATGTTGTATGAATTAATCTCATTTACTTCTTACCCCAAAACTTGAAGTAAAATTCTCATTTTTCAGTTGAGAACACAGAGTCTTAGAGATGTGAAAGAACCAGACTAATTTCAAACATTCATTCATCATTAGAATCAGGATCTGAGCTGAGGTCTGATGCTGCAGCTCCTGCTTTTCTCCTTGTTTCCTCTCTCTCCCTCCGATTCTTGTCCCTCCTTTTGTCTCTCCATTTTTCCCCTATCCTCCTCCTCTTCCACCTCTTCTTCCTCCTCCTTTTGTTCCTTCCTTGGCAATCTTTTTGAAGGTAATATTTGATAAATAAAAATACAAATTTATATATAAAATATAATAAAGCCCCACGAACCACTACTCAATAATTAAGGCATTGCCAAGGTAATCGTAACTACTTCCCTTTTTCTACCTCTCCTCTCCTCTAGAGATGCTATTGTTTCAATTTAGTGCTTGTCATTGCCTTGCCTTAATATATATATATTTTTAATATATCAAAACCAGCTAGAAATCTTGGGCAGAAACTATTCAAACACATGGGTAGGTTAAATAGAATCACCAACTGTTTTAAGTGAAATTTGTTCAGCCCTAAATTTCCCATCCTCAAGCATGTACCAGAAAATGTCATACAATATATCATTTTTTTAAAGTTCACAAATAAGAAAACTCAATATTGTGTTCCTAGGAGTCATCCAGGCTTAACATGCAGCTAAAGATCATTTCATTGTTACTCCTCTAAAACACACTGGTCTTTGAATATGCCATGTTAATTTTTCCCATCCATGAGCATTTGTGTGTATGTTTCTGGGCTCAAGAAATCTGCATCTAGGTATATTTTCTAGTGTGCAGAACATCGAACTAGAAGTAGTATTTGTGAGTTACAGAGTATGAGAACGTACAACTCTACATGATGCTGCCAAACCGTTTTCCACGAGAATTTTTCAAATTTATACTCCCACCAAGAATGTCTAAGACTCTGTATAGATGTGCATTCTCTCCTCCACTTAATGTTTCATACACTTTGCCAATATAGTGGGTGTGCAGTGGTATCTCATGATGCTCTTAGTTTGGATTTTTCTGATTACAAATGAAGTTGAACATCTTTTCATACACTTATTTGCTATTTGAGATCACTTTTCTGTGAAAACACTGCCAATAGTTCCAGCCATTGCTACTTTTATTCTTTTTTTCTTATTGATTAGTAAAATATGTTGGATTGTAACACTTTGTCTGGTTTATATTTTACAAATATCTAATCCCAGTATGTGGCTTGTCTTCAGTTTTCAGTAGTGGCCATTAATTCTGCTTCTCATACTACATCTTACCTTCTCAGGAAGAACAGCACTTCTGTTCAAATTCATCATGTCTAATTGTTTTTCTCTATCCTTAACAATTTTAGAGCACTGATTAGTATATTTCTATTTGAGGTTTTTTCTTACCTTAATTTGTACCCAGTTATAATCTATAGTAAGTACAGAAACAATTTCATTTTATCAAGCAGTTGGAAATAAAGATGAGCTGGAAATATGTGCATTTCAGGGAATGAAAAGTAGGAGGTGGGGGCCAGAGTCCTTGGTTTATAGAGCCAGATGGTAACAACTGGACCATTAATTTTTAGAGGCAAGACCAGGTGTAAGAGGTAGAAATTGGTCTCTTTTGTCAAATGCAATATACAATAGGTAAGTTGTTTGCTCCTGGTCCTATAACTCCTTATTTCAGAGACCAAGTCAACTGGATTTATCTCCTTCAAATCTATGTTTATCTCCCCTCACAGTGTTGGAATTCTAATAATTCAAAATTGATTAGAGTTAGTAAACAAAATCCCCTGGTAACCAGTTTTTGTGGCCTTTGCTTACTTACTTCCAAATGCCAAGTCTGAGGAGAGGAGTCTGTTTAATTTACACCTTAGGAATAGGAGCTTTACTTGGGGCTTGAAGAATTCCACTTAAATGGAATTCCACTGAAATGTGTGAGTGACATCTGGGAATGAAAGAAGAAGCAACATTTTATAATCCTAACCAGACAGAAGACTTGGGCTATAACTACGGTTTATTGAAGAAGTGGAGGCACATATGTCTTCCTTGAAATTTGAAAAAGTGTTTGTTCTGGCCAACTTTTTCTGTTATTTCAGATTAGGCTAGGAATACTTTAATTGACTGGGTAAAATAAAAGTGATTATAGTTATTTACATGGCTGTTTAACATTTATCTAATAACCATGTAACAGAAAAATGATTTTTAGATATTGTTAAACATGCATCAAATTATCTTCTTGTCTGTTTCATTTGGTTATGATATTAACGTGTGAGCAGTATATTTGGGTTTTAGTTGAACCCAGTGATATAGGTGAATGGCCCACAGGCAGTGCAGCAGGGTTAAAAAAAATTATAAAGATTTGGGGAGAAAATGTTAAACTGCAAGGTCAGGAAGAACTGGGTTGCAAACCAGTCTGTAACAACCTCCAGCTTTGTGAGTAGGGACAACTTAGTCTTTTGAGAGTCAGTTCCATAGTGTTTAAAGTGGGTCTAGCATGTAGCTTCCAGTGGTTTGGTGAAGCTAAGGAGAGATTTGTATGTAAAGTATGACATCAAGTAGATGCTCAAAAAGGTAATTATAATTTATTTATTACTGATTTCCTTATTTTTAATCTAAATATTTAGGTTCTGTTAAGGTTTTTTCCTTCATTAAATAAAGCAGTAACCATCTAATTCTCCTGCCCTGATTATGAGAGTGTGGCATTTTTCAGGTGAACTTGTAGACCCTTTTAAAGCCAGGATAGGATTATAGCTCTTTAAGATGTAAAGTAGCATTCTTTTTTTCTTTCACTAATCTCTGTGGGAAAGATTACTGACAGTGTGTGCTGAGGAAAAAGAAAGCATTTTTTAATAGATCCTTTAAGGTTTACAGAAATGACTGATGATTGTTTAATTGCTGAATCTTAGAGAATTAGCTAGAATATAATGCAATCAATCATTTAACCAACATTTATTGAAATACCATGGGAAGAGCATGGGCTTTAGAATCAGATAGGACTGGGTTTGAATCCTGGTTCTGTTATTTTCTGTTTGTTCTAACTTGAACATATGATTTTACCCTTTGAGGGTAAAATACATTTCCTTGTTTGTGACATGGAACCTACTGGGAATTTTTAAAATAACGCATGTGAAAGTCATAGTATAAAACTTGAAAAAAATGTAGGCTCTTGATTATATGGTAGATATCATGAGAATAATAATGATGGTAATTGGTTAAATGTGGAAGTATAATATCACGAAGATAAATAAAAGGCAGGTTTTCCTCAAGCAATTCGAGATATTATTCTGGTAAAGAAGTAGTCAAAGTATAATTGGACATGTGCTAGAATAAGCCTATCTATCTATGTGCAGAATGTTGTAAATTCATGGGGGAGAGAGTTATAAACTGATGAATTGGGTATAAAAGAGTGGTAATTTGATGGACAGAAGAAAGTAAGGATATTATTGGCAGTGGAATTACATTTTTAAAGGCAGTAAGGCAAGGAATGGTAGGAATGGTAACTATAGGAAACAGCAAACCACATTATATGGCTTTGCATACTCTAATATTTTACCTCTCAAAATTTAGTATACGTAAAATTACATAGAATAATTCTTAAGAATGCAGTTATCCATGCATATATCCATCCATCCATCCATTTATAGTCTTCTAAATCTATGTTTAACTCATTCAGTCTAATATGAAAACATAATTGGTAGTTCAGTAATCATGTATAAACTAAGAAAGGACTGGAATAAACTTTATTTTATTAAAAGTAGTATTAATTCCTTTCTTTACAGAGTAGCCATAATTGTCATTTTGAATGATTTTGTTATCTTCTAATAGATACAAGTATATGGAGGGCAACTAGGAGAAGGTGAAGTCCCCCTGGTTAATCATTCTCTCCTATTTATGTGTTTGTTTTTAACATATAACTCCTCATTTGTATTTCTTCTTTACCTCTCATCTTTCCTCCTTTTAAGGAAAACTTAAAAGCCTTTACTACACTGATGCTACACAGAGAAATGCTTTCTCTAGCATTTCATTTCTATGGGTCATTCCCTTTTGAAATGCAAATATAACTGCAAATCATCATACATTAAAGATTCATTACCAATTCGTACCTAGGTTGGATGAATTTATAAAATCCTTTTCTGTAGGCTATCCAGATAAACTCCCTACATGTGGTGTGTTAAGGACCAAGTAAAAAAAAAAAAACTAGTAAAAGAGGGTCTAGAGTTGCTCTTTGTCAAGGAAGGGGTGATAATTCTGCTAGTCCTCTGTATAGGGTTCTAGTGTGATTATCACTAGAAACCATGATGGACATTAAACATATTAAAAATATACCAACCTTCCTAGTTAGGGAAAAGCAAATTGAAATAATAGCATGCCATTTTATAAAAATAAACCAAAAACACATCAGATAAGAAAAGTTAGCAGTATTAATATATTTTCAGCGCTGTTTAGAGGAGCATTAGAAATGCTTGCTTAAATAGAGCTCGTGAGAATGTAGTGTAGGGGAGAAAAATTCTTCCTTTACAGTTTTTGGTTCACTTGGTTGGACTATTAATTAAATCGACATAAAACAGAGTAACAGGAGAAAAACAAATTTAATTACGTATATACAGGAGTCTCATAAGAATATGAGGCCCGAGGTCAAGTGGGACAATTGAGGCTTATATGCCATTCTGAGATAAGGAATGGAATGGGGGCCTGGGGCTTCAAAGGGGAAGAAGGTAATTCACAGGACAATGAGAAGAGCAGATGTTTAATAGTTAGATGTTTGCCCTGCCATACAGATAGGTCATTCAGATAAAAATAATCTCTGGTAATAGGTCTCTTTCTCTGAGTCAGGTCCCCTCTCTAAATTCTTTAAGGCAGTTAATGGAAAAGATAAAAGTTTTTGAGTCTGTTAGGTCTTAATTGCTTTCAGCTCAAAATAATCCGCATGCCAAGTGGAACATTTGGGGGTCATGATTCTGCTCCCCTTCAGCAGAATGCTACAAGCATTTTAGAAAGTAATTTACTTGCATCTATTAAAATTTAAGTATGAACACATCTGTGAAACAGCATCCCTACATTTAGGAGCTGTTAATGAAAATATAAATCACCAATATAGAAGATTATATATGTGAAGGTATTTAATACATTATTGTTTCTAGTGGCTCCCAATCTAGAAGCATGTTGGGAGTCTATTGATAGGAGAGTGATTAAAAAGTTAACAGTTGGGCTTCCCTGGTGGCGCAGTGGTTGAGAGTCCACCTGCCGATGCAGGGGACACGGGTTCATGCCCCGGTCCGGGAAGATCCCACATGCCGCAGAGTGGCTGGGCCCGTGAGTCATGGTCACTGAGCCTGCGCGTCCGGAGCCTGTGCTCCACAACGGGAAAGGCCACAACAGTGAGACCCGCGTACCACACACACACACAAACACACACACACACACACACACACACACACAAAATGTTAACAGTACATGTCCGTGAAGAAATATTAGTCACCTATTAAAAGGATGAGTTGGATCTACATGTATTGACCCAAAGGAATGTCTGTGACATAACTGAAAAGAGCAAGATGTGTAATTCAGGATATTGAATGTTGTGATCTTTAGATAAACAAGTTCTGGGGAGATAGCTACTAAGCTCTCATAACTTTGGTTACTTCAGAGTAGTGGGGTTGAGAGTATGTCTGTGTACTATTAGTATTTTTATGCAATTGTATATTGCTAAGGTTGATATGAAAAAGTGTAACAGTATAATACAGAGGGTGAGTTTTAGTAAGGAAGGTGAAACCTACTGATGATAGAGTTCAGGATAGCCTGTTACAGATGACACACATTTGAAGAGTTAAGACTCAACTGCATGTCAAAAGTTGGCAATTTTATTTTGGCCCGATCAATATTTGTTGGCACCCAGAACTAGAAATACATTTTTGACTAATTTCTTACAATATTTATTTTTCTTTAAAATTAAAGCCTTTCTTACAAAAACAGGGGGGTTTTGCCAAGAAATTTGAAATTTTCAACAGAAATTCCGGGAAGCTAGAAGTCTCTGGGTAATGTATGAGTCACAGGGAAGGAATCTATCACTATCTGGACAAAGCTTTTCTCTAAAATCATAAGCAGGGCAATAGGTCATGGGCAGTCGATTACTTTATTTGTAATGACATAAGTAAATATTAACAGGACTTCTCTCTTCACAATAATTGATGACTAGCTAAAAAGAAATAATTATACATTTATCATTCAGAGCTTTAAGGGGTCGAGTTTACCCTCTCCTTTTATTCTTTCACCATGCCTTTCTCAGAGGTAATCTTATAGAAAATGTTTTCTGGGGACTCAAGAAAGTGAGAGGCTTCCTAATAAGGAGTCACTTTTTATATTCAGGGAAGAGAAAGATACTGTGCACTGGGAAATTCTTAGTTTTATCATTTAATTTAATAGTTAACACTTAAATCAGAATCTTTTTCCACAAAATCTCGATATTAATTTAATCACATTAATTTTTCTTGTTCATCATGTCATACTTTTTCACTCATTTGTATATTCCATTCAGCATATATTTGTGGATCACCATATCTAGGAAAAGGTATTTGGAATAAAATAAAGAAAAATAAGTCCCTGTCCTCATGGAACTTGCCTCTTCTCAAAATGTTTATCCAACTAATCTATTTATATATCACGTGGCATCTGCATTCAGACTCAATGACATGACTTCAGAATATCTGCCCTTTATTAATTCACTATATTGTTTCCCTCTAGCTGATATTTTACCATATTGAACATAATTTTTAATCTGGAATTTTGATGTATTTAATAATGCCTCATTTAATCATTTTATCTGCCTATTTTCTTTTTAAATTCCTGTTTGCTAATGAAGAAACTGAAGCTTTGATGGGTTAAGCATCATTCATTTATTACTTCATTTGAATTATGAGTGCTTACTAAGGCACTGGGCTTGCCATTGGGATGATAATTCAATGTAAAAGTTATAGCCCACTATAGAGACAGGGCCAGCTTCATTCATATGCACCCTGTGCAGTCCCACAAGGCCATGTGCTCAGAAGACCCTGTGCTTGGTTTAATATTCTGTTCTCACTGTCTGGAAATTCTTAATTTTATTTTCAAATTTGTATTTTTTATGTGAAGTGTATTAGAACAATGGAGGATGCATGTGAGTATAGGAGATACATGCAATATGCCTGTCTGCTGTCATTTCTTGCCTCTCCATTGGCATGTAGCATTTATGATGCCCCGAGCACAGAATCCTGTGGTGGGTCTATTATGCATGATAGTTCAAGACTCAGAGAGTACAAGATAACTGTGTTACATCATGACTAAGTAAGTAAGCACACATAGAGTCCTGCAAAGCCACAGGAACTTGCCTCAAACACAGAAAGGACATTATCTTAGAATCATGTTCTAAGAAACACGAATGATTAAGGGACCCTATCATATTCTTTTTCTCCTGTTACTTCCCTGTATTAACCAACCACTTGCTTGAATGTGATGACAAAGAAGTGAAGAGAAAGTAGGGCAACTCATAGTTCCTTCCTCTGTCAGTCCTTCCTTACTCATCAGTAAAATGGAGGTAGAGAATATTAGAAGAATTTGTGTGTACCAAAAAGTGTAATAAAACAGATTTGTGTGGTGTTTCCATTTTAAGAACAAAATACACAAGCATGTATAAGCTATGAAATACAAAATGTAATTTCAGTGATTCTACATATGAGTTAAATCCTCCCATATTTTCATTTAAAAATGGCATAGTACAACATAAAGTAGGGTAAAATTTATGCTAATAATTTAAATATTTATATTAAAAATTAGAATGACATTAAGTAGCAAATTTTAAAAAAATGACAAGTCTAGAGAGAAACAGCATGAAATAAAGAAAAAAGTCTTGTGTTTTTGTGTCTTTAGTGACAATTTTTTCCTGTTTTGAATGACGGGTCCCACAGTTTTATATTTTACTGGGTCCCACAAGTTATATAACTAGATTTGGATAGAGGAGTAGAAGGTTTAAATTTTCCTGATAACACTCAGCCAGAGCGACAGAGCTAGTATTCAAGTCTAGACCTATCTAATTTTAATGCCTTAACCACTACAATTTAGTATACATAAGCTTAGCCATGCTCTTACAATGATAATGGATCAGAATGAGGAGGCAGAGAAGAAAGTGGGTCATAGATCATGAAGGAAGATACCTATTTTTCCCCCTTGACAGCACTGATACAAAGCTAACCCTAGATAAATGGCGTTAGGGACTTCACTTTCACCAATTTACATGTGACTGCTGTAACTGGCCCTGCGGCAAGAAAGAGATCTTTGCATAAAAGTACACTTGTTTCTCAAACTGTATCTTACAGGCCATCTTCTCAGACTGTTTGCAAAGAAATCAGGTTCTGGAAGATAATTATGGTTTATACTCTGGATGGATCATCTGTTAATAATCCCCTTATAATAATATAATATTCCATAAATATATTTATAGAAAACAAATGTATAAAGAAATATTAATAAAGGAAACTTCAGGATATCTTGATGACTTTATTTCCTTCACCTCTCATTGAAGGAGTCCATTATGAATTTCATTTGCACTTACTTCTACTCTTTTACTTATAATATTAAGAGAAATGATGCGTGGTACTACATCCACGGTGTGACATACACAAAAGTAGATGTAGAAAAAAAAGTGGTTTGAACACAAGATATGGAATCTGGAATTCAGATGAAAAGTCAGAGAAGAAAGAGAAGAATGCCATTCCAAATGTAACTAAAAGGAAAGTTTAAGTGGCATATAGTTTACTGAAGTGGAATTAAATCAGAATAGAGTACGTCTTAGTATTCTGTGTTGTTGTTGTTTTGTTTTGTTTTTTTATAGCAACAATGCTTTTCTTTAATCTCCCCAAGTGGTAGCACATTAAAAAGAACAACAGCCCCCATACCGTCCTAGATACTATTCCAACATAATCCCCTGGGTACACAACTTCTAGATATTAAAGTTGTGCAACTTTTGACAAGTCTAATTGTATTTTATTAATAAATAAATAAATAAATGAAATGAAATAAAATAAATATTATTAGTTTTAATAAGCTAAGGTACATGATACAGAGTTTGAAATACTCAGTGTATACCTGGGTTATTTTCATATTAATTATTTTTCAAAGAGAATTAACCACTCAAGTAAAGAATACAAAGAAAGCTATATATAGTTAAGAATGAAAATAGAAAATGTATGTAATATCATTTTACCTCTTGAATGGCTGAAAGATTTAAAAATGGTTTGTACACTGAATCAGGAAGCAAAACACCAAATCCCAAAACTTTGCTTTTTAAAGTCATTTATTTTTAATAGGTATATCAGATTGGTAGATCAGAGGGAAGCTAGAGATTTAGCAATATCTCACATATTGTTTCCTAAATATGACAGAGAAGTATGAGCTTGTTAATAAAACAAATGGTTGATTTAGTAAGTGCTTAAACTGTACTCCCAGGGGACTGATGAATAAATAGATGTCAACCATTAGAACGTCAGTGGTGTGCCAAGACTGCTGTCTGTAGACACTGCTGACATGCTACTGAGCAGTTTTAGCATGTGACAGTCAAGGCTGAAAGAGATCTCAACAGGCTGAAAGAATGGAATGAAGTTAATGAGATAAAATCCTAGAGGGATAATTGTAAAGTCTGGTGACTTGGTTCAAA
The DNA here is from genome assembly GCF_964341445.2 of Mesoplodon mirus. Taxonomy (NCBI): domain Eukaryota; kingdom Metazoa; phylum Chordata; class Mammalia; order Artiodactyla; family Ziphiidae; genus Mesoplodon; species Mesoplodon mirus. Next base: position 37,205 of record NW_028295339.1, read on the forward strand.
ATATTTATTGTGTAAGTATAGGATATAAAAAAAAAAAGTTCCACATTGTCCTACGTAGTGGCTTCACTGAGTGTGAACCTAATATTTGTCAACAGTGAGTTGTTATGCCAAAAAAAGCAATCCAATCATAGGCTTCATTAATAATAGGGAGCCTAAAACAAGAGAGGGAATTATCCCAGATCAAAGAACAGTGGGGGGCTTCCCTGGTGGTGCAGTGGTTGAGAGTCTGCCTGCCGATGCAGGGGACACGGGTTCGTGCCCCAGTCCGGGAAGATCCCACATGCCGCCGAGCGGCTGGGCCCGTGAGCCATGGTCACTGAGCCTGTGCGTCCGGAGCCTGTGCTCCGCAACAGGAGAGACCACAACAGTGAGAGGCCCACATACCGCAAAAGAAAAGAAAAAAAAAGAACAGTGGGGCTGAGCACACCAGTCACATTACATGGGGAGCATGATACTAAAAACATGTCAAATAAACATTTGAAGAAAATGGGAACATTTTGTCTGTAGAAAGATAGATATTGGGGCTGCATGATAGCCACCTTAGCTATTTAAAGGGATCATGTATGGAAAATAGATAAAATTTGACCCACATAGGTATATGACTTCTGAAAGGAAGTCAGGGAGAAGCCACTTTTGATCCAATAAAAGGGGCACATTAACTGGAACTCTTAAAAAGCAGACTAGCCACTTTTCCAGGCAGTGAATCTACTTGCACTGAAAGTATATAAGAAGGTAGTGGAAATTCAAGTTACCATTGTAAAAGAGTCTTTCACCAAGTGACAGATTGAACTAGATAACCTCTCAGCTTCCTTCCAAGTTGCAACATTATCTCAAGAATCAAATTAAGACCAGGAGTTAGGCACCATGGATGTGAATACACAGCTAATATGGCAGTAGCTTTGCCGTAATAAGTTTTATTACCTAAATATACCATTCAGATATGTCTTTTTTTTTCCTGCGGTGGTACCTATAAGCTATTATTCACTGTCTGCCATGTATTTTAACTATGAAATATCTATTTGAGAAATATTTTACAAAACTGAATTCACAATAAAAATCTTGTTTACAAAATAAGTGAAACATACATGCAGACATTATGATGTTTAAACTCTGTTTCCTGTCCAGATATTAGTATCATTTCTCCTTTTTTGTAGCCCTGACATTATTTTACACCATAAAAATATATCTTCCGATTAATATTTTTAAAGCCTACATACAATTTTATGTGTTTAATTGGGAAAATACTAATAAAATAAAGTGCCTTTTCCTACTTTTTTCTCTTCAGAGTTTGTTAGTGTGCTATGATATTAGACTCTGGTATAAATGCTAAAGCTGACTGGATTTAATCAAAAATCTTTTGTTATTTTCATCTCTTAAAAAACTCACCAAACAGATATGGTCAAAGATTAGGCAGGCGAGTTTATCTGTTATGTTCCAGCATCTTTTGCACAGAAAGCTGTATGCTTTAAAAATCAAACAGTAGAAAACAAGAATATGATTTATCTTAGTATAAATGTAATTTTGATTTGTAGTATCCAATATTGGAAACTAAAAATCACAGATGTATTCAGTCATATTGGACCAAATTATAAGGTAAACTTTAATTTTATAAGGTAAATGGGGATGCTAAATCTCTCTAGAGCTTATGCACCAGCTTCAGGCAGGTATTTGAATGCTGGCACTAATCTAGGAACAAAAAAGCAAAGCAAAACAAACCAAAAAAACAAAAAGTTTATGAAATGGAGTCTATACTATACTTGCTGCTTTATAATTGTAAACCTTAGTAATACATGTGCCTATGTGTGATTACTAAGTTTTATTTTTCTCAGATGACGAGTTACAAGAAATATCTATGCAAGGCAGTTAACTCTTTCCAACAGAGGCAGGATATCAAGGCAACTAGTGGAATGAAAGCATTTAGCCTGAGGCCTAGTGCTAGTGGTAAACCACAGTTTCTTGAATTGCCACTATAATTTAAATTAAGTAGAAGCCAGGCTTATAAACTCAAATTATGACCCAAAGTTTATGTCCCTTTTATTTCTCCTGGGTTCTGATCACAATGAAACTTTCTCCATCTGAAGCAATTTAATACAGACATTCCTTTGGCAGACTATAAAACATGAGTTTTCAGTCAACCTTTGGGTGCATATTATGTGTACAGTTGGAAAAGGAAACAAAAGAAACAATGACAACATAAGCATGGAAACATATGTGTTGTACTCCTATAAAACAGATTTGCACATGAAAAAGTACTAAGAAATCTTCCTAGCCCAATTTTTGTTTTCCTCTTCAGAAGGCAGATGAACAAAGTTTCAGCTGAACAGCTTAGTCTGTAAAGGAGCAATATTAGAAGCTCAACAATTAGGGCTTCCCTGGTGGCGCAGTGGTTGAGAATCTGCCTGCTAATGCAGGGGACACGGGTTCGAGCCCTGGTCTGGGAGAATCCCACATGCCGCGGAGCAACTAGGCCCACGAGCCACAACCACTGAGCCTGCGCATCTGGAGCCTGTGCTCCGCAACAAGAGAGGCCGCGATAGTGAGAGGCCTGCACACCGCGATGAAGAGTGGCACCTGCTTGCCACAACTAGAGAAAGCCCTCGCACAGAAACGAAGACCCAACACAGCAAAAATAAATAAATTAATTAATAAACTCCTACCCCCACCATCTAAAAAAAAAAAAAAAAAAACTCAACAATTAGAAATGTTCTACTGAGTGCTCATTTTATATACTGTCTTCCTCTCAGCCCCAACAAAGTTTCTCTTTGCAAGTGGAAAATTCCTCTTTTGCTTGTGAGCATAAATCTAAGTAATAACCTGTGAACATTTGGGTTGAATGAAAAACAAGATAATAGCAAAGTTTTCGCCTCATAATTTTATTATAATAGGTAAGTTAAAAAATAATGTTTAAGAGATGTTTTAAGAGACTTGTGCTTTTAAAATTTTACAGGGAAAAGCAGACTGTTGAAAATAAGTTGCTAAGATATGGTGGAGACAGGTGTAGGGTTTGAGCAGAAAGAATCTGACTAAAAAGAAATGTATGTGTTCCGTATTTATTGTGTAAACACCTAGAAATGTGAATTCATGTTGAAACCCTTGGAAATCTAAGGCATTAAATGTAATAGCTAGTTGGTTTTAGAGTGGTCATATGATAATGCCACCATCAGTTACAGCTTTTCAAATGACATATTTCAAATGACTTGTAACAGCTATAGAGGGAATGGAATTGCCAGTCAATTCAACTTCCTCCCACCAATTATTTCCCTATTCTTCTCAAAAGTCAGAATGTACGGGGACAGATTGTATTTGCATGGGTCATAAAGATAATAAATTAATCTGAAACTGAAACTGGGATGCAAAGGCAACAATTATAGTGATTGGAGCACTCATCTGAATCTCAGTGCTCAGGATATTTTTAAAGTGAAGAGTCAATTACTACAGAAAAAAAAGTTAAAGATGAAGTATTTAATATTGAAAGAAAGGAACCCAACTAAGTTTGTTTGAAGACAACAACAAAAACACCTTAGGCTAGTAACAAATGAACGGTGTATCCATTGCCCAGGTCAAGAGAAGGTTAACTGATGATGTACAGATAAACTGAGTTCTATTCTGAATTTAGCCTGCTAAATATATTCATAATCTCTTTGTTCCATTTGTATTCCAATGTAGCTGCACTGTCACTAATAGCCTTTGTATACTTTGAGTTGAATAGAATGTGTTCCTAGCTGCACTCAGTGATGCTGGACCCAAACCCAAGGAGACTGATGGAGAGCCCTTGCAGAATGGCCTTGAGTAGAGTGCCCCATTGTGAAACCATTCAGGACTGAGTTATGGCATATTGCGAATATGCCAGCATGGCTCTGATATTTGTAATTTCAGCTGTATTTAAATAAAAATAATCTTTTTCATTTCTCTTAAGTAAAAACAAAACAAAATACCTCATACATTTCTGTTTTCTCAACTTTCTTGAAGAGGAAAATAGGTAGGAAAAAGCAGTAGATATAGCTAAATGAAAAGATCCATGAATAAGGTTTAATGAGCATTTGCCCACAGTGTGTAAGATCTGTAGTATTGTAACTTTAAAAATCCAAGTTATTATACTTGAACATTGTTAGTCTATGATGTACTTGAGCCTCTTTCCTTAGTTCACCAAATCTTCCTATTTAAGTATCTTACTCTACATCTTGTCAATTAAAATTGACAGGCTGGTAGCCAAATATTGAAATTGAATCCTAATTTTCCAACTGTATTGCATGTGTACACTGATTTTTCTTTCTTTCTTTCTTTCTTTCTTTCTTTCTTTCTTTCTTTCTTTCTTTCTTTCTTTATTGTGTGTGTGTGTGTGTGTGTGTGTGTGTGTGTGTGTGTGTGTGTGTGGTACGCAGGCCTCTGACTGTTGTGGCCTCTCCCGTTGAGGAGCACAGGCTCCGGATGCGCAAGCTCAGCGGCCATGCCTCACAGGCCTAGCCGCTCCGCGGCACGTGGGATCTTCCCGGACCGGAGCACGAACCCGTGTCCCCTGCATCGTCAGGCGGACTCTCAACCACTGCACCACCAGGGAAGCCCCTGATTTTCTTTTTAACAAGAAACATTTCCATTTTCACAGTTTCTCTTACTGAGAAATTATCCAAATCCTTTGAAGTTCATGGTAATTAGCCTTTGTTTTTTCCAGAAAAACTACTGTGATGAAAAATTATAATTTTTCTCATAATGATTCTCCTAAAAGTACTTTTCCGCAGTGTTCCCAACTGATGCTTAATGTTGTGTTTCATGATAAAATATATGAACTGTTGCAATTTCATAAAATAATTAGGTTGAACAATATCCATAGCACTCAAAATTGATTTACAAGAAAATGTCTACTCTTTCTATCTTCAAGTTACCCAAGAAAGAAATATCTTAGCACTGGAATTCAATTTGGAAACACAATGGAAAAGCAAAATAAAATTGAAAAATAACAGTCAAGAGACTTTTTTTCTCCGAGTATGTGTGTTTCCCAAAAGTACCACTTGGGGAACTGTATAATTTCAGAAGTGTTTTCCAGAGGGAGAGACAGATTTTTTTCCTTCCAGGTTGGTGCAACTACTATTAGTTTAATGGGTTACTGAAAAGTGGCAGGCACTCAAATTAACAAATGGATATGGGCTTCTAGTGTGGACATTACCTCCTTCAATTTAATCTAATTTGCACCAAATAAATGCCTTGAGATATTTGTTGTATTGGAATGGCAGATGTTAATAAAATAACATCCACAGTAGTAAGCAGAGCACATAAATTGTCTGGAAAAATGGTGATCATAGGGAGGACACCTATAGGTCTGACATAGTCTTAGGATCATGGGACATGCATCACTGGACCTAACATTTACCCTATTCTCAACCATATTGAAGCCCGTTGACCAGTAGTTAATTCGAAATTTTAAAGTGATCAATATAATGATAAGTTACATGGTGTAGGTAATGTTTTAATTATACTGATGGGGCTATTTTTTCTTCCATGATCTATTTTCTTTCAAATCATGCCTAAGAGGAAGGAGAAAAGAGAAACAAATAAAGAGGGATTCCCAGAGAAAGATGATTTCTGTGAGACAAAGTAAATTATAGGATAATTGCTTCCTAGATGTTTTGTTTGTCATATTTGTAACATTTTTGTTAGCTGAGTGCTTTTTTGTAATTTATTCATAAAGATTAAAATATTTAATCTTCTAGCAACAAAAAAAATATAAACTCTAGAAAATTTAGAATGAAGAAAGTATAGAGATGCAAATCAATGACAGTATATAAACAATATTTTGTAGTTTATAATAAAAATAAGTCTAGATTTAGTTCACTTTATGTGAGGCACTTTGCTAAACAGCTTAAAAGCTATATCACTTTTTCCTAGGAATGTTTTTAGGCTGATACTGCTTTTATTCCCAAGAGATAAAAATGTTAACATTATAGAATAAAACTTTACCAACTTTTCTCAGTGCATGTCAATTTATACACATATATAATCACACTCAAATTTTATTTTATCGCAGTTGGTATCCTTTGTATATTTTGTAACTTTCCAAAACAAATTATTTGTAAACATTTTTCCATGTTATGAGCTAATTTTACAGTATAACTTCTAGTGTTTGGCATTCTTTTGAATGCCATATTTTTTTTAAAACTAATCCCTATTATTTGACACTAACTTTTTTCCTCTGATAAATAAAACCATAAGTTATATAATTATATCTGGATTCATAAACATATACATTTCAGTATTAAACTTTCTACCAGGAGAGTTTGACCGGGAACACTTTAAACTACATGGGGTATTACTCTGAGATACTGGACAAAAAATTTGTGTGATACATTTGACTCTAATTCTTTCTACCAGAAAATTTCTTTTGATTAAGTTATAAATGATTTTCAAATTTTTACACTATTGGATCATATTTTGAAGGTAGTCAGTTTTGAAAAATATTTGTCCAGAGAGCTATTTATCTAACTTTTAAAATTTATTAGCTTCAATTATGCAGTAAAATGCTGCATTTGTTTAAAAATTTCTGTGTCTAGCCTCTTACTTCCAATTTTGTGAGCTTTAGCAATATCATTTTTCATTAGGTTTGGTAAAGTGACATTTATTACATTGATGATTTCCAAAAAAAAAGCAGTTTTTAATTCTCTTAACAGTTTTGTTGTTTTCCTGATTTCCGGTGCCTGTGGACAAACGGGAAAAAAAAATATTGAATTTCAGTGACTGGTGGGAAATGTTACCTGTTTATAGTAAGGTAGGGCAACCATTAGTAATTGTGTGACCAAAGGTAGTTATCGCAGAGCTGGTTCTGACCAGAATTATCACCTGGGTCCTTTGTTGAGAGAAATAGACAGTATGGCTACACCTGGATATCTTAGCTCATTCACCCCATCTGTAAGGGGATTAGAATCAACTCTTATTATCTAATTAATAGCCTTAAAGATAAACATTGGGTTGTTCTGTTGCTGTACATTTTACTGAGAATTTTAATAACAGTTTCTAATTAAGAAATCCAATTAGGCCTTAGCTAATTGTGAATTTAGCTTAGCTAGTTAATTGATTAACTTACTCATCAAACATTTTTTGAATGTTCTCTATGTACCACATATTGAGGCTTTTGTCAGGAACACTAAAGTGAAGAAAATGTAATCTTTGCTTTCACGAAGCTTACAGTCCAGTGGAGAGTGCAGGCATAGGTATTTACAATGTGATATGATGAGTTACACTTGGAATATAGTACAAAGTGCTGTGGAAGCATGAAAAATATTCCACTTCTTAAAGAAGTCACAGAGGAGTTCATAGAAGTAGTGAAACAATTTATATGAGGAAACATTCACCAGCTACAAGCTTGCATGCAGCACTTAAAGAAAAGACAAAGTTACAGAGACTCTAAAAATCTGGTTGTGCATGCAGACTGTACTGTGAGATATAATAAAATTTATACTTGGAATGACATACAAGGGGCCAGATTCCAACATTTGGACTTTATCACATGGGTAAAGGCAAGATAGAAGAGACTTAGTCATTACCAGAAACTTTAGATTCTTATCCAGAATGATGAGTCTACAGTCAGGAACTCTGTCTGCCTTTGTTCATTGTCACATCCCACTAGAAAAAGAGTGTTTGGCACATATTGGGCATGTAATGCATAAATGTTGACTGAATGAAATGAGTTCAATTAAGGACCATTATCTAAAGACAAAATAGGGCTTCCCTGGTGGCACAGTGGTTGACAGTCCGCCTGCCGATGCAGGGAACACGGGTTCATGCTCCGGACCGGGAAGATCCCACATGCCGTGGAGCGGCTGGGCCCGTGAGCCGTGGTTGCTGAGCCTGCGCGTCCGGAACCTGTGCTCCGCAACAGGAGAGGCCACAACAGTGAGAGTCCCGCGTACCCCCACATAAATAAATAAATAAAGACAAAATAATCACAATATATGTGAGAGCGATTTGTAATATCTGATGATATGTTTCAGTGCTGAAATAAATACACTGGGATGAACCAATATCCTTTGGTTTTAGAATAATTCCCATAAATTTAATTATATTCACAATCCACATCATATCATAATTATTCTTTTTCAAGTGAATCAATAAAAGGCTTTGAAGAATTCATTACACATTACAGTGGCCTTATAAAGAGCTTTTAAAGTATTGACTAATGCTTCAATATTTCCATGAATTAGTAAGCTACAAACAATGCTCCCACTGCACAGATAAATAGGAATATGATAATGAAGATCTTGGAAGTCAAAGTTAACAACAAATACATTTTTTATATGGGGTTGCTAATTCTTTTTTTTTTTTTTCGGTTCTGGAATCCCAAATAATTAGAAAAGCAACGTGACCATCTTTATCTTGCATATCTCTTTCTCTGCTTGTATGAGAAAGATTAAAAAAGGATAATTGGAGAAATTTAAGTCAGACTTATTTAGGTAATCAAACTTTTAGCATATGTATATGGATCAATTGTCTTAATTGGTGATATAATAAGATAATAGGGTACTTCAGAATGAGGTTTATAATGGGACTGAAAAGTCTAAAATTTCAACTGAATCATATAAATAGGGGGAGGCTATAGTTGGGGTTGTATATATGTTTTTGGTAACTAAATTTTTTGAAAAATAATGCACAGTAAATGTTGAATGAATCATTTATTTAAATATTGCATTACAGAGAAATCATCATTCCTCGATCCATTTTGTACAAGTGAAAATATATCGTGTCTCAGCATATTTTTAGATGCTTTTTATGAAGCAGGGAGTAAGGGGGGAGGAACGTGGGTGGCATGAAAGAAACAGAGTGTCTACATGGAGACCAGTATGTTTATTTTAATTAGGTGGTGGGGAGAATTATTTTATTTTAAATTTAATAAGGAGTTAGGAAGTTATTTTGAAATTTATCCTTACCCCAGTTACCAGATCATTAGCCTTCAGTATGCTTTACAAAACCACACAGATTTATAGCTCATAAATTATATTTCCTTTCAGATTTATTGTAAAATGTTTTTTAATCCTAAAGAGAAAAGTAAGATGATATGTGTTTTAAATAAAATAAAAATTTGTCTTTAGTCTAACTTGCAGGTTAGTAATTTAGGAGACTATAAAAAATGCATAGCTGTGGTTTATATGAGCAAACCAATCTGTTTCCTGAATAGATACTCGACTGTTCAAACTGAAGCTCAGTGCATTAAATAATGTTTGGAAAAGTCCCCCTGGTTATTTGCAAACCATGTTTAGATTCAAACTTAAGATTTTGAGACCAAGAGAAGGGGATCACCATAAACTCATCTCATCTGTCAAATAGATAGTACACAAGAGGATTCTGGTAGTATAAGAGTGAGGATTTGGAAACTGGCTGCCGAAGGTGATAAGAACTAAAGCAGATTTGGAGAAATTTAAATATGGCTTAATTTAACATTTAAAGTCATTAGTGAAGTGAAAGCGTTACAGCATATGATATGCTGTAAAAATAGAGAAGGGAGGTTCTGAATACTTTGTGTGCTTTACTGTAGGTCATTTCTGAGTGAAGCTCATACTACATTGTTGCATGTATATTACAAACTTGCAAAGAGCCATACCAGTACAAATGGGATTTGGCCAATGTTTTGACGTTTAAAAATCCCAATTAAGATAACTAATTAAATAGCAGTATAATATCTCAAGCACACAAGCAGTAACTTGAGTCATTGCCATATGAGACTATACATCGTAACTAAAAGTAGTATTAAACCTGAGGTGAGAAATTTGAACAAAAATCCAACAGAAGCTGATTATATAATCAGATGCAAGTGTACGGTGTAATAAATCATGGTATTTTTTCATATAAATATGTGCCTCTTTTACACAAACCCACAAAGGGATTAAAATGTTGTGTTCATTTTGAGTTATTTAAATTACAGAATCTTAGAGCTAGGAATTGCCACCAGGGATCAGCTAATTTCATATTCTGGCTGTCTTAAGGGACAGATAGTTGCCAATTCCTTTCTTACATTTCTCCTGGGATGAAGACTCAAGCAATCATACCATTCATTGTTTTATCATTCTTATAGCTACTAATGTACTCATTATTTCCAAATCACACTTATCCTAAATTTGTTATCCAGTTTAAGAAGTGAATAGATGTACTTTCAATTATGAGTCTCTATATGAAAGTTATTTCAAAGACAAGGTAAATAAATATCACTCAAATTGAAATAAATGAAAGCAAAAAAAAAATAATTCCCTTTACTCTGGAACTTTAGACTCAAATAGATCTCTTAATTTGTACACATTAGATTTATATATGTTAATAAAAATTAATGTATGACAAAAAGAAATAGAAAAATAATGTAGTCTAATAATAAGAGCTAATATTTATAAAAACAATATTCCAGACACTATTTTAAGCACCTTAGATAAACTACCTCATTTCACCCTTAGAAAGCCCTAGGACAAAGATACTATTCTTAAACTATATACTGGTAAAGATATCATGACAGATTTAAATTGCTCAAATCACCACATGTATTGTAGGAAGCATTAGAGCCAAATTTCTAATCTAGCCTCTCTGAGTCCAGAGCTTCTGCTTTGACCACCCAAATCTACTAATACCTCCAACACAGCAACCTCAAGCGGCTTGGGGAGGAATCAGTTAGGTTATCCCTATTAAGTACACAGGGAAAATCCTCTTACATAATAACTGTTCCATAAATATTGTAAGATTATGATAATGATGTTATGATTAGAGTTTGTGATCCCTTATGAATTCCATTTTTGGAGAGTGAATATGACATAAAAACTAGAGATCTCAAGAGTATATTTGGTTACATTTGGCAATAAGTTTTGGTTTAATTTTTTTCTTCCATCACTGTGTAAAACTCTCTTTCATTTGCTAATGAGTCAACAACATTTATGGAGCATCTATATTATGTGTAAAGTATGCTCACAGAAAATGCTTTGCCTTAGAGAAGCTTATATTTGGCTTGATAAATCAGAATATTCTACTGCATGAAAGCTGGAGTCCTTTAAAATCAACATAAAACAATTGCAAATTAATTTAGTGCCAACTTCACATACATAATAATCATTCATATTTGTATTGCTTGCCTGGCATGCCAAGATGCCCATCAAGATAGCAGTGCCAGCCCTGCTTAGGTTCCTTATAATAATCACCTACCACAATGATGCTTTTAAGACTTTAGAGAAATGAACATACTAAATTTAAATACTTTGAGATTTCTGTTCTAAATGGAAACAGGAACAATCAGTCTGTCTTCAAATATTTACACACATATCTACTTAAAAACACCATGTTGGATTATAGATTATAACCACTATAGAAGATACACCTCAGTAAATTTTGAGAAAACAGTAATCGTTACTTTGGCATTGACCCTGAATAGGGTCAATTTACAGAGAAATGACAAATTCCTGTTTTGCTAAAGGTAGAGTAGGGGAATTTTTCCTGAAACTGTTTGCTGAGCTTTACTCCCAACTGGGAATGTGAATTACAGTTAAGAGTTTCTGTAACTGAGTTTAATCCCTCACTAGAGGATGTTTTCTGTGGTGTTTTTTTTTTTTTTTTAACTTCACTTCAAGCAGAGGATCTATTAATCCTTCCCCTAATGGGACAGATTTTATTCGGCTCTGGGATGCATACAAAACAAGCTCTGGCATAACACTCTCCTTATCTTTGTTCACACTTTGATGGAAGAAGATAAATTCCTAGGTAATAAAGTTTTCATAACCTGAAGCAAATGTAAAGTCTTATTTCAGTGTTCGAAGTTTCTGGATGTTTTGAAAGATCCCATTGACTCCCCAGAAACCTCACAAAATCTCTAAATAACTTTTGGTCTTAGGTCCATAATCTGAAGTCTGGCCTTTCTGAGCTGTTTTAGAGATGATGTACACTGACCTTTGGGATTCAAAATAATTAGCTTGAATCACATCCCATCCCATGTGCATGAGAACCCTGTGCTCTTCCTAATATCTCTGGGGATTCTCGTGGAGAGGGTTGTCACATATTTTTCCAGATCTCTCTCTCTTTGACTTCCTCTATCTGCTGAAATATTACAGTTATAGATCAACCAGTCATAGAGAATATTCTATGCCATTTTCTCATTGTTTGGCCTAAACAATGAATACAGTCACTTAATGTATTCCCCAAATGTTATTCACACAAGAAATGTGTGTGTCTCACACACAATGGCTCGAGGTGATACAATTTATAGCATAGCACTATATAGCGTAAAAGTAAATACAGAAGATTAGATATTCCCTTTCACAAAGCTCTTTAATCTTTCTGCCAATGAGCCTCTGGACCTCCCTGCCTTTCTGTTTCTCAGATTATGTGATGGTTAATTTTACATGTCAATTTGGCTAGGCTCTGGGGCTCAGTTGCTTGGTCAAACACTAGTCCAGATGTAGCTGTGGAAGGTATTTTGTAAATGTGATTAATACTTAGAATCAGTTGTTTTTAAATAAAGGTTACTACTTTTGAAAATGTGGGTGGGCCACATTCAATCAGATAAAAATTTTAAAGAGTAAAAGTGAGGTTTTCTGAAGAAGAGAGAATTCTGCTTCAGGACGATAGCTTAGGTGTCTTGCCTGAGTTTCTGGCCTGCTGACCTGCTCTTTGGATTTTAGGTTCAAAGCTGCAAATTCAACTCTTACCTGGTGTTTCCAAGCTTATAGATTTTGGACTTTCCAGCCCTATAATCATAGGATCTAATTCCTTAAAATACATTTTTCTTTATGTGTCTACTTATATTCTATTTTTTCTTATTCTCTGTTGTACTCTAACCAATAATCCTCCCTTCTACAACTCATTCCCCATAACTCATTTTTCTTACTTTTCAATGTAGTATAAAGTGGTGCTCTAATTCCTACTCTGCTCTTTGCCTACTCTTACATATCAAAACACTCATTATTGTTTTCTGTTTGCCAATGAACCATTAACTGCAAGATCCAAAAAGTTTAGTGACATAGAGTAGCTGACAGAGACTTTGATCTTTCATCTTTCTCTTCTTTGTGCCTCACCAGTCTCTGTGAGCTCTCAGTAGGAACTTGTTCATCTATGACTTGAATTATGCCACCTCCCTCAAAAGGTGAATGTATCAACAGTTTAATTTGAATTTAAATAATATTTTTTTCTATTGCATAGCTAAATACCTTCCTATAAAATTTTTTAATAAAATAACTAAGCCCAGTATCTTCTGCCCTCATCCTGATTTCTGATTTCTCACTTCTTCAAAAACAAGATTTGTCATTACTTAGAAAAGTTGATTGATATTAGTGAAAAAACATAGGTTTTGGAATAAGATAGATATGGCTCAAATCTAATTCTCTCATTTGAAATCTTAGGAATGTTACTTAACTCATATAGTTTTTTTCTGTGTATTCCCCAAATGAGAATAGTAATGATAGACTTATAGAATTTTTAAAAGCATTAAGGAAAATAACATGTACAATACCTTGCTCATTTTCTATCACTAAGGAGATAACAGATTTTAATTTTTTGTTTTCTTAAGAAAAGATTGTGATATGGGAAAAGAGTTGTAGGAAAAAGAGATTTTTCTTTCCTGGACACAATTTTTTAGTTATGAAAATTTCATAAATATACGAAGTAAACAGAATAGTATATCAAAACAGTGTACCCATAACACAGCTTAAACAATTACCAATATTCAGACATTCTTGTTTTATCTCTACCTCCCTCCACTTACTCTCCACCAGCCACATGCTCGAAGATGATGATGATAATGATGATGACAGTGATGATGATTTAGGTAAAATGTACATCCCCTGAAAAGCACAAATAGTAGGTTTACAATTCTGACAAATGAATAAACCCATATGATCCACATTCTGCTTTGACTGAGAACACTTCCCAGAGTTCCTTCCTTTTCCTTACCAATCAATCTCCAGTCTTTACCCACCTCCACACACCCAGCCTGGAAACCACTGTTTTCTCTCACTGTTTTAAACCTTAGACTATTCTTACTTGTTGTAGAATTTCATATATGAATATTCATGTACAAGTTATTTTTAGACATATATTATCATTTTTCTTAGCTAAATATCTAAGAGTAAAATTTCTGGGTCAAAGGATAAGTGAATGTTTTAACACTGTAAAAAAAGAAATTAATAATACATTTTGCAAAGTGACTGTAACATTTTACATTCCCAGTAGCAATACATGAGAGATACGGTTGCTCCATAATCTTGCCAACATTTTATATTTTCAAAAATTTCATTTTAAACATTTTTGTGTTTTGTGGTATCTCATTTGGTATGAACATGAAATTTCCTAATGACCCACAAAGTTAAGGACATTTTTTATGTGCTTAATGGCCATTCATATATCTTCCTTGTGGAGTGTTTTTTTCAACTTTTTTGCCTGTTTAAAAAATATGTGTTATTGGTCTTTTTATAATTGAGCTATGAGTCCTTTATATATTCTCAACTTAAGTCCTTTGTTAGATATATACTTTGTGGATATTTTCTTCCTGTCACTAGCCTATTTATATCCATAATGATTTCTTTGAGTAGACTATATAAATTTTGATGGAATCTAACTTTTTTTATTATGTTAAGAACATTTAACATGAGATATACCCTCTTAAAAATTCTTAAATGTACAATATATATTATTAACTATAGAAACTATGTTTTATAGATCTCTAGAATTTATTCATCTTGCACAAATGAACATTTATACCCATGGAATAGCAACTCCCCATTTCCCCTTTTCACCAGCCCCTGTCAAACACCATTCTATCTCTGATTCTTTGAGTTTAACTGTTTTAGGTACCTCATTTAAGTGCAGTCAGGCAGTATTTGTCCTTTTGTGACTGATTTATTCCACTTAGTATAATATCCTCAGTGTTCATACATGTTGTCCTATGTTACAGGATTTCCTTTTCTTTAAAGCTTAGTGGCATTCCGCTATATGTATATGTACCACATTAGTTTAACCATTCATCCTACTGTGGACATTTAGGTGTTTTTCCACATCTTGGCTACTGTGAATAGTGCTTCAATGAACACAGGAGTGCTAACACATCTTTGAGATTCTGATGTTAATCTTTGGATAAATGCCCAGAAGTGGGATTGCTGGATCATATGGTAGTTATATATTTTTTTAATTTTTTGTGGAACTTCCATACTATTATTTAAAGTGACTGCACCATTTTGCATTCCCACCAATAGTGTACAAAGTTTCCAGTTTCTCTACATTCTCACCAACACTTGTCTTTTATTTTTCTGGTAATAACCATCTTAACAGCTGTGAGGTGATATATTATCGTGGTTTTGTTTTCCATTTGCCTGATGATTAGTGAGTTAAAACATTTTTTTCATATACCTGTTAGCTATTTCTATGTCTTTTTTGAAGAAATGTCTATTCAAGTCCTTTGCTCAATTTTTAGTTGTTATTATTATTTTTTGCTATTGTAGGAGTTTTTAATATATTTCAGAAGTTAATCCCTTAACAGATATATATGATTTATAAATATTTTCCCCCATTCTGTAGGTTTCTTTTTCACTCTGTTGATTATTTATAAAAAACAGAAATGTTTTAGTTGACGTAGTCCCACTTTTTCATTTCTCCTTTTATTGCCTGTGCTTCTGGTGTCATATCCATGAAATCACTGCCAAAACCAATGTTATAAAGACTTCCCAGTATGTTCCCTCTAGGAGCTTTACAGTTTCATGCCTTACCTTCAAGTTTTTAATCAGTTTTAAGTTGATTTCTGTATGGTCTAAGATACGTCTCTTGTGACAGTTTTTGACATAAAGTTTATTTTGTCTGATACACATATGGTCACTCCTGCTTTTTTTTGGTTACCATTTGCATTGAACATCATTTTTCATTCCTTTACTTTCTACTATGTGTGTCCTTTTATCTAAAGTGAGGTTGTTCTAGACAGCATATAGTTGGATCTTGGTTCTGTGTTTTTGTTTTGTTTTTTAATCCACAGAGTCAGCTACCATATGCTTTAATCAATTTACAGTTACATCTATTTATATTGTGTATCCATTAACATATTTTGAGTTATATTTTTCATACTGTGTCTTCTGACTTTTATACTTAAATTATAAATGATTTACCTACCACCATACAGTAACATGATATTTCATATATGTCTATATATTTACCTTTACCAATGAGTTTTACACTTTTATGTGTTATTGTGTTGCTGTTTGGCATCCCTTCATTTCAACTCAAAGAACTCCCTTTAGAATTTCTTTGAAGGCAGGTTTAATGTTAAAAATTTCTTTTAAGTCAGGTTCAGTTTTTGTTTGGGAAAGTTTTTAATCTCTCCTTCATTTTTTGAAAGACAGGCTTGCCAGAAATAGCATTTTTGTTTGTCAGACTTTTTCTTTCAGCACTTGAATATATCATTTCCACTCCCTTTTGGCCTGCAAGGTTTCTGCTGAAAAGTCTGCTGATGGTTTTATGAGTTTTCCTTTGTATGTGACAAATTACCTTTTTCTTGCTACTTTCAAAATTCTTTGTCTTTGGTTTCCAAAAATGTGATTATAATGAATTCTGTAAGGATTCTCTGAGTTCATTTTATTTGTGATCCTTTGAACTTCCTAGGTGTAGTGTCTATTTTCTTTACCTGATTTGGGGAATTTTCAGCTTTTTTTTTTTTTTTTTAATAAAATTTCTGGTCCTTTCTCTCTGTCTTATCCTTCTTGGACTACCATAATGTGTATATTGTTATTTTTGATAGTGTTTCATAAGTCCCCCAAACTTTCTTTTTTCTTTTCTTTTTTTTTTTTTTTTTTTTTTTTTGCTCCTCTGATTGGATAATTTCAGATGAGCTGTTTCCAAGTTTGCTGATTCTTTCTTCTGCTTGATCTAGTCTGCTGTTGAACCCCTCTATTGAGTTTTTTAGTTCATATATTCTTCAGCTCCAAGATTTCTGTTTGGTTCTTTTAAAATTTTTCTCTATATTGTTGAAATTCTCACTGTATTTATGCATTGTTCTCCTAAGCTCATTAAGCATTTTTAATAGTGATTATTTTGAATTCTCTATCAGGTAATTCATATACAGTCAACCCTTGAAAAATACATGGGTTCAGGGCACCAACCCTTCGTGCAGTCAAAAATCCATGCATGGTCAACTCTGTGTATATGCAATTTCTCTGTATCCAGGGTTCCTCCACATCCTCAATTCTGCATTCATGGATTAAACCAAGTGAGGAATGTGTAGTACTGTAGTATTTACTATTGAAAAAAATCATGTATAAGTGGAACCAGGCATTTCAAACCTATGTTGTTCAAGGGCCAACTGTATTTGTTTCATTAGGGTCACTTTCTAGAGTTTTGTCTCATTCCTTTGTTTGGATCATATTTCAGTTTCTTATTTTTCCTTGAGTCTTTGTGTTGGTATCTATACATTAGAAGAAATTGCCACCTCTCTCAATCTTCATGGGGTGATGAGGGTCATGTTCTGTATAAGACCAATCAGCTGAGCCAGAAATTCTGTGGGTCTTTCAAACCTTCATGCAAGTCCACATTGCTGTGTTTGTTTGAAGTAGTCCTCAGGTATGTAGGGTATGCTGGGTTCTGTCACCACTTTGTGACAAGTATGACAGAGCTATTTGCTCAAGCAGCACCTGGAGAAGATAAAAGTTTGGATGCATAGTCAAACTCTTTCCCTCTGAAGGGAGAAGCTAGATGATGTATTTTTCACCCATTAACTCTATAATTGACCTGGAGGAGTGGTTGTAGCAAGTGCCTCTGTGCTAATTCAAACCACCGTCTTTCTTCTCAGTGACCCTCAGGCTTCTAGAATATGTTAAGTTCTGTCAGTGCTTTGAGACAAATCCAGTCAGTCCCTCAGGTAGCCCTCAGATAACTTGAAATTTTTGATGTGTGTATTCCAACTCTTTTCCTCCCCATGGAGAAGCCAAGAGCTAGATGTTTCCTCCCCATTTTATGGTGCTATACCCCTGGGGATTATGATGAGAGGGTGTCTCAAATCTACCAACCAATTTTGAATTGGCTGGCTTTGAACTTGCCCAGGGTTTGGAGACTTCTCAACTTGTTTCTCAACTTCTCATAGAGGGAATTGATCTGTGTATTCTTGTAAATCGGTATGTCCATGGGAAGGAGGAAAGTACGGATATGACTGTTTCACCATTTTGCTGACATTACCCAATCCAACTGTTTTCTTTATGGTCATTGTTTTTTGTGTCTGTCTAAGAAATCTTTGTCTACCCTCAGGTTGTGAAGAAATTCTCCTGTACTTTTTTATAAAAGCATTTTAGTTTGAGATTTTATATTTAGATTTATGATACATTTCACAAAAAATGTTGAGTGTAGTAGAAGTAGGTATAGATGCTCATCTTTTCTTCTTATACATATACAGTTATAGCAGCTTCATTTGTTGAAAATATTTCTTCTCTTAATTAATTGTAAAACGCTTTGAAAATAAAATGGCTGTTTATATGTCAGACAAGTTTTGCTTATTATTTCATTGATTTGTCTGTCCTACCTCAGACTGCCTTAATTATTGTAATTTTGGGTAAGTCATTAAATTAGTGTATTAGGTTTCTATTGCTGCATAACAAATTACTACACACATAGAGATTTGAAACTATGGCCATGAATATTTCACAGTTCCGTAGATCAGAACTATAGATATTACATGGCTAAGTTCTCTACTCAGGTTCCCACAGACTGAAATCAAGGTGTAAGATGACTGAATTCTCAACTAGATCTTGCAATCCTCTTCCAAGTTAACTGAGTTTATTGGCAGAATTCAGTTGCTTGTGGTTGTACGACTGAGGATCCATTTTCTAGTTGGATGTTAGGGGCCAATCTCAGTTTCCAGAGGCCATCCACTTTCCTTGACATATGGCTCCTCCATCTTCAAAGCCAGCAGTGGAAATTTCCTTTGAGTTGAATTCCTCTTATGCTTCAAATATCTGACTTCCTCTGTTTCTGATGTCTAGACTTAGATTTATAGGACTCATGTCTTTAGGTCTTGGCCACCCAGATAATCTCCCTTTCTAAAAGTCAACTTATAATATAACATATGTCAGTCACTAGAGTAAAACTAGAGTAAAATCTATCAAAGTCACAGTCACAGAGTGTGTACCTCAGGGGATCATGAGGGCCATCTTAGAATTCTGTGTAACTCAGTCAGCTACTGAAAGCTGTTCCTGCACCAGCTTACTCTTTGTTTTAAAGATTATTTTGGCTATTCTATTTGTATTTTCATAAATATTTTTAGAAACAGCTTGTCAATTTTTATTAAACAAAAAAATTGATAAGCTGATGCTGTTGAATTGAATCTGTAGATCACTTTGAGGAGAATTAATATCTTAATGATATTTAGTCTTCCAATCCATGAACTTGGCATACCAATCCCTCAGCAATAATTTTTATTTTTTTTTAGTTTTCAGTGTAAAAGTTTTAAATGCCTTTTAAAATTTGATTCCTAAATATTTGCTTTTTGATGCTACTATAAAATATTATTTTTCAATTGCTGCTCTTTTGTAAAAAGAGATTTCTGTATGTTAACTTTTTTTGGAGAGCTTGCTAATTTTGTTATTTTTAGAAGTATTATTTGATTCTTTAGGAGTTTGCATATAAACAATTATGCTGTGTGAATAGAGGAGACTGCCATTTTTCTTTGAAATTTTAATGTCCTATTTACTCACTTTAGGCTTTATTGCACTGGCTGGGACATCCAGTCATACAATGAAAGGGATGAAAGTAAGCATTCTTACCTTATTCTAGATCTTAGGAGGAAAGTATTCAATCCTTATCGCTAAGCATAATGTTAAATATAGGTTGTTTATACATGTTCTGTATTAGATTGGGGAAATTCCTTTTCATATCTTGTTTGATGAGAAATATTTTTAAAATTATTGGTGTTAAATTACATCAACTTTTGCTATATCAAGATTATCATGTGTTGTTTTCTCCTTTATTTTGTTAATGTATATTACATTACATTTGTTGGCATTTTTGAACATTAAGCCAGTCTTGCATTCTGAGGATCAATTGCATATTGTTCAAATGCAATATCCTTTTTGTATATTGCTAGATTCAATTTGTTAATATTTTGTTGAGGATTTCTACATCCATGTCCATGAGGGTTATCTGTAACTTTCTTTTTATTTTTTGTGATACCTGTGAAGTTTTGGCATCAAGGCTTCCTAAAATAGAATTATCATGGTTTCCTTTTCTCTATTTTCTGGACGAGTTTTTCCTAAAATGTTTGATAGAATTCACCTGTAAACCCAACTCATCCTGGTATTTTTGGTGAGAAGGGGATAAGTATTTTTTTTAATAACAAATGTAATTTCTTTGATAGATACAGAGTTATAAAATAATTTAATCTTGTGTCAATTTTTGTAAGTTGTGATTTTCAAGGAATTTGTCCATTTCATCTAAGGTCCACTTTATTGTTATAAGGTTGTTCAGAATATTTCTTTATTATCCTTTTTTTTTTCCTATAGTATAGGTAGTGACACCTCCTTAGTGATACTGGTAGTTTGTATTTTTTTTTCTCTCTAGATCAGTCTTTTTTATTGATTTATCAGTTTTATTAATTTTTAAAATGCACTTCTAAGAGAGGGATAATAAAGCCTTCAACTCTGAAAGTTATTTGAATAATGTTCCTCTTGTTTCTTTGTTTTTGCTGTGTTTATTTTGAAGCTGAGTTATGCATACACATTTATAATTATTATGTCTTTCTGATATATTGACAGCCATCATTAAGAGCTGACCTTCTTTTTGGTGATAATATTTTTTATCATCTTATTTTTATGATGTTTTCTTAAGCTTATTCTTAGGCTTACCCTTTTGCTTACTCTTTTGCATAATTTATTTTTTGTTATCCTTTTACTTTTAAACTATTTGTGTGTTTATATTAAAATGCTTTTCTTGTAGACAGCAAATAGTTGACTCTTACATTTTTATTCAGTCTGACAATCTTGCTTTTTCTATCAAGACTGAAAATCTTTGTCATTTTAATTAGTGTTTTATAATAGGCAATTTATACTTAATACATTTAATGATATGATTGTATTTAGGTCTGAGATTCTTTTTTTCTATTATGTCATGAGTTTTTTTGTTCCTTTGCTTCTCTTTTCCTACCTCCTTTTAGGTTAATCTAATATTTCTTTTTTAAATTTTTTATTTTTAATTATTATCTATGTATCTTTGTATTATTTCTGCAGGTTGCTCTAGGTATTAAAATATGCAACTTAATTTTATCACAATCTACTTAGAGTTAATATTGAAATACAGGAATGTTGCATCATTACAATTCTATCCCCCTAATTTTTTGGTATTATTATCATAATGTTGTCATTTCTTTTCAGTGTGAAAATATTTATTTTCCTTAGACAGCTATCTTCTGGCTTCATTGTCTCTTTTGAAAAGTCATTGTCATTTGTATTATTTTTTCCATATATTTAATGTGTGACTTTAGTCTTGTTACTTTAAAAAGCATCATTTTGCTTTTGGATTTCAGCAGTTAGACTATGATTTATTTGGGTATGGTGTTCTTATTATTTATCCTGCTTGGGTTTTTTTGAGCTTTTGGTTGTATTAGTTAATGCTTTTCCAAATTTGGCATAATGTGGGCCATTTTTTTCTTCCAATCTCCCCCTCTCTTACTAGGACTCTATTTATACAGATGTCAGATGACCAGATATTGTCCCATAGGTCCTTCAAATTCTATTCATTTTCCTTTAATGTTCTACTGATATATTTGCAAATTCACTAACTCCTTCTCCTATTTCTAATCTTCTGTTAAGTCCATAGAGTAATTTCAAAATTTTTATAGTATTGTACTTTTTAGTTCTGGAATTTTTTGAGATATAATTGAAACATATTAGTTTCATATGTACAAGATTCAACATTTGTAAATATTGTGAAACAATTACCACAATAAGTCTAGTTAACATCCATCACCATACATAGTTACAAACATTTTTCTTGTGATGAGAACTTTTAAGACCTACTCTCTTAGCAACTTTAAAATATATAATAAAGTAACTATAGAATTTTTGTTTTGTTCATTTTTATGATTTCCATTTTTCTTGTCTCATTCTATATCGTTCATTGTACATAATTTTCCTCTGAGTTTGAACATATTTATTGTAGCTTTTTGAAAATCTTTGCTTGTGCAATATGTAGATCCTTTTAGGGAGTTTTTCTATTGAGTGCTTTTAAAAGAAATATGATATTATTTTCTCTTTTTGCATATCTGATTAGTTTTTATTGTATTCTTGACATCATGAATGAGTCATTGTAGAGCCTTCAGCCTACTGAAGCAGAAGTAGTCTACCAATTTAGTTTGGATGAACTTAAACACTATAACCATTCTCCTCTGAATATACAACAGCTTAAATCTGTGCTAATTTATCTCAGCTTTGAACTGATGCTTTATTTCTTTTTCCATGCCCCTGAAATCTTTGTTATAAATTAATAGCTTAGTGATCTGTCAAAGATTTGTGTAGATTTTATATACAGATGTTGGGGCTAACACCTTCTGCTGATCCCTTACTTCATGGATATACTCCTAACTTTCTGGGTGCTCTGCCATCTCAACCTCTCCCTTATAGGACTCTTTAAGTTGTTAAGGCTGCAGCATTCTTCTCTTGGAGCCAAGTGAAGATTAGACTTGACCCCAGGTGAAAGGCTGAAAACGCTCACATTTTACAAGTTGCTAATTGTCTTTCAATAGTAAAATCCTCTCCAGGTTCTAAATGTTTTTAGTCAGTCTCCACTGCCATCTAATAAGTATTTTTTACTATTTTGTTCAGATTTTATAAATCATTAGGAGGGGTTAGTCCGACTAACTTATTTAAATATAACTTGAAGAAGGAAGCTAAATGAAGTGCTTTTTAAAGTTACTTTACAAAATGACCTCAAAGAGCAAATATTTTATTGTCATTTTTACATGTAAACTAAGACTTTAGGACTATTACTGTAGGATATTTTAATGTTACTATTCTGGGTAGTTCAAAGAGTACAATGTTATGCTGGAATAACTTGGACTCAGGTTGTGAGGCTGGAAAGAAAGGGTGACTTCCTTAGAACACGGCTTACATGTAACTCGAGTGCAGCTGCCTGCAGTCCCTTAGTGCCTCTGCTCTTTCAAGTAAGGGGCCAAGCCTGCAAAAATGTGCTTTAATTTCACTCATAGTGAAGGTAGACTTTTTGAAGCAGAGGTTAAAAAATTCACAGAGTCTGTTATAAAACAGCAAGTGATATGTGTGTACTCCCTGTATCTGGGATAAGTACTCCCAGGATCTCAAGAGAAGCTGAAGATTCTACGAACCTGGGTCTGCCCCTCGAGGGAGGTCAGGGAAACTATCATTCAACCAACGTTTGACTATTACATGTATGGTAACCAGAATATGGTGGGGTCTGGAAATGAAAAAAAAAAATTAAACATACTTCCAAAATATGTACAGTTTAGGTAGGCACAGAAATAGCATTTATCATACCATATAGAAATCATCTATGTTGAGGTATTAGCTGGATGCTATTTGAGAACAGAGGATGGGCACCTAACCTAGCGTGTGTGGTTAATAAAGGATTTGAGGTAATATCTGAGCTGTCTTGAAGGAAGTATGAGATATTATGGGTGATAAATAGGAAAAGAAATATTTTGATTGTGGAAGTATCTTCTGGGAACGTATAGTGGTGTGAGACCTCTGGAGAATAGAAAAACTTTCAGGATAGTAGATGATAAAGCAGGAAGGAGGTAGTGATGAGAGATAAGAAAGCAGAGACCTTAGAGGCCCTTTCTCCCATACTAAGGAGTTTGAACTTTTCTTAAGGACTCTGGGGATTTATCAAAGTGACTTGATCAGATTTGACTTTTATAAAGATCACTCTGCTTGCTGAGTAGGACATAGATTAGAGGGTAAAAGGATTGCAGAAAAAGAGATTGGTTTATAGGTGTTTTCTGTAACTCAGGCAAGAAAGGATGAGCCCTGGTCTAAATAAGTTGTGGTGCAACTAGACAGGAGATGGATTTTTGAGATATTGCATATAAATAATAGACATGTGGAAAATTGGGAGAGAGGAGATACAAGGTGTTTATACAAGGCCATGGGGTATTTGAAATTAACTGCATTGCCCAACCTAAGCTTTAAATTTAAATTATCTTTCACATGAAAAATGTAGTATCTTCAGTTGTCTTCATTCATAGCTGACATACTCTGACAATACCTAATAACTTATTTTTGTCCTTAGTGTCTAAAGAGGGGATCTAAGAATCATACACACACACACACACACACACACACACACACACACACATATATGCATATACTTTTATATGAGTATATACATACATATATATGTAATATGCATATTATTGTGGTCGTGTGCTACATTTGGGTGTGGGAGTTACAAGCAAGGACCTGGCTCCAATATAAAGTACAATTTATAAAAGCAAATAATTTTGAGAAATATAAAGCAAATACAAAATTTAGATAATTGGAAACCAAACAAATATACCCAAGGAAAAATTAGCAAATACTATTTTGCTGTTCCTTTGTGGAGTAGATTCAATGGAATGAGTAAGGAAATGGAAGTATTGAGAGGTAGATTCTAAGCAGGTGACATTAATTTATAGAACTCAGTTCTTACATCCCTAAAGTAATGAAGTTAGACTAGAGGTTTAAGACTAACTCCTGCTTTAAAAGTTTTTCTAAGGGTTTCCTGAATAAATTGATTTATAGACACCACCACCACCCTAAATACCAGAAGAGCAAATATTTCTGCTAATATCATGTATAAAAATCAACATGACATGTCATTATGTCAAAAATATATACTTATATAAAAAATGAACATAATTTAGATAAAGGACAAGGATTTTCATAGTTAACCTGAGCTATAGAACAACGTTTTAATGCATATTGATCAGCCTGTCCATTCTTTAGCATTCACTTAGAATTCTTTAATAAGGTAATTTGAAGCACTCAATTTTAAGTATAAAAATTTTTGCATTCTTGACTTTAAACAATAACAGAAATAAATGCATGAGGCCTGTGTAAACTAGAAACACACATCAAGTGACAAAATCAACTATGTACTCATTAAATGGTATAAAGAGTAATACTATATAAGACCCCTTGTATAATTCTATAAGGGGAAAATCAATAATATATAATCAAATATAGAGTACTATAGGTAATTTTATTAGTTTTCAGATTTTGAAATCTTAGTCCTACATCCATGTACATAGGCATAGGATTAAATTAAATGCAAACATGTGTGCTGTAACTACAACATAAGAGATGATTCCACATAATGCATGTTAAAACAGGAAAACAATAATTAGACATTCACAAAAAAACTAAAAAAAGTAAAAAAAAAAAAGGATGGCAATGTAGTTTCAATTAAGAAAGTAGGAATTTGAGTCCTAGTTCAATCTCTTACTAGTTTAGATAACCTTAGAGAAACCATTTCCTCTTTCTGGGATTTATTCCCATCTATAAAATGAGGATAGCATATCTATCTCTAAAGTTTCTTATAGAGATTTAATTATATAATTTACAGAAAAATGTTGCATTACACAAGACTTTCACCGCAGTGAACAAAAAATGGCTCAAATTGGCTCAAAATCTTAATAAAATTTGTAATTACAACTATCTGGAAGGTACACGAGATTAAATGATTCTGGTGGGCTCGAGTTCATGCTGTCTTATCAGGAATCTACCTTTAATCTCTATGTCTTCCTGTTTTGTTTTGTTTTTTTTTTTTTTCTCTTTTGGCTTCATTCTCTGCCAGCCTCCCCCCATAAAGTGGCAGAGGGAGATATCCCTGACTAGTTCTAGATTAAAACATTTTTATAGCTAAAATGTCTAATGAAAATAAAATGCTATTTTCCCCAATAATGTCAGCAGGTTCTCGGAGCTAACTTGCTTGTCTGAGCTAGGGTCAGGTACCATTTACTGACTCATGTGATTGGTTGAACAGATCAACTCATGTGCTGAGAATGGGTAGGAATGGTCTGTTGGTAATAATACTGCACTTTTAAGACTTCCTTCCTACTCAAGAGAGTGTAATTAATTAAAGATTAAGTTGCTATTCTTTGAAACCCATCACTGAATTTGACCAAGGCTATACCTCTCATGGGCTGCTCCTAGTCAGTGACTAAGTGTGGTGGGGATACCATGACAAGCTCGTTCCTAAGATGGACATGCCTGCTGTGTTGGCTAAGGATGGCTTAAGGACTCTCCTATAGCTTTGTTAAATCTACCAATACATAGCCGACTATGACACTTATACTCAACATTTTCTCCCCCTTTTCTTCATTCTGTGTTCAAACTTGCATAACAATCTGGTGCCTCACCCTGTTATTCCTTGCTCCATCCCTATTTGCTTTCACACAGACATTTCCCCTAGTAAAAATCCTAGTACAGTTATTTGTGTTTTGACATCTGTTTATCAGAATACTTAGACTTCCATGGGTGGTTGCAGAATGGAAGAGAGTAGGGAAAGAGTAAGGATGCATTTCATGTTAAGGGAGTATCTATTCTGGGAAGGCAGAAACAATAGATGCTATTGTCAACAAGGGTATTTTAATCTATAAAATAGTCAGTGATACGGATTTTTTGCTTTTTTTATGGTACACGGGCCTCTCACTGTTGTGGCCTCTCCCGTTGCGGAGCACAGGCTCTGGACGCGCAGGCCCAGTGGCCATGGTTCACGGGCCCAGATGCTCCACAGCACGTGGGATCTTCCCGGACCGGGGCACGAACCCGTGTCCCCTGCATCGGCAGGCAGACTCTCAACCACTGCGCCACCAGGGAAGCCCAGTGATAGGGATTTTTGAGTCTTACTCTTTATATTTATGTAAGAGTAACCCAGTCTAAAGTTATGATCAGCAGTGTGTGGAACTCAATATTTAAAATATTAAATTTTATATAAATATATATACTTACTGAATTACTGCTCAGTAGAATGATTTTAATTAGTATTTAAGAATATTTTTGGTCTGCCCTTGAATGATAACTACCATCTTCTATCTCTGAATGAGTCTAATATTATTGTAAAGATCTTCTGTGATCACTGAGTGCCTTGGTTCTCAAACCAGAGAGAACCTGAGAACTACCTGAGAATTTTCCAGAGTGAAGACAATATCTAGAGCTACTGAGTCAAATTTCTCAGGGAAAGGCTGGCTATGTGTATTTTAAAAATTTTTCCCATGCAATTCCAATACATAATTCTGGTGAACATCTCCTGGCCAAATGAACATCTTAATGTTCTCGGTGAAGAAAGAAAGAACACAAGAATTTTAAAGTGACTTGCTCAAGAGTATGTATCTTTGAGATGGTTACTCTAGAAGTGACAATCTGTTATCTCCTGAATTCCCATTTGCTGCTTTTTTTTCTTCTAAATTGTTAACACAGCTCTTAAATCATGCCTCATCTTGTGTTCCTCCTATTACTTGTTCTCTTCCCTCCTGAATCACTGGTCTGCTTTCTATTTTGCACACTCTATAAATATCTATCTGCTTAGGGCCTTTGAAGCTGCTGTTTTCTACTATGTGGAACAAACTTTATCCTCTTCTTTTTGCAAAATAAATGAACTTTATATTACTGACTGTTCCAGACTCCAGTTAATTTTGTGTTGATGGGAAACTTTGATCTAATTATACAGCTTTTTAATGAACAACATCATTACAACTACAAAAGAACACTTGTTTTACTTCCAGCTCTCCCTGCCCCACTTTCCTCCCTCCCCAGAAAATTAGAACTAGATCAGACATGTATCTATCTGAGAACACTTTTCAAAGATCTTAAAATAAGGAGAAACCACACATATTTAACACTTGGGTGTATATGTATATATGTTTTGTTGTTCTACTTTTTATTTTTCTATTTATTTTCCTTCTTCTCAAAGACAGAGATAGAATGACTGACCTAGACCAGTGTTACTCAGATTATGATCTCCAGGCAGCATCAGCACTACCCGGTGAATCGTTAGAAATTCAGAGCTTTGGATCCCATCTTTGGCTTATGAAATCAGAATTTCCAAAACTGAGAACAAGGAATCTCTGTTTAAGCAGCTTTCAGATGATTCTTGTGCACATCAAAGCTTGATAAACACTGGTTTGGAATGTGTTAAAAAAAACAAAGCTGGATATTTGTTAAAGGCAGTAAGACAGATTTTATTCATCACTACTGCATCAGGAAAGAGAGACTTCAGTGTCACCTGAGCTTAACTAAAATGACTAGGTATTTTGAAGGCAGTATGAGGGAGCATGAGAGAAGTAGAATAATTACAAAATATGAGGAAATGGGTTGGTCAATATGAATAAGCCATGTGGGTTTGTTAATTGATACTTATTTGAAGAAGCATATCTTTAGGGTAGGAGATAGTTTTACAAATTGGAACAAGATGCCCAACAAAGTTAGGCCCTTACCCTTCCACAGGTCTAAGAGGTAAGAGAGCAAAAGCTATCTCACTGGAGGTTTGCATTTCAAAGAGATGGCTCCCAGGTGCTTAAGGAGACAGTTCTGGATGGAAGAAGATTTACATCTCAGAGGGGCAGAGAAAGCATTTATAATTGTAAGCTTTCTAAAGGATCTTATCCAAGAAGAGGCTCAAGAATCTACTGTCAGGTTTTGGCTGAAACAAACAGTAAGTTCCTTTGGCGATTTTTAGCTGTCCTAGGCAAGGTTCATCTAGGGAGATAGCCTTGAGTTGATAGAAACCGTGCTAGTGTTCCTTCAATTCTCCTAGAGTGGAGGATTGACAAAATCATTTGTTCTGAGAGTTGCATTTCTTATAGAGCAAGGTTGAGGCCCAGTTGAGAAGAAGGTTTAGAGGAGCCTGACTAGAGTTTTGATCAAGGAGGGTGTTTTTGTCATTTGTGTTCTTAGGGTGCAGATTTCATAACTTATATAGCTTGAAGGTGGCAGCCTTCCACAAAAGTTATAATAACTTATTAAACTGCTACCTAAAGGAGTCTGAACTTGGTTTGGTATGCTCTCTCTTCTCATTTTGAAACTATCTCCTTTTCTTTTCTTTCCTCTGCAAACTATTCATTCTTCTGATTCTCAAAGGATCCCACCTGACAGAGTATTTTTAAGGCATTTTTAATATTTACCTCTTTTCCTCACCAATCTAATCATTCTGTCTTTTCTTAAAGATTGGATTTGATGTATGATCAAAAGGTTTTCATGAGTTAACACTGAAGCTTATTCTTCCTAAGTTGTGGAGTGAGGGATTGAGGAGAATAATATTTAAAATAAAAAATTTGTTTAAAAAACTCTAATGACACAAATAAAATGACTTGAGAAAATGGAGCCACTAGCTGAGTAGTTTAGCACATGTTGCTTAACATCACTGAAATCTTTAACCATTTAAAACAAGGTATTTCCAAAATGTGTCTTCAACTGTAGTTTCAAACTGTAAAATTAAGCTTTCAGCTCAAATGTTCAAGTCTCATTCCTTCTTGAATCTGATGGAACAACCAAGTAAATATTAACACATGGAAAAAATCTAAAACACTCTTAGAAAACAAAGAAAGTCATACTCAATTGACCAGATATTTTGAGACAATTGTGTAGGATATGGGGAGATGAAATTAGATTGAGAGAATTAGCTACAACTTTATTCATTATATGCAAAGGATGGGGTTCACCTGTTTAGTAACATCTTAGAATTTCACAACCAACCAAAGGAGAATTTCCAAGTGAGACAGAGAGTAGCCTGGAGTTTAAAAAAAGAGAGCTATTCTGGAAAATTCTCTCTCTTTCTCTCTCTCCCTCCCTCCCCTCACTCTCTCTCTCATAATTTCATGAACCAGACTTCTACAAACACATAAAACTTCTAACATATCCTCTCAACAAGATTTTAAAGGATGTGGTATTTATCAAAAGAAATAATATGCAATCTAGAAAGATGACTTGATTAAAAACATGTTAAAAAAAAACAACTTCATGGAAGCAGTGAACAAGCAACTGCATACTTCAAACAACTGAATCAATAAATTATATCAGCTCAATAATTCTCCCAGAATGCAAGGAAATGATTAATATAAAATGGAGATGATGACAAAAAATCAAAGACATGAAAGACTGACTCAGGAATCCCAAGAATATATAATATTTCTAGGAAACAATAGTACACATAGAAGTGAAATATGAAAAAATGTAATAAATATATGAATTAAAGTAATAAGAAAAAATAATAACTCTTTTTAAGTTTGCATCCTTTAAAAGAACCATGAAAAATAAGTAAAAGGAGACCCACATGTAAGCATAACCTGGTGAAATTTAGATAGCTAGTGGGAAGCAGCCTCATAGCACAGGGAGATCAGCTCAGTGGTTTGACCACTTAGAGGGGTGGGATAGGGAGGGTGGGAGGGAGTGAGACGTAAGAAGGAAGAGATATGGGAACACATGTATATATATAACTGATTCACTTTGTTATAAAGCAGAAACGAACACACGATTACAAAGCAAGTATACTCCAAAAAAAGATTTTTTTTTTTTTTTTTTTAAAAAAAGGGCTTCCCTGGTGGTGCAGTGGTTGAGAGTCTGCCTGCTGATGCAGGGGACATGGGTTTGTGCCCTGGTCCAGGAAGATCCCACATGCCGCGGAGCGGCTGGGCCCGTGAGCCATGGCCGCTGAGCCTGCACATCCGGAGCCTGTGCTCCACAACGGGAGAGGCCACAACAGTGCGAGGCCTGTGTACGGCAAAAAAAAAAAAAAAAAAAAAAAAAAAAAGTAAAAATTTAAATTAAAAAAATCAAACATTTAATATGGAAGAAGACATATAAACGCATAATTTATTCTTAAAACAGACAACCTACAATTTTTTATTAAAACAGAAAACGTACAAATGTAAAAACTATGGTGGCATCATGCTTATTTTCACACAAATCTATTTGAAGACAGTAGCAAAAAATGCCTTTGGTTTAGGGGAAAACATGATTATCAAAAAAGTATTCACTGGACCAAACAATCATTTATGAAAAAAGATAGTAGAGTTACATCTTCAGAGATATAAGGACTTAAGGAATTTATATTCCACAATCTTTTTTATTTTCAATTTTGGATAAAAATATGGAGAAGAGATTTAGTTGTCTGAACTCACATATAGGGAAGATGTACTTAAATGGGTTTGAGAAATGTATGCAGTAATACTTGGATTAAGTACCTAATATAACTGTAGTCATAATGATTATGAAATCAAATGCAAATATAAAAATATTTATTGAAAGGGATAAAAAAAACCCTGAAGATAATAATAACAAAATGTATATCTTCATAAGTTATCCAAAGAAAATTTAGATATAGAGTGGGTAGGCAATGGGATTCAAAAGTTTTAAGAGATAAATAAAATCTCCCCTTTCATAGGTTGTATGTATACATGTGTATACACACACATGCACATATTTCATTTTTACAATTGGTAGAAGAATGTAAGTCCATAAATATATAGCATATGTTCTTGAAGAGGTGCTGCTGATACTGCCTAGTGTTTTGAAGTCTTTGATGACCCTCTCTACTCTCACAGATTTTGGTCACAACATTCCTAGATTCTTGCTCCAACCTCAAGTTCATCTGGTCCGCAGATATGCTCAGTGAATATACAGCTTCTTAGTTTGTGTCTTACCTATATTGTCAGAACCAACTTGGAGAGTCAAAGGTGGTGAAACTGACATTTATTGTACACACCTAAAAGTAACTCATTCATTTCTAAACTACCTTTTAATGACATTAGGTTGATTGGAAAGTTTTTCTAGACAATGCTTTGAGAAACAAAGACCACTGAGAATTTCCTGTAAACATGTTCAGGTATGAACTATCTCAATTATCTGCATTTCAAAGGGAAGTGTGGGAGATGGAGGAACAAAAACCTACTTTATCTGTGTCCCATACTTTCTTTTTTTCTCTCTCCTCCTCCCCTCAGACACTTTTCTTGTAATTGTAAGGATCCATCTCCTTTCTTTTCCTGTATGTTGGGTGGTAGGAACTTTTCTACCTGTGACTTTTGAAACTTTCCTCCTCTTCTTGGGCAATAAGCCTCAATAAACTTAATAGTAGCTGGGTAAGAAGGTTTTTGAGGAAATAAAAATTACATTAATCAATGTTTTCAAAATGTTATTTCCATTATATTGTTCTAAAGACCATAGGTAAATTCCTCCAAATTCAGTTGAACAAAATCACTATAAATAAAAATGATATTATAAAGTTCCCTTTACTAAAGGTTCAAAGAGAAAATTATCTTGATATATGTTGAAAGAGCATGCAATTATATTCAGCACATAATAATATATATTTTAAATCAACAGCCATCCTTTATTGGTAAAACAATAGAAACACATCCAATTCAGAAGTAGAATAACTTACCTGGCATAAGAACAGCAGTCTAAAATTCTTATAGAAGTGCTCAACAATGCAATTAGATAAGGAAATATTTAAAAAGTTAAAAATATTAGAACAGAGGTAGCATTATATTATTTTTTATTATTCCTCTGAGAAAACACATCAGAATCAATTGAAAAACTGTTACAGAAGTAAGATAATTCAGTAAGTTATCTAACCAAAAAGCAAATATGCAAATCATTAGCTATCCCATATAGAGATAATTATTGCTAGCTTGAACTTATAATAGAAAAATAGATCATTTTCTATAGAGATAGCAATTATCTTAAACTTAGGATTAACTTTAATCAGAAATATAAAACTGTATGATGGAACCTTTTGACTGGGACATAAAAGGAAGACTTAAACAAATGGGGATATCTATAAAATATACTGTATTTCAAGGAAGTACTCAGAGTTAAAATATTCTGCAAGCTAAAAATAGAGAATAGAGGATTAGGAACTATCTTTTGCTAGGGTAAATGAGGAAAGATTCTTAAAGGAAATAATGCTTGCACTGAAACTTAAACAAATGTTTCCCATGTATAGAGGATAGAAGAAGGCTATTGAAAAGAAGAAACCGCTTACATAGTGCAAAATTACCTTAAAGAGCATGTAGTGTTCAGGAAATAATAATTAGCTGGCTATGGATAAAGCATATACTAGTGAGAGGAGAAATGTGGGAGCTAAGCATTTTGTATTTATATTTTTGTGGGGAAAAGAACATACAAGGGACAAGGGCCATGAAAGTACAATACTATTCGATTTTTCAAGGCCTTTGGTTAATTCCTAGGTATTAAGTATTAAATAGTAAGCATGTAACATATGGTAGAATTGTCTGAAGAAATCCAATTTAAAGTATACATTATAGAATCTTTTAGGTGAAACTACTTATAATTAAAACCTATGTCTTTCTCATTTATAAAATATTTATAATTTATTGTAGATAAGCAATGTCAAAGTTAAAGTAAATATTGATTAAATTTTGCATTCCTTTACTATTTTCCAGGGGAATTTTATAAAATATTTTACATAATATTCTGCATTATTTCTCAGTAACAAAAAGTTGAATTCAATGCTAAAGTTAAAAATTTCCAGAATTACACCTGACAATTAAGACATTGTTAGCCTGTTTAAATTAGTAACAAGTGTAAAGCCTCTCCAAAAGTTGATTAAAAAATATTTGCTCTGTATATGTGGCAAAATTCATTTTAAAATATCTGCTTTCTCTACAGTTGGTAACATAATGAGAGACAGTTAAAATTAAAGTGTTAGGTAAATAGCAAATCTCTTTAGCAAATAAATCTTGAGTTACTGATATTTAATATTTTTATAAAATAAATTCTGTAGAAATTGCTTTATAGAAGAGAGACACAATATAATAAGCTAGCTGTACTGTAATACTTTTGGAATGCCTGAAAACAAGGGCAAAGCAAATAGCTACAGGATTAATATGTCTGACCATAGAAAGGAGGATGTTTATGAATCCATTATATGTGTCCTCTAAATTATTGAGAAAAATATTAAAATATTTTCAGATTTTTAAATTAAATTAATAAGTAAGATATTTGTATTTCTCCCTGTTGAGTCAGAAAAAGCAAATGTCACATGAAAAAATGTAAACACAGGTAAAGATCTGTAGTCAAATATAATGCATACAGATATTTACAAAGATGTAATGTATTCCTTTTTAAAATAAAATTCCAATAATTTCACTGGAACTCTTGATCTCCTTCCATCCCACTTGCTGAAAGTCATGCATCTAATTATTCTGTCTCTCCTTGTCAACCTTCTATGCTATTTGGTTTTCTTCTACATTGCATTCAAGTATATTTTAGTATTTTCATGCTATTTTAGAATAGTTGGTAAATTCTGGCAACTCTTTTCCCTTACTCCCCAAACTTGACCACTACAAATATTTAAATGGTTTGGCCTACTTCTTATGATTATTTTTCCCAGATTATGATTAATAGGTTATCATGAATAATTAGTCATTTCTCCTCTGTGAATGTATGTGCCTCAGTGAATATAGTAGAACTACTCTTCCCTTTCACATAACATTCAATTCAGGGAAATACAAAGTACAATGAATTCTAACCTATACTCCATGAGAGTAAATTTTCATCGAATTTTCTGGTAATTCCTTGTAGACACAGAATACCTTTTTTCTTCTGCATTTATGAGCAGAAGAGCATGAGCATTCATGTACTTGTGAAAATATTATTATTCCTAGTTCTCCCCCTGAAGCCTTCCCTCTCATTTTAAAAATTTTAGTTATTTAAGGGTATTGCAGAATTAAAAAAAATAATTTCAAATTGAGCTTTTGTTCAAATAAACTATCAGTTTCTACAATTGTGTCTTATTCATTTTTCTAAACCCAGGACCTAACATAGTTCCTGATGTAATTAGGAGGTTAACATTTGTGAATAAATGAAACACACATAAATATTTGAGCAATGGCCATAAAATCAAACTGACAAAGTGTAAGTTCTTGAAATGTTAAATATTTGATCTGAACATAAATGTCTACCCATTTTCTACATTCTGTTCTAGACAGTTTTTCTTTCCTCCTTTTTGTTCTCTCTCTCTTTTTTCTTTTTCTTTTTTTCTGTTCATAGCTGCTATCTATGAGCATCCATTTTGTATTCATGGAGATTTGTAGAATTCACAAAGCCATATTGCTCATAGAAGCACAGCTACCATTAGTGACTAATTCTAGTGCCTTATAATTTAGATAATAAGAAAATTATTCATTAGAGCTATACTAAATCCCACAGTTCAGAGAGTAAGAATGAGTGACTTAATCATCAGAAAAATTAGATTTGACCTCCAGTTCTGAAAACTACTAGCCATGGGATTTTTGAGTAAATCCTTTGATCTCTTTGAACATTGGTTTCTAAATCTCTAAAATGGGAATAATACCTGTTACATTTCAGTGATATCCAAATGATGATGCATATGCAAATCAGTAAAACAAATATCAAGATATTTAAGGCTTCTGAAATTTAGGTGTCATCTCGCAGCAACTGAGTCATGTCGGTTTCCAAATCTTGACCATATCTTTCCACATATCTCTTACTTTGTTCCATTTCTTCCCATGCCTGCTACTATGATCACACTGATTCTTTATTTCAGGCCTTCATCCTATCTTATTTGCATCACTATACTATTCAATCCATACTTCTCCATTTATGGAATTTTCCCTCCTCATACAAATGTTACCCTGCCTGTTGCCTCCTCTAACTTCTTCAGTAACCTTATGGATAACATAGGTTGACTTCTTCAGCTTTCGTTTATACCTGCTTCCAACCTTTCTTCTAATCTTCCTTCTACCTTGCTTGCTGCCACCATAAAGACAATAAAAGTTAAGTACACATAGCAGAAATGTACTGGGAAGGTGTTGGGAAAGCTTTTGCCTTCCTCAAGAAGGAAAAGGGAAGAGGGCTGGCACTGCTACCAGTTTTCCTCTTCCTGCTTATTCCTCTGTTGAACAAATACTTGGAGCCTCCACCGATTTCTTAGGTCATGAGGAAAACCAAGAGAAAACAGGGCCTGGTATCTGCTACAGATAAATTTTAGAACCAACGCCAGCAGCCAAACTACCTCTGGATTTTTTATTAGGTAAAAATAATAGGCCCTGATTTGTTGAAGTAGGGCATTTGATTGTTCCTTCTAATTTTAATTGATAATATTTTCTATTGCCTCCAGGATAAAATTCAAGCATTTTTGTTGTGCAAAATCTTTTATGAACGTATTCTATATATCTTTCCATCTTCCTAAACTACATCATACATGCTAAAATCGTTACATTAGTCCAGTTTCTTGAACATACCTCTGCCTTTAAAAGTGTTCATTCTAGCAAATTTTTTTCCCCCCTTTGGCAGATTGTCTTCCTTTTCTCAGATGCCAATTATTCATCATCAAGATTTTGGTCAGATATTTTATTCTTTAGGAACTAGTTGCATTGTAGAGGCTTTATGTGAGGGTACTCTCATGAAATAGACCTGAAAGAAAATGAGAAAAGCAAAATTGAGTGGAAAGAGAAACTGTCCCTCAAAACAGTTGTAACTGAGTCTTCAGCCAATCAGATGAGGAGTTATAAACCTGGGATATTCTTCAGAGTTGTCCCAAATGGAGGCCAGGAGACCAGACTTTGGATCCCACATAACCTTGGGTAAAATAGTTGTGTGTATCTGAGGGAAATTCTCTTTGATCGAAGCAGTTGTGAATGATGCATTAGCTGCCACATAGCCTAGCAGTTAGGAATTGAGTGTGTTGGACTTGAGGGCATCAGAATGGAGCAGTAAAGTACCCACTACTTTGCTTCTCTGA
Source organism: Mesoplodon mirus (assembly GCF_964341445.2). Lineage (NCBI taxonomy): Eukaryota > Metazoa > Chordata > Mammalia > Artiodactyla > Ziphiidae > Mesoplodon > Mesoplodon mirus. The sequence goes on from NW_028295339.1 coordinate 73,904, forward strand.
CACAGATGTGCTGTTCAATGTAGAAGTTGACTTATTGCTTTCCTTTCACTAGATTGTGAGCTTGATGGAAGAGGTCATTTCTCACATTTCATTACATTCTTTGCTCCCAACACAAAGCCACATGTGAGGAAGACACACTAGTTGAATTAAAATATTGTACGAGAAAAGTGCACAAGATTATAATTTTGTGGAAGAAATTTTAACATTTTAAAGATGGATGAAGAAGAATAAATAATAATGAATAAAGATAAAATATTTCTCAATATTCTAATGTAAAATAAATCTCATTTTCATAAAAAATATCAATGGTACTACAGATAGCTTTAATGAGTAGTTCATCAATATGGTTAAAAGAGATATATTAATACTTTATTACATAGGAACTACTTATAATTTTAGTGAAGTTATTGCATCACATATCTATACTGGTAACCATCCTAAACCAAATTAAACTGTGGTAATAATGCTCTACAATTACCATCTCTGTTTGGAAAATAAATATAATTTTAAAAGGAGGTATTAATTAGAAAATTCTTGATATATTCATGAAGTTGATTTATTTTTATTTAATTGGCATATTCATTGTTTTTGTCTACAAATACCAAATTATTTAGCAGTAGATTAAACAAAGAATAAGTTTATTTCTATTCAGTAAGAAGTCATGCAAGGACTGCAGAGAAGCTCAACAATATTATTACATTCCCAGGTGCCTTCTATCCTGTACCTGGTCAATCTTAGCAATTATTTTATCACCTTATGCTGCTGCAACTCCCAGTATCATGTCCATATTTAAGGATATAATAAGGGAGACTGGAGGTGGTAATAGATTTCTCTCTATTTTATGAGAAAAATGAAGTTTTTCCCACAGCTCCCCAACATACTTCAACTATTACTTCTACCAGTTTTCTGTTTACATCTCACTGGCTAAGTTTAGGTACAAGGGAGAATGACAAGGTGAGTAATGCTTTTTTTTTTCCTAGTATCTATATAGAGAGGTAACTAACAATGGAAGAGGGGTTGGTGATGGACATTGGTCTACTCAACAAACAGGGTCTACCATACTTGGAGAACTGCTATTTGCATGGCTCCAATAATGAGTTTTTCTAAGAGCAGTGGAGAAAAGAGGTGGGTTTGAAAAGACTAAAAGCAACTAGGAAGCTGGAATAATTTTGTGTTTATCTCTGTATTCCCATTGCCTATCACTGTGCCTTGCATTTAAGATGCAATAAATGCTCGATGAATTAATTATTGGTAATCATATTCTTTTAAATGTTCACTATAGATGTTACAGATGCATATATTACTGATAACTTTTATATTTCATATGAGAGCCTAGATGTAAGTATAAAATCACTTCAACTGTACAATTAGAGATTCAATTTAATGCTCCAGAGAGAAACTTAGCAGCACACATTTAAGAAAGTCAATATTTAGAAATTGAATTTTAAAAAAGAATGAAATAAATATTGAAGACTAGTAATCTGCTTTATGAATGTCATGGTATTTGTTAAAATTCCACATAAGTATTTCAGTAGTGGAGTGACAGTTCACCAAATGAATTAGAACACCATATAATTATCCTTAAGTAATGCAAACGAAGATCCCATATGACTAGTGATAGTGGCATATAATGATAGTGTCATCTCTCCATTTAGGGTACAACATGCCATCAGAGAAGATGAGATGAATCTTAAATGGATGGGTAATGCTCCATACTGCAAACTTAACAGATTATGACATCAGGCTGATACCCAATCCATCTGTTAGCGCGCAGGACAGAGGACATATTGTTACGGTGATTAGGCCAGGTGGTACTGCATTTGATATCACAGCTGTGCTAAACTTCCATGCAGAAACCTAAAACCATGTGAAACAGTCCTTGTTTGGGGTCACACTGAAAAGAAAGAGCAGCAGCTGGGGTATATTCTTAACAAGTTCTGTAAAGAGATTCTTTAGTTGAAATTAAAAATTAAAACTTTTGCAATATGTTATGCGGAATGAAGATTTAAAGTCTAGGTTCTGCTGTTTGCTTCCAGATTATTATACGGTATAATTTTTGAATTTCTGATCAATTCATTCAGTCATGCAAAGCCAAAGGCAGTTATGGTATATGTAGAATCTGCTATTCAACAAAATATTGAAATGATTCATATATAGAATGTAGTTTAGTTCTGGAACACAGTACGTTCTTAATAAATGTTAGCTATTAATTTCATTAAGTGTTGTGAATTTCTAATTTCCGTGTCTCTTCTCCACACCCTGTCCTATCCTTAGTTATTTAATTTAGCCTTCCTGAAAATAGCTGTGTCAAACCTATTCATATGCGTATGGCTATACATGCACATATGAAATCAAGAAACCTCTACAGTTAGAATTTTCCTTCTGATTCAGAGGTAGAATGAGGCCGCTATTGCTTTGATAAGGTGGATCACAGATTAATAGCAACCATAGTTTATCCAAAAGTTACCTTTGTGTGAATTTTTAACAGAGTATTCCCTGCAGAGATATGAAGCTCCATGGGTCCCAGGCTTGAAGAGGGAAGTTTGGGCTGAATTTCGGCATCCCCTCATCTTCCTGGACGAGAGTCTTAGACAGGGCACAACCCGTATTACCTTATTCAATGCTACTGGCTAATGGAATAAGCTGCCTGCCTGAAGCAAATACCAAAACAAGAAAGCCAGAAATCAGTGGTAATGTTTTCATAGTAAAATTTACTCATACTTAATAAGGGATATGGGAGTTTAGAAGTGCCAAACTGATAGAAAATTAGTTTGACTGGTTTATTTATGTAGACATGTTAATTGTGAAGGGATGCCATGGCCTCTTCCACTTCAGGTCTATATCCTGAAAGAGATTTTGCCTGTAAATTCAATCATATCATATTTAGTAAAGAACATCTTTATTAGATTATTTTAAAGATGAGAAAGAAAAGGGCAAGATGCCTCACAAAGCAGTATGGCTTACCCCATAATTTATTATATAAGACTTTCTTTGTACTATTTAAAAGTAATCCTGAAGATCTAAAACATGTAATAAATTGTAATTTTGCTGAAACACTTCAGAACTGGTTGAGGCCAGTCAAGCATCCACACTGCCACACAGTTTCTTTGTATATTACTCTTCTGTATGCACAATAATTCTCATAAGATGTTGAAAACAAAAACAGGAGCTTTCTTTGGGTATATGATGGGGTGGGGGATGGGGAGGAAGGGGGAGAGGCTGAGATTGTTTCAATAAAAAATGAATTCAAAATGCTAGCGATATAAGTAAGAAATGAAGTACTTCCAAAAGTGATGTTTCTTAGTGTTAAGAAAAAGTATCCAAAAAGTTAAATAAGGCATTAACATGACTGCATATCTTTCATATCTTTCATATTTTTCTGGAACACTATCTAACAGAGCTTTCCAATGATTATTCCTCAGGAGACTGTGCCTTGTTTTGATGTTCTATTGATTAGAAGCTAGATTTTGTTATATTTTATGCTAACTTATGGGTTTTTGTCTAGGAGAAATGCAAATGATCCCTACCATGGATAGACCTAGATACTAATGTTTACTGTTTTGTTGCCCTGTAGGACATTAACCTGTTTAACTTAGCAAACTTCTTTGAGCATGACATTCCTCCTCGTTAATTATTTACATCTCTCTGTCTCTTAACACTCATTGAATTGGCTTTACCATCTTGCAGTTCCCTCATGAATGAATTGAATAAATATTTGGCATATATTTATTCTTTATTTGAGAGTCACATTTTAAACTTTTTGAAAATTAAGCTTTGACACTAAGAATGTCCTTTGTGAAAAAGAATGAACACCTCTCCCTGCTTCATGATCCTCTATAGCAATGTTGAACATAACATTATAAATTTAATATATTACATTATCAATGTTTAACTTTAAAATAGTGAATTACTAGCATTTCCTTAAACGACACTTAAATCTATTAATGAGTGTTTCAAATATGTGAAGTATGCAAAATTTTAACATTTAAGTTTTCCCCCCAAATCTTTACAGTCTTCTTGAAATAAAGTCCATTTCTGTTCTCCGCTGGATTAGATGACAGTATGATATCTTTGAAATGTACATGTTAATGTATTTTGTAGGGAGAATTAATTCAGAATAAATAGATCTACACCAGTATAGACTTCATGCTCCAAACCAGGAGAATTAAAAGGATTTTGCTCACTGACAAGAAGCTGAAGCAATTTTATTATAAAATTTATAAAGTAACATTTTCTAGTTTGATTTGAATGTTAAATCCCATGGGAATATAACATGTATTTTGCTATGTCTACAAGTGATATTTTTTAAATGAAGTTCTGAAATGTCATCTGCACTTTTTTAATTCTCATGAATAGTTTTTGAAATCCTGTTCCAGTGTATTATCCCTGAAAAGAAAATTAAAAGGAATTTGTTCTTAGCTAGAAAAAATAATCACCTAGAGTAATGTCTTTTAGCCTATACTTAGAATCATTAAAAACCTAGAGGTGTCAGTAATTATTGTTAGTAACCCTTTACTCTGCTTTATGGAGCATATTCCCTGTGATAGTGGTATTTATAAGTTAAAGAGAATTAACAGAATTCTTGATAAAATCAACTCCCTACTATGTGTGAGGAATACTGAAGAAGGACTTCAGAGGAGTCAGAGCTCGTAGTGACCTGCCAGGTCATTGTCTGAGAGACTTCTTGAAAAAAGTGAGATATGAGCTTGGCCTTGAAAGATCATGAGGATTTGAATGGTCACAATGTTGAAAGAGGACATTTTAAAGGTGGAAAAAAGGAGTAAAGGTATATTAGCAGGAGTATATATGACTGTTAGAGAAAAAAATGAGCAGACAAAATTACTTAAAATTAAATGTTTATGTAGGAGAGAAATGGCCAATATACTTCATTTTGAATGTGAGCTCCAAGACATTGCTCATAGTTACCTCAACTACTTGTGTTCAGAGGGGCTCTGAGATTAGATTCAGGCTCTGAAGGAAAGAGAGTTGTCATTTCTGAGGAACACCTGCCATTATCACAGGAACTGGGTTCCAGGGCGAGGGAGTTGGTGATGAGGAGAGCCATGGTACCAAGTTTCCATGTTTTGGTTAGTCATGTGGAGGTCAGACTGTCAGTCTCCATCTACAGAGAAAGTTAAAGAGAGCAGCTCTAGGATAACTTCAAACTCAGTTTCCCCATTTCTATTTGTTCTACATTGGATAATAACAAAATGTCAGCAAAACTATTGAGTCAAATTCTATTCATACTTCTTAGCTTACTGTAAATTTTTCTCTAGCTTTTTGAAACAGTGAGCAATTTTAAATGCTGTACACAGACTTTCTCTTCTCAAGCTCTAAGTCAGATTGTTAATGTGACATAGAACACTGAAGTTACACAGAAATATCCTAAGGGCTTTTCATTTGTACAAACATGGATCTGCAGCAAGGAATGGTGTCTCAAGGGACCAAAAAGAAAGTCGTATAGAGCAGTGACTTTTATAGTTCAAAAAAATATATTAATGGACAAATACTGAGGCCCTGACTTTGAGATAGGCACAATTATATTGTAGGAAAAACTTCCCTAAAATTATTTGACATATTTCCCTAGTAATTAAATGCTCCAGTAAATATATAAAAATGACCATTTCTTAGAAGGGCTCTAAAGCAGCATATTTATTTTATTGGTGTATCAGCCTCATAGGTTATCATTAGTGTTGCTAATACTGCTTATCAGATTTCAAGTAAAACCCACTATATCTTCTCATTGTAACAAATTTGAGGTTTCTAAAAAAAGTGGGAAGGAAATTTCTGCCTTTTGCTTTTGTTACAGTAGAAAGTAGGCTTTCTTTTCATTGAAAAAAGTTAAATTTATCAATATAAAAATTCATATCTAATTAGATCTTTAGATAAAAATATTTTTAACAATAATTGAATTTCTATTGTGCATGGAAAATTTAATACTCATTCAAAAAATAATCTCTGCAGTTTCTCTTATAGAGCCAGGCCTAGTATAAATTTAAATTTTTAAAAGAATCCCTTATCTTTACAGTTAAGGAGTGCTGGAAATAAAATTTGATTTTAACAAGGAATACTAATTGTAATAACATTAATAAATGAAACTCCCTCTACTACTCTAATGTCACTGTAGTAAGGATATATACACCCTCATAAACACAAACACATGTGCAATACATACATATCTCTACATATTTCATCACTGAGAAATGGGTCATGCTCTGCATATTTGACTGCAACTTGCTTTTTTCAGTTAGCAATATATCAAAGGCGTGTTTCAAGGTTAGTATTTATAGATCTATCTCATTAATTTTAATGGGCACATACTGTCTATTGATGTACCTTTGTTTATTTAGACATGCCCCAAATGATAGACATTTGCGTTGTCTCTCATTCTTTGTCATGGCAATCAGTGCTTCAGTGAACATTTTCTGTGTGTCTCTTTGATATGCGATGGTTTATAATAGAAACTAGAGGAAACATTTCTGGATTCAGCAATTACAACCCAATTTTCCTCAATGGAAAGGCGATTTTAACCAAAACAACATGACAGAACTCATTTCCCCACACATTTGCCAACAATGGATACTATCAAACTTTTAAAATTCATTGTCTGATAAAAAAATATTGTTTGAATTTGCCTTTCTCTGAATATTAGAGAGGTGGATACATATATATATAGGCACACACATACATATACATATATATCTATCTCTCTCTATATATATATAATGTTTACCCACATTCTCTTAATTCTCTTTCAATTTCTAAAAGTATGTCTGTAGTCATATAGCAGTGTTAAAATATTCTCTAAGACCTTATCTAATAAAAAAAATATATATATATATATTCAATTTTATATTAATATTTAGAGTTTGATTTTATACATTTAGTTTAAATACCTCTGAGGAAAATTTTCTGTATACTTCAAAAATGGATAGTCACTGTCATAATAATTTTTGACATGCCAACATTATGATTCCTAAATTCAATGGTACTTTTTCCTCTGTTCTATTCTAATTCTATTATATTCTACTGTATTCTATTCTAGTCTATCCTATCTTGTTCAATTCTATTCTCCAGTACTAAAATGATTTTATAGTGTGTTATTTAACAGATACAATAAGACCTTCTTCATATTCTTCTTTTGAAATAATTTTCTTTGCTGTCTCATTATTTCATATTCCTGACAATTTTATCATCAGCTTGTCGAAAATGAAAAGTATTCCTTTAGAGTTTTCTTTGGGATTACACTGAATTAGTAGATTATTTCAGTAACCTGTTATCTTTCTAAAATCATGTCTTGCCTTCCAAAAATATGTTTCTCCCCTATACAGATTGGTTTTTTTTTTGGCCTTGCCACACTGCTTCCAGGGATCTTAATTCCCCAGCCAGTGTTTGAACCTGGGCCTATGGCAGTGGAAGTGCATAGTCTTAACCACTGGACCTCCAGAGAATTCCCTATCCAAATTTTACAGATTCCTTCATTTGGTCTTGTATGATTTTACTGGATTAAACTCTAGATATTTTACATTTTTGTTCTCTATTTTGTATTAAATCACTTTTATGCTTTTGGGATAGTAGCTATAACAGGAGGCACACCTGTATTGTTCCTAAGTTTATAAGAACGCTTTTAATGTTTTATTCTTAATAATTTTACTTCGTGTTCTATAAAACTTCCTTTAAAAATAGGTTTTCTGGGCTTCCCTGGTGGCGCAGTGGTTGAGAGTCCGCCTGCCAATGCTGGGGACATGGTTTCATGCCCCGGTCCGGGAGGATCCCACATGCTGCGGAGCGGCTGGGCCTGTGAGCCATGGCCGCTGAGCCTGTGCGTCCGGAGCCTGTGCTCCGCAACGGGAGAGGCCATAACAGTTAGAGGCCTGCGTACCACAAAAATAAATAAATAAATAAATAAATTAATTAAAATTAAAATAGGTTTTCTTCTATTGTTCTTTTGTAGATGTGGATATGTGTGTGTATGCATTCACACACCTGCGTCTATATATATATGGAAAAGGCATGTGTTAGTAGTTTTTAGTTTGAAATGATTTTTAATTTATCAACACATTAAAAACCCACTTTATTGAGGTTTGATTGACCAATGCTTATATATATATATATATATATATATATATATATATATATATATATATATATTCTTTAAATGGTCATACTATGTTACACATTTAAATTTGAATCAAAACTTTTAATTTTGAGCCCACCTTCTGTGTTGTGAGATGAGTTATACTTGGTCATGATCAGTAGTACTTTACTATTTTAGTATAGTACTACTGTAGTTAATCTTCTAGTATTTTAAATCTTTAATTGTATGATTATATATGAGGGCTATCTATATTTTATATTTCTGTGCAATATAATATATATTTTTAATCCAGTGTTGATGTTGGTATTACAACTTTGAACCATGCATTGGAAATTTTTGCTTTTTTCCTATGCTCTTAATGAGTGTTTCATATATTTGAGTCCATTTTAGTGAATTTGCATTTTTCTATTAAACATCCATTTAATTTGGATTTTTCAAATTTATGTGTATTAAGTAGTATTTAATATAGTTTTAATTTTATTCAAGCCCCCTTTTGTTCACTGTTTGTTTGTGGTACGTGGACCTCTCACTGTTGTGGCCTCTCCCATTGTGGAGCACAGGCTCCGGACACTCAGGCTCAGCGGCCATGGCTCACAGGCCTAGCTGCTCTGTGGCATGTGGGATCTTCCCGGACCGGGACACGGACCCATATCCCCTGCATCGGCAGGCAGATTCTCAACCACTGCGCCACCAGAGAAGCCCTGTTCACTGTTTTATTAAGCACTACCTTATGTCTTCACTAATCCCTTCTTTGGGTTAATTTGGCTATTCTTGTTATAACTTCTTGTATGAAAAGCTTATTTTGATATTTTCAGTTTTTCTTGTTTCCTAAACAATGCACTTATGATTACACAGTGGCCTCTGAGAAATATTCTGGTTACACTGATGAGTTTTGATATGAGTCTTCTCATTTTCAGTAATTTCTAAATAGGGTATAATTTCTATTTCTATTTTCTTTTTGATCTAAGAGTTATTTTCTGGTTTCCAAACGTATTCAATTTTTATTTTACATTTTTCCCCTTTTGTCAACATCTATTATATTCCTATTGTTCAAAGAATGTTGTCTCATGATTTCTAGGTAGAATTTACTGAGAGTTTTTTCTCCTGCAACATGGTTAAATTTACTTTTATAATTTTCTTTTTTTGTGTGTGTGATATCTTTGTCTGGTTTTGGTATCAGGGTGATGGTGGCCTTATAGAATGAGTTTGGGAGTATTCCTTTCTCTGCAGTTTTTTTGGAATAGTTTCAGAAGTATAGGTGCTAACTCTTCTATAAATGTTCGATTGAATTTGCCTGTGAAGCCATCAGGTTCTGGACTTTTGTTTTTTGGGAGTTCCTTTAATCACAGTTTCAATTTTGGTACTTGTGATTGGTCTGTTCATATTTTCTATTTCTTCCTGGTTTAGTCTTGGGAGATTGTACCTTTCCAAGAATTTGTCCATTTCTTCCAGGTTGTCCATTTTATTGGCATATAGTTGCTTGTATTAGTCTCTTATGATCCTTTGTATTTCTTTGGTGTCCATTGTAACTTCTCCTTTTTCATTTCTAATTTTATGGATTTGAGTCCTCTCCCTTTTTTTTCTTGATGAGTCTGGCTAAAGATTTGTCAATTTTGTTTATCTTTTCAAAGAACCAGCTTTTAGTTTCATTGATCTTTTCTATTGTTTTCTTCATTTCTATTTCATTTATTTCTGCTCTGATCTTTATGATTTCTTTCCTTCTGCTAACTTTAGGTTTTGTTTGTCCTTCTTTCTTTAGTTGCTTTAGGTGTAAGGTTAGGTTGTTTATTGGTGATTTTTCTTGTTTCATGAGGTAAGATTGTATTGCTGTATACTTCCCTCTTAGAAATGCTTTTCCTGTGTCCCATAGGTTTTGGATTGTTGTGCTTTCATTTCATTTGTCTCTAGGTATTTGTGTTTGGTATAAAGTCTGTATAGCTTTAGCTATATGACATAAACCAAGGTAATTATATTTTAGAATTCTTGGTGTTCTTACATCTTTCAACCTAATTTTTTATTCCAGTCAGATGTTTGTTAGGGTCTTCCACCATGATTGTGGATTTGTTAATTCCTTCTAAAATGTATTTTTTTATTTTTATTTTTTTGCGGTACACGGGCTTCTCACTGTTGTGGCCTCCCCGTTGCGGAACACAGGCTCCGGATATGCAGGCTCAGCGGCCATGGCTCACGGGCCCAGCAGCTCCGTGGCATGTGGGATCTTCCCAGACCGGGGCACGAACCCATGTCCCCTGCATTGGCAGACGGACTCTCAACCAATGCGCCACCAGGGAAGCCCTAAAATGTATATTTTTATTTTAATTCTTCGCTCCCTTCTTGTAATAGGTGTACACATTTACATTCTTCACCTTGGGGCATTGCACTTACTCCCAGTCAAGTATGTGGAGTGTATATCCCTGATCATGTGACTTGCTTTTGCCATGCACTATATTAGGGGATGGGCACAAACAAAGGCAGTAAAAATACTGTATTATTTGGCTTGGGATCCTGTACATCTGCTCTCTGACTGAGAATAGCATTCCCCAGATGACTACAGAGATGTCATGCCTCCAGAGGCTGCATAGATCTTTAACAAGAAACATAAAAGATAGTTGTTGAAAGTCTCTGATATCTTGAGTTTTATTTTATGCAGCATAAGTGCAGCAGAAATATAACTAAAATCAAAACTCATTACAGGATTAGATTGCTAATATAATGAGAACTAAAAATAATGGCATTGGCTTTGGGTAGGAGTGACAGACGGTGATGAAACTGTTATCGGGGGATGAAGAACTGGCCCACTTTGCTACACAATGGTGAAACAAGTGGAGTTTAAAACTATCACTTAGGATAATCTGGAAGGCAGAAAATAAACCTAACTCATCTGTAGTGTTGGACAAAGAGATTTCATGATAGAATGTTGCTAACATAGGGGATTAATTTGAAGTGCATTTTAAAAGGTGCTTCAAAAAATGGATTGTGCTCATGGCACATGAAGTTGCTTGGGATCAAATATATTTTTTTAAAAATATATAAAATAAATTTTTAACAAAGCTCTATTACCATTCTGGATTAAATGAGACTGTGACTTTCAAATATTGAAAAAGACATCTGCCCCTCAACACTGGCCAGGCAGAAAGCAGACTAGGAAATCTCCTCAATTTTCAAGATGTACATAGTCTGCCTTGTTATTTTCAGATGTGGCCAAGGAAGGATGATGATAAACGTTGTTGCAAAGAAACAGAATGGAGACCTATACGCATGGAGGACTAGACCTATTTAAAGAAGTATTCCCTACCCCAGATTAAGGGGTTCTGGCAATATTTGCTCAGCAAGCTTTCTGAATTGTTATTAACTACTTACTTTTGTGTGCCTCCAATTTTCTCCTTTTTAATTTTTTTTTGGTTTGTCCCTATTTCATCATTATATATTGAATATATAGAGGGCAGGTTATTCATTTATTTTTGTTCATAGTTTTCTGAATCAAGAGGAACCACATTTGAACCTGACTTAGACCATAAGGTCTTAGATACTGAGCCAGGTGCCATGATTTGATAGTCTTCCGGGCTATCTCAGCATGAAAAGGGGGTATATTTTGGGAGTGAGAGTTAACTGTGAAAAAAAAAATGCCTTACTGGTCATAGATCCAGAGTTTTACAGTACTTTTATCTGTAGACATAGAAAGTTCTGTTAGACAGTGAAATACAGAAAAGGTCTTTGACCTATCTCAAATAATGTATATTTAATTCTTCTTAAGCCTAAGTCATATTTTAGTACACTGAAATATATTGCAGAAATATTAACTGAAGATGATTATTAAATGACAAACATTTGTAAAGTGAAAGAACAGGATGAAATTTAATAACATGTTCCTGTAAAGACAATAAACTGAAGAAAAACTTAATAGACTTGGAAGTACATATTTTTATCTAATGGGAATTATATGAACATTGGATCCATGTGAAGATGATTCCATTACAAACACAAAAGACCTCTTTATTACCCGCCTATGGAGACTGGTGACCAGACATACTAGAAAGTAAAAGTATTTTTTTTAAATAAAGAAAATCTTAAAAATTGAGAATTGTTACCTTATCACATTACAAAAAACTACTTCTTTAGGCCTAAGACAATTATTTATTATATACAGGGATGCTCTCTACCTTCATCACTTTGTTTCTTTGTCATATTTTTTTTTATATAAGTACTTACTATAGTACTGACATTTATTTAAAAGCAAATTCTCAAAGACTTGTAGAATAATCACAATGAAAAAAGTGCTGAACTATTTTATGAGGCAATAATACAGTTCTCTTACTGCAAAACTCTAACCAGCCTTCAGCCTTATAGTTTATCCACGCAGGAACCAGATTATTGCCTCATAAAACAGCTCAGTGCTCCTATTATGGTTTAAATATAATTGTGTTTAAAGACCTTGTTGATTCCATTTAGCAAAATTAGTTTTTATCTTATTTCATCATAACAATGGCTTCTAATAACCTTGATGATATTTTAATGTGTGCCCAATTATATTTTCAAGAATCGTTTTTTTTAAGTAAATTTTCTCCTAGAAAATTTCCAGTCTTTCTTAGTAGATTATTTTAATTCACCATCGTTTTTCTTCTGAGATAATTTAACTTAATAAGAAGTTTATTATTTCTTTATTTAGACTAATAAAATAAAAAGCAAAAAGTTAACTAATTTTTCTTTATTACATATTCATCAGCAATGATCAGTTGGATTTCAGTGATGTGCATTTAGTGTTATTCACTCTAATGTTAGGAAATTCGGGATGTGAATCCAGGTTTTAGTAATTTTAAGATGTGTGACCATGGTTGTTACTTAATATTCTAATATTGTTTCTTGGTTTATTAAAAAATGGGAATATTGTAACAAAAATAGAGCTATCTCATAGGAAATTTAATGAGAATTAGATGGCCTAAGTGTTCAATTGATATTTTTTCTTATGTGTGTTAGTTTTACGTTATTTTATATGTAAAAGTTATTATAGAGCTCATACATGCATATAAAAGGAAGGTTTTAGGTAAAGAAAATCAGAAGAAATCTGTTCAAAGGATATTTTTGGAGCAATTAAGGACTACAGGCTGCAGAGCAAGAATACAAAAAATAAATCATCTTCATAGGATAAATTTCACATTTTTTTTTTCTAACTAGAAAAGGGATAAGTTGAGACTGAGACAGAAATCACAGCAGAGTACAGAGATGAGTGGATGTCCTTTCATATCCCTTAACCAACTTGTTGATAATCTAATTGTTGAGGCCCAGAGAATTTAGTTTCTATCAAATATTACCATTAATTGTAGAGCACTGTTTTCATTTGTAAAGATTATTCTTTTTCAATATAGCAACTGCTTTGTATTTTATGAATGGCTGTTTGTGCTGTTCCTCTCTCTTGCGAACTGTGAAATTCTCTCTGGGCACTAATTCAGTGATTGCCTATCCCTTTCTTTACTTGATAATCGTAACTGTAACTCATGTTATTCAGATTTTTTTCATACTCGAGTGCATTTTATTAAGTCAAATTTAAATACAGAAAATCATGTAAGTTCTATTTTTTTCCACAGGAGATTATATGTCATTTAGGAACCAGTCTTTAATTTCCTTTAAAGTGAAAATTGTAGATTTTGTTAGCAGAAATTATCCACCTAGTGCTATGTGAAGTAACCATTTGAACTCATAAGCACAAGAAACATTAATTATCAATTTATCTTATATATCAAAGGCATGTTGGAGTGTCTGGAGTGATGTACAGTTTAATAAATTTAGTGCAATTCATAAATATTTTTAAAAAATTTCTAACACATGGTAGTTATTAGGTTAGGAACACAAAGTATAAAAGGTCTTGTTAGTTTTGTCCTTTTCACTAGCATTGATTTTCAATTATATTTGAGAACTTAGTCACTAAATATTAATGTGGCTTAATTTTTCCCCAAACTTTTTAGGAGCATACTTCTGGAAGATAATTTATAAGTGAGCACAATTATCATCTACTCCCTAACCTGAGGAAAGTTGGGAGAGGAAAAGAATTAGTGGTCATGACTATCAACAGTGAAGCAGAGAGGAAATAGAAAATAGGTTCTCTTACCCCCTGGAAAACATATGGTAGCTTCTCTAACCAATTGTGTACCATTTTCATAACATCATTTTGATGACAGCAAAGGAGAAACCAGAGTGAAATCTGCTTGCTTCGTTATGTTACACATTCCTCTTAGGGCCTAGCACTACTAAGATTCTGAGGTTTTATGTATTAACATTTTCTTGGTCCCTTGAAAAATGACATCAGTGAAATTCATAGAACTTGCTGCCATCTCTTTCATAAGGGTATTGTGAAAATGCCCATTAACATTTATAGAGTGCTCTGAGCGCCTACAAAGAAAGACATTACCTAAGAACAAAGTAAATAAATTTAAAAGCAACATTTAAATAATTGTAAATGAATCAAACACATATGCATTAAAATGTAAATACAAGTATGAAATTAAGCAATTAAGTACTTGGCTAGGCCTACTTTTTAACTTTTGTGAAATGGAAACATTTTAAATGTAGTTTGATAGATTTTATAAACTTGTGTAAACAAGTTTGCCAACCCTTGATATTATAAATAAATATTTTGTTATGTGTATTCAAAGAAATTCTTCACATTTCTAATAATGATCTCACACATTTTCAAGAGAAACTCATAATGTTAGAAATATTTATCTCAAATAAAGAATTATTGTTTTGTTTTCATTAAATATTGATTGCAAAGATAAGTCTCATTTTCTGTCCATCAACTGATATTTGTTTACAGATAATGGTGGTCTTTATTACCCCTATTAGACATGCAGCAAATATTTATTGAATAAGTTTTTGGAGTATGAATGCTGAAATAAGAAATTACAGGTTGGCTCAAATATCAGTGGAGTCAATGTCTAGCCATGGAACCTCAAACATGACATTTAATGGACCTCAGAAGACTGAAAACTTAGATGAAAACATAGTGGTTACATAGTCTTGGCAGAATACATTGTTAATGAGTCTTATGCAGATGCAATTTATGTAGTAAAGTAAAAGATAAATTGCATTGTATCCCTTATTTCTCCTCCAAACACTGCTCAAAATCATTTCAGTATATTTGAGAAATACAGCTTTGAAAATTCATATTCCTGATCTGAATTCACAAAAATCAGTTTGATTCTAGATAATGTATGTCATTTTGGCTACTTCAAGTTTGAAGGGTCTTTACTCTTAAAGCCATTAAATTGTCAAGTTTAGTACATTGTCTTTGAAAACATTCACATAAAAGAGAGTTTTATAAGTAATAATTATCACTTATGATAAAGGTGGGAAATAAAATCATTAAGTACTAACCATGTGTCAAGCCCTATGCTTTCTGGATATTATCTTATTAAATCATAGCCACCATCTAGTGAAGATATTACTGCCATTTCACAAAAGGGAAAATTAAGTCTCTGACAGTTTGAATAACTTGCTTAAGATTACATACATAACAAATAGGAGACAGACCTAGAATTCAAACCCAGATCTGTATGGCTTCAAATCCAATACTATTCTCCTTATATTCTACTTCCTACCATGATAATCCATTTTCATAGTAGTTGTCATGACTGCAGAGATTCTTCTAGAAGTTAATACTTTGGTTGTAGCTAAAGAAACCATGTCTATTGGCTTTCTAGCACAAAGAATTCACTTCCATATGCTAACTGATTAACCTGTTGGAAAGTAGGAGTGATTTAATTTAAGTTTGACAGGGTAAACTGATTTAGCCCAACTCCATGCAGAGTTTTTCCTGATTTATGGAGGCCTAAACTTTATACTAGGCTTGTTTATTTCTTCAGACTATATTAGAAAAAATAGAAGGGAATGAGAGAGAACACCTAAGAAATCCACAAACTATTTACATCAGTGGTAGATAACACCTTTAAGAGCCAAATAGCTCTCAGGATGAAAAAAAAAAAAAAAAAAGCAAAAACTGTGGTTTTTCTAGTAGACCTTGGGAAGACATGGGTGTTCATCTCACTCCACCTGAAAGGTAAAATCAAAGATGAAAATAAGTCTTCAGTAATACACAACTAAAGCAATCTTTAATTAGGTGGCAATTTCAGAATGAGGAATGAAGAAATACACATAAAACTGTATTGACTAAATCCTCTGTTCACTTGTGAACCACTTTTACATGAAATGTTTTAATTTAATCACCTCATGCCATTTTCTCCCATGGTGTTGGGGGAAAAGGCCAAGGAAGAGATTACGTGATTAGAAAAGTAGTGTCCCTTTTGTTGTGCACATAATATGTTTCATACTTTTTAAATACTTTATATGTACATGCTATTGTATTTACTGTTTCAGAAGTTCAGTCAATTTTTGTATCCTCAATTTACCAAAGAGAAAATAGTTTCTGAAATTAATATACCTATAGTTAATCAACTAGAAAATGTCAGAACCTGGATTTCAGCCCTGTTATGTTTGATTCCCAATCTGTGCTCTTGACTTCTAAAGTAAGTCTAATTTAAATAAAAGTTTCTAACCTAGGAATTAATTTGAAGTGGCAAAGCAGTATTCTAGTCAAGCCAAATAGGAATTTAGATATAAAGGCCAAAAAACCCCCTAAGTTAAAACAAACAAACAAAAAAACAGTGTTATATGTCCTGTGGCAAGTATCTCTTAGAATCTGTGAAATGGTAAATAACAGGTTAGAATTCAAGGACTCATATATGCTGACTTTTTGTATTATGATATTACTGACATTATCATTATTCCTAATGTAAATGAGAAAACTGAGGCCCAGAAATTTCTCATCACCCATCTGCTATAATTTGGGACTTACTTCAGCAACAATTTATCTCTTTTCATTTTCTTTGATAACAACACAATATTTATGACTCGATATTTATCCCATATCACCCACTTCTGTTTGGGAAAAGAGTGTTAGCTGTCATCTTCCTTTCCCTTTTGTCTTTATAACCAAGCAAAGAATCAATTTTCAAATGTTAAGTTGATAAGACAAATGAAAGAAAGTTAGAAGTTTCTATTGAAACTTCAGTAGTCTTTCACAGTATGACTCAAATTCATGAAAGAATAACAATGTGTGTTTTATAGCTTGTTTTTCATTATTTTCTATTAACTTTCTTTACTCTGGTCTTTTTATTTCTTCTCAGCGATAGGCTCAAACTGAATAAGAAATATTGAACAAATAGATGAACATGTATCTATATAAAATGTATAGACTGTTGTATATAAGAAGAGAGTTGACATGGGGGGGGGGTGGAAATATTTTAAAATTATCCCAGGTAGTCTTTAGCTAAGAATGGGGATTTCAGAAGCTACTTGAAATATCAAATAGAGATATCATAAATGACAAACAATGAAGACATTGCATTTTAAATGTGAAAATCTGAGTAGAGGAAGAAAAATCTGTATATTAAGAAAAGTTCTAGGCAAGAGTAAAGGTTAAAAGAAAATTTAGTTGGTAGAGAAACCCTTGGTGCAGGACTTTGAAACAGTAATTTATAATGAAAAATCATACCTCAACAGGAATGATCCTGTTAAACAAGTAGCCAAGAAAGACCTGAGGAGCATTACTACTTACTGTTAATCAGATGCTAGACTGATTGCAGTCATAAGTACTAAATATCAACTTGGTTAAGGACACATTTTTACTTATTCAAGAATCAGAAGAGCAGGAATCACTCTTTTTTTCATTCATTAAACAATATTTGAGTGTTCCTTTGTGCCAGGCATTGCTCTAAGTGCTGGGGATATAGCAGTGAACAGAACGGAAGGAAATCTTGGTCTTCAGGCAGGAAGCCCTATACTGTCTGAAGCCCATAGAGAGGTGGAATTGCTGTCAAAGCATATTGGTTGAACTATTTCTTAGTTCTTCCTAGACCCATTTAATAAATGTGTCCTTAATTCTTAAATCTATTCTTCTAAAATCAATTCTTCTAATCTTCTCATAACAAATCAAGGTTTTGTTTTTGTTTTTTGAGATTTTTTCAAGCAACTACAGGTCTATTCTGAGTCTATTTATACTACCTAATATAATCAAATCACATCATAATACCTGACCTGAATCCTATAGATCGGAACAAATGGCCATTCTAGAAGGCAAATAAACTCACTAAATAGTAAAATTGTAATTATTCATAAACCGTAAATTCTTACAATTTTCTCACATTCAAAGGCAATGGTTTTTTTGAAAAATGATAATAGGTATTCTCTGCAGTTTCTTGGTTTTCTGTTTTAAGGCACTGTGTCCTGTGAAATGTGATGTTTTGTGAACTTGAGCTGGATGTAGCTTTCTGAAAACGCCAAGGAGAAATTCTAAACTCTTTTTTGTGATATATTCTTGTTCCCATCAGTGACCTCTTCACTGAGGAGAGAGAGAGAGAGGAAGGAAGAAAGAAAATGAGGTTTTCTCTGATGACAAGTCAATTTAAGAGAACACTCTGATCAATGACTGTACTGGGCAAAAGCAAGAGGTTTCTGGTTTCTTTTAAGGGAAAAAATGCCAACTCATCCTTGATGGCTTGTAGTCTTTGAAAGTGGGGATACATGTTCTCAATAAGGCATGGGAAAGTTAAGCTTGATTTTTGCATAAGGACTTCGTTTGTGGAGCATAAAAATATCCCCAGTTAATGGCCAGGAGAGAGGAAATGAAGCTTAAAAATTACATTTTAAAAATTCATTAGAAAAGACATGGTAAATGAACATTATCTTACTAGACAAAAGTTGACTTCAATTAACAACTAAAACATTTAAAAAATACACATGTCATGTCTTTATTGAACCAATGGGAGGATTAATGTTGAAAATTATGCTAGATTATAAGATTTATAAACCTGTTGCCTCTCCCTAGGTAAGAAGTCTCAACATGAAGGATTTTTGAATATGAGCTTCTTTTGATACAAAATACCAAGAAGAAAGGGTAAATTTTAAATTCTATTTCATGCAGGAAACGAAATTGCCTATTAGATTTAACATAGTGAGTGGTGTGCAAGCACATCAAGTAGGGCCAGTCATGTCTCTATCAGTGACAACTTCTTGTAGAACTGAAATCGTTTACTCCGAGAAATCTGGTTGCATTAATGATTTCCTACTTCCCTTATCTAACATGCAATGAGGTCATGTTTTCCTTTGTTCACAATGTTTTACAATCAGCTAAATGAATAACAGTAATAATTTACTTTAATATAGTACTTCCCATCAAAGTATTTTAAAGTGCTTTTGTGAAGAATTAAAGTGTTACAGGGTCCAGTGATGTATACGCTATGTTATTATTCACATTGCAAAGGGAAGATATAAAGAGCTTAAGTGGCTCTTCCCAGATCTATGGAAAAATCAGTCAAAGATTCATGAATTAATTGTAGGAATCCTGGCTCCTAGTTCATTGATCCAAAGCTGGACCTCATATTTATTAGATAGACATATTTATCTCTAAAGGCTAACCAGAAGCATACATTTCTTACAGCTCTATTTCAGCTTAGTAATGAATAATAAAAAAGAATTGTCAGGGTAGGGCAGGGTTGAACTGCTAGATTTGTAACAAGTTTTACTGTTTTTTCCAAATATAATATACTTGGAAGAAAACAAGATCTTTTGTGTCTATATCACTCTTTCTCAATTTATTTGTTTGTAACAGAATTTGCCTGTCAATGAACAAAAGGGCAATCATTCTTTTTCCTATCTAAAAAATTTAAATTTAGGTTAAAAAAGATGAATAAACAAGAAACTTCTCGCTAAAAAGGAAAAAAATAAGATTTTTTTTTGCCACTGTTACATTTAAGAATAAAATTAAAGTTTCACCTGTGAACACTTGGCTTGAAAGGAAACAGTTGCTAAGTTGCTAAGGGCCTCATATAAATATTGATATCTCTGGATTTCCATACATATGTGCGCACACACACACACACACACACACTTTTCATTGGTGCCTTATATCAAAATGGCTTTTTTGGAATATTATAATCTACTCAGATACTTTAGGTGTATATTAATCTTTACTTACATGATGAACACTTCACCTTGTACAATATATTTTATTAAGCATAGAAAACTTTGAAAAATACAAGACAATTGCAT
Source organism: Mesoplodon mirus (assembly GCF_964341445.2). Lineage (NCBI taxonomy): Eukaryota > Metazoa > Chordata > Mammalia > Artiodactyla > Ziphiidae > Mesoplodon > Mesoplodon mirus. The sequence continues at coordinate 94,101 of NW_028295339.1, forward strand.
TTTCTGGGAGTAATCTGAATATCAAGTCTAAGTAATATCTCATGCTGTGCTAAACATCTGTTCAGGACATGCACTTATTGGTATAAATGTTGAAAACTCAAAGGCCATGATTCAGCAGTTGTGCTCCTTGGTATTTACCCAAAGGAGTTGAAAGCTTATGTCCACATAAAAACCTCCATGCAGATGTTTATAGCAGCTTTATCCATAATTGCTAAACCTGAGAAGTAGCCAAGATGTTCTTCAGTAGGTGCCTAGATAAATTGTGCTTCATCCAGACAATGGAATATTATTTAACATTAAAAAGAAATGATCTGTCAAACTGTGAAAAGACATGGAGGAAAAACTTAAATGTATTTTACCAAGTGAAAGAAGCCAAGCTAAAAAGGCTACACACTGTATGATTCCAACTACATGGCAGTGTGGAAAAGATGGAACTATGGAGGAAAAAAAAAAATCAGTGGTTGACAGCAGTGGGGTAGGGAGAGATAAACAGGTAGACCACAGAGGATTTTTAGAGCAGTGAAAACACTCCATAAGGTATTATAATGATGGCTATATGTCATTATATATTTGTCCAAACTCATAGCATGTACAACACAAAGAGTGAACCCTAACGTAAAGTGTGGACTTTGGGTGACTATGATGTGTCAATGTTGGTTCATTCTTGGTCACAAATGTACCATTCTGGTGAGTGATGTTGATAATAGGGGAGGTTACACATGTGTGGGAACATGGAGCAGATGGACCATCTATGTACCTTCCTCTCAATTGTGTCATAAACCCAAAACTGATCTTAAAAAATAGTCTTAAAAACCCCCCACAAAGGGCCCAAGTTGTCCTTTTATATTTTTGATATTTTTTTGTGTGGGACATCCAAAACAAATATCTCAGACTGCCTGAGGTGAGTCTAACTATACCTCTTCAGGGATATTTTTTCTTCCTATGATGAACTCTGTTCAGGATATTTATGACAGGCCTGAGAGGAGAAGAATCCTCCTCTGAAGCAAACTGTACTCAACAGCTCAATCACTTGGTAAATCATTTATATTTATTTCTAAACAATAGGGAGGGTGGTAGATACATCTGGATTCTGCATAAGTGTTTTGAGGCCTTTCCTCAAATTCTTTCCTTCTACAACACTCCCTAATTTAATCTAAGTGTTTCTTTTTTGCTTATTATGTGAGGTATAACAGGGGGATACAAAGATAAATAGCACTTAGTTCCTGCCTCCAAAGAATCTAAAGCTTGGGCACAAAGAACATCTAGGATACAAGGTGAAAAGTTGCATACCATGAGATTGAGTATCAGTCATACTCAGTATGGAGAGTCAAGGATAAAATCATAAAGCAAATGCCATCTGGAAGGTCTCTATGGGTATTCAGTACAGATTGAAAAATATAAACCAATGCATAAATAAGACATCTAAAAAAAACAAAGATATACAAGTAAAAATTACTGATTAAGACATGTTTACAACTATTGCAGTCATTCAAAAATATTTATTTGGTGTCTATGTGTCAAATACTATTCTAGGATATTAGAGAGAATGACAGGCGTGTCCATTAAGATGCATGTATTGATAGTTTGGAAGAGGTAGGGGGATAGATATTATAAAAGTTTCTCTGCCATTTCAGTGGTAACCAGTAAAATGAAGGCAATGTACAGGGTGTTGTGATTGTGTCTGACAAGGACATCTAAGCTAATACAGAGAACTATGGAGATCTTCACTGAGAATGCCACATTTAAGCTGAGATGAGAGAGATGAATAGAAGTTTGAAAGAAGGAGCACTGTGCTTTGTAAGTTTAAAGAAGGTCAAAGCCCAAGAGTGTTATTAACCTGGAGAGGTAGAAGAGCTGATGCATCCAGAGAGGAGGGGGATAAGCAGCCAGACCATGTGATGCCTTAGTTAACTTGCTATGTTCTCTAATCTTTCTGAAAAAAACAATGGGAAACAAGTGAAAAGTTTTAATCAGGATAACAATATGATCAGATTTCAGGTTTTTAAAAGATGACTCTGGCTACTCTTTGAGAATGGATTAGAAGGCCTAAGAATGGACATGGGAGGACATTTCAGAGACTCTGTCAGTTGTACAGGGGAGAGATGATGGTGGCTTGCATTAGATTCCTAGTGACATTGTTTCTGCGCTATCACCCATCTTTCATATCACTTTCCAAAACAAAAGAAAACATACTTGTTTCATAACAAATGAAGTTTCTTGAAGAGATCTAAATAGAAAGCCCATGCATATATTAGCCAACTGTGTAGTCAGTGTGTATTGATTGTGGGTTGTAGAGTGTTCTGCCTGTCTGTGTGTTTTTATAATAGTACAGGTAGTGCCTAAAGATTCATGCATTGATTCCCAAAGAGTCAGATAATGATCTTATACCCTAAAGAGGAAGACGATATTAACATATCACCATGACCTGTGAACATTTTCAGGAAGATGAATCTTTCAAAGCTTTTTAAATTAAATAATGTATTCCTTTTGTATTTCTAATGCTGGGAATAAAGCTTTGACTTTAAACCTAGAGTGTGTGTGTGTGTGTGGATAAACTTAAAAACACATGTCTCTTATTTCACACCTCAAAACATATATAAATTATAGGTAATGTGCTTCCAATTTTAGTTATTTAATATAATTTCTTCTAGAGGATTATTTAAGAATGTAATAGAATATCTTTTGAATAAAAATGGTATTCTATTTTTTATGAGAAATTCTTGCATTTAAAACAAATTTGAGATTGTTATAAATATCTCACTCTTAGTTTACCAAACAACATTACAATTGAGTAGAGAATAGTTTAACTGTGGCAATAGTATGAATCAGCTTAACACTTTCCCTCCCCTCCGTTCATCTTGGAATGAGATAATGAGGCAAGACTATGTTAGTAGAGATATCACTTTTAGCCAAATAATTCATCTGTGAATAGCCCCAGATTGCAAAAATTACAGCCTCATTTAAGCATTATTTATGGTTAGTGTGAGGTTAAAACTTTGGCAATATTTCACAGTACATGGAGAAAAACTATTCATGGCAGCATATTTACACATTTTATAGAAGTGGATCAAGATGATTCACCTTTATAAAGCTAATTGAACCTATTGAATAATATTATTAAATTAGTCTTTAGGTCAATGAATATTATTTTTTAAATTAGGTGAATGTCGTCTATTAAATCAAATAATCTCTAAAACTATCTAATCCATCTCCTATCTGTTAATGGAGTGTTCCACTGTAGCCCTGACACCTATGTTCTATTTTAAAATATAAACATAGAAAATTATTACATAACGTAAATAAATTTTACAATGCAATCTATCTTTCCAGTTCCAAATGCCATCCCATCTGTGGGTCATTTTCATGCAAATAATATGCTGTACTTGATGATAAGTAATTACTTATAGCAACAACTATGGAGGTTAAAAACAAAGTGCTTAGTCAAACATGAAACATACAGAATTAGATACATGAAACATTATGTATGCAAATTAAAAACAGACTCCTGTAAGTTTGAATTAAATTGTGAAATATACAGAAAAATTCCTAAAATGTTGTTCTTCACTCATCTATCTCCCTAGAGTCCCATTCATCACAGTATGGTAGCTGCCCTTGGTCATTCTTTCTCCTTTCACTGATTAAAATAAGAACAAAACCAGAAACCAAACATGCACACAAAACAACTGTGATGATGTATAATCCACTGAAGAAATTAAACAGACAAATAAACCATAAACAAACAGCAAATAAATGTTCTGCTGCCTAAGATTTAGAATAGTAATATCTTGGGGATCATTTGTTTGCAAAAAAAACTAATCAGATTAATTTAAGTAGAAAAATATTTGTTCCCACCTATTGACAGCCTTGGAATTCTATCTTAACAGGTTGGATTTTCTTCTGAAGCCTAAAATCGTCAGCAGGTATTATAAGCAGGAAAATGATGGTATGAGTGGTGTTTCAGTTTTTTTCTAAATTTAATAAATGGCTGTAATTGGTTTTGTAATCACACAAATAATAAATATTGATTGTAGATAAAAATACAATTCAGAAAAAAATAGAGAAGAAAAATAGCAATACCTATTTTATAGAGTGATGAGAATTCAATTGCTTAAAATATGTAAAGCACTTGAACAGTGTCCGTAATAGAATAAACACAATGGTTGAGATATTTCATGATTATATGTGATAAATTATACATGCTTATATTTTTCACTAATGAAGCTGTTTGTGGTTATCCTATTTTCCCATTGGATTATAAACTTGTTGAATACCAAGCCATTATCACTGACTGTTATTACTCAGAATCTTTACCACAGTTATGCATATAGTTGATATAAATAACCCTAGTAATTCTTCCTAATGAATAATCTTGCCAGTAAGATCTTATATATATATTATATATCTTATATATATAATATAATATATATATATAATATATATATATATATTTATTTTAGTATACAAATTCTGTATGAGTTGTCATTATAGAAAAAAAAATTTGTTTTCGGTACGCAGGCCTCTCACTATTGTGGCCTCTCCCGTTGCGGAGCACAGGCTCCGGACGCGCAGGCTCAGTGGCCATGGCTCACGGGCCCAGCCGCTCCGCGGCATGCGGGATCCTCCCAGACCGGGGCACAAACCCGTGTCTCCTGCATCAGCAGGCAGACTCTCAACCACTGTGCCACCAGGGAAGCCCTAGAAATATCTTATAAATTAAAGTTTACAATTAAAAGACAACTAATGTCTCTGAGTATAGTGACTAAGTTCATGAATTAGGATTCTTTTAAAATTTCTATAAAGAATACATCTATGACATAAAATATAATTGTATGAAGATAAATTGGTCATAAAATTAGGACAAAAAGTTAATGAGTGTGTTTGTCAGAAAGGAAATAAAAACAAGATTATGAAATCAGTGTGTACTAAATGTTTTCAAACTCTTATTCTGACTACTTTAATGAATGTGAACCCTAAATAGCAATTACTGTGGGCATGCAAACCAGATTCTTATGTCATTTCTAATTTTTCTTTGCTGCCATAGAGATTAATTCTAGCTTGCCTTAAAGCCCTGGCCTAAGTTCAATTGTAATTAATGTCCAAAGAGGTATTAGAAATTTTGCAATTAGAGGACTGTTTCTATTCCTACTTCTCAATTAAGAGAATGTTTAGTTTTAACTAAATGGCATTAATGCCTCTCAATAAAAAAAATAAAATTTGGGGGCTTCCCTGGTGGTGCAGTTGTTGAGAGTCCGCCTGCCAATGCAGGGAACACGGGTTCGTGCCCCGGTCTGGGAAGATCCCACATGCCATGGAGCGGTTGGGCCCGTGATCCATGGCCGCTGAGCCTGCGCGTCCGGAGCCTGTGCTCCGCAACGGGAGAGGCCACAACAGTGAGAGGCCTGCGTACCGCAAAAAAAATAAAAATTAAAAAAAAATAAATTTTATTTCAATCTCTTCTTTGTCAATATCTATGTAAATAATAAAGGGTTAGGATATGTTAGGATTTTATCATTAAAAATGATTATCTTCTACAGCATGAGTACAATCACAGCCTTAACTATGTTATACACTCAGTGTGTTTCATAAAAACGTTTTAGAAACTTTTTTGCAATTAATAATAGTAAATATATGAGTAGATAAAGTTACCTCTTTTATTTCAAGTGTATATAGAAATCTGTTTAGTTTTTGAAATGCACACTGCGTATAGGGCTCTGTGATAAATATCATGGCTAGAGCTGAAGGTGGACTTATGAAGATAGTAAATGAGGTAAAATATATCAATATTATATATATATATATATATATATATATATAATCTATTTTATATACAGATATCAAAACAAATATTCATCAGATACTATGTACAAGACATTTAATTCAAGCCCTGCTTGTTCTAACGTTGCTTTTAGGATGACCAACAAATATTTTCAGAATGACAAATATACTTCAGTCACTGTTCTAAGTACTGGGTGTTATTCAAGATAAAATCCCTAACGTCAGGGTGCTTATGTCCAGGAGTAGTGTAGGTGGACAATAAGTACATACATACAGAAAACTGAAATAAATTATTCAGGTATGATAAACAATATTAAGGTGAAATGGTTTTATAACCTTGAGAGGGACTGTGTGTATGTGAAAGAGTGCTTTACATTAAGCAGCCAGGAAGTCTTTGTGTCTTAGAGCTTTTTGACGATCCCTGTGAAGAGTGTTCTAAAAAAACGTATAGGTACAAGTGCTCTGAGACTGGAATGCAGAGGGTGTATTCCCCAGACTGAAAGGGCAACGTGCCTGGGGCACGTAAGGAATGTAGAGAGTAGGGGAGATGACTTTGAGTGAAGTCCAGATCATGTAGAGTCCTGAGTGCCTTGGCAAGAAGTTAGATTTTATTTTCTTGCAGTTCAAACTTATTGGTAGTAATTTGATTACATTTAAAGATTAGAAGTAAAATTCTGGCTGCTGGATGGATGATAGGAGAGCAAGAGTGGGAAGCAGGGAAATGGCAAATTATTGGGCAGCTGATGTAAAGAGGCTCAGAGATGATAACGAGTTAGACTAAGGTAGTGCTTATGAAGTGGTGGTCGGATTTAGAATATATATTTTGAGGGACCTTCCTTATGGATAAGATGGGAGAGAGTGAAAGAGGGAGTCAAGCATGGCTATTTGGTTTTGTTTGTTGGTTTTCATCTGAGAAACTGAGCTTATGCTGCTGTTTGAAAATGGGAAAAGCAAATATCTGGACAGGATATAATAAATGGTTCTGTTTGGGCTGCATTCAGTTTGAGATGTCTATAGATCCCATAGTAAAGATAGCCACAAGGAAATTAAATACATGAATGAGGAGGTGAAGGAAGAAGGCAAAACTGGAGAGAGAAATGTAGTTGTCAGCATATGGAATGCATATAAAGTCACGGGAGTAAATGAAATAACTTAGGGAGAAAAAAGGGGTTAGACAAGAGAAGAAAACTAAAAATGAAGACCTTGAGTATCCAAAATTTGGTGGTCTATAAAAGAGGGAGAATCAGCCAAAAATACTGTGAAGAAGAGGCTAGAGGAATAAGAGATAAACCAAGAGATTGAGAGACTAAACAAATCTAGAAAAGAAACTATTTTGAGAAGAAATGGATGGTAAATCTCACCAAGTGATATGTGAGGTTGAGTCATATTGGCCTTGGTATGACAGAGTCTGTGCTGGTATCAGTCAGAACCTTGGAGAGGAAAAGCCTAATTGGAAGTGGTTAAGAGACTATTGAAGGTTAGGATATGGAAACAATGAGTAGAGGCAGATCTGAGAAGTATGGTTCTGAAGGAGAACAGAAAAACGGCTAGTAAGGGCTCATAAATTCATTCATTTTTTTCACTTAAAAAGTAAAACAGGAAAGCCCTTTGGCCGCAGCATCTGTCAGAGTATTATCTTCAGGATTGGTTCAGGCAATCTTGATGGATGGGTAAATCCCATTTTCTGCATATACTATTCTTTCCTATACTTGTAACTACAAACTTGGTGAAAAACGATGACGTTCTCAGATGAGTAGATCCTTACTTCAGTCTATGGCATTTGAATAACTGCGTTTTCTTGCTGGAACTTGTAGACAACTACAGAGTTCATACTACATACCAATAACTACACTATGTTTTGGAGAGTCTAAAGTAAAAGGATACAGCCTCAGTCATTAAGGAGCTCGCACCCTAATTACTCCTCATTATTTCTGAGTTTGTCTTATTTGGGGGTTGTACAATTTAGTGCCACATCAATTGTGTTACCACCTCTGGGGGGAAATATGTCATTTGTTCTAGGTAGATAAAAATGAATTCACTGTCATAGTTACTTTGGAATTAAAATTAAAAGTCCACCAAAATAACTTTCGTATTCGACATTTCTGGAGGAAAATATAAAGAACAAAAGCAACTGCACTGTGTGTTAGTTGGCAAGTCTCCTTGTCTGGCACTTTCCAAATTGTTTTAACAATGTTTGGCAAGAATCTATCACAAATTATGGATGATTATAATTTTGTGGTATGTGAAAGCAGATGGAGAAAATGAATTGACAGAGAGAATGTTTCTTCCTAGGAAACTGAATGGTAATAATAATTATCTTTAAAGAAGGTAAAAAAAAAGAGTAAGAATTACCCACTGACTTTCTGACATATATTTCAGAACTTATTGAAAAAAGCCTTCAACTTATACAAAAATAGAAACTGATAAAGAGAAAAATATATACCAAAAAATTACTCTAGAAGGATAGACAGTATACAAGCAAACAGGTATTCTGACTTCTATAAAAGCCTAATTGTTTCATTAAAATGTCTGCTTGCTAAGGAAAATAATTAATTAAATTGACAGTTAATTGAAGAAAGAACACATAACTGATAGTGACTTATTTTACTTAGAGGTAAAATTTCTGTGCTCTTAACAAATGAGATCATTTTTCAATATATTTTTTTTTAACTCATGAGTAATCATATGGAAAATCATGGTAATTTTATAAAACAGCCACATTTTAGAAGTAAACTGAAAATAAACAAGTTATTATTTAAAAGAAATTCATAATGGTACTTTGTGGTTTATAACAATGCACTTCTGAAGAGAACTGAGGTCTAGAGCCAGAATACCTGGCTTCAAATCCTGGACCATGTAATCTGTGTGAATGATTTACCGCCTCTATCACTTTAGCCTCCTTTGCCTTCACAATACTACACCCAGGACCCAAGCACTTTTCACCACCTCCACCACTGCAGCCCTGGTCCACGTTGCCATCATCTCTCACCTGAATTATTGAAATAACCACCTAACTGGTTTCTTTGATTTGAATCTTGCTCCCTGAGACAATTCTGAAAATGGCAATCAGAGAGATCCTGTTAAATGTAAGTCAGACCCTGAGGTTCTTTTACTTAGATCCTCTTGGGCTTCTCCTGGTCTTCAACATCCACTTCCACTCTATCCTTCTCTCTTATGCCTCTGACCTCATCGTTTGCACTTTCCCCCTTGCTCCTGTTTCTCCACACAAGCTGGTCTCCTTGCTGCTCTGTGGACACACCAGGCAGGCTCCAGTCTCTAGCTCTTTTTACTTGCTGCCACCCTCTGCTTGCAGCCCCTTCTACCAGACACCTTCATGACTTGCTCCTTCTATATATATATATATATATACAGGATTAATTGTCATCTGCATACTTTAGTTATTTGTACTGTTTATTGTTTGTCCTTCTTTACTAGAAAGTAAGATCCAGGATGACAGAGATTTCCACATCTATTGTTTAGTGACCTGACTCAAAATTGGAACCACAAACATTTTTAAGTGAATTAATAAATTGTAGTTATTATTATTGTGTTTGAGAATTCATGTTCTGGTTGTTGCCTCAGACATTCAGTGTCAGGGAAATCATTTAATATTGCCTTACTTATAAAATGAGGCTTAAAACTCCAACTTCACTAGGCTTTTATGGGGATTAATAATACAAAATAAAAATATCTACCTTACAGGGTGCTATGAGGGTTAAATAGAGCATTTACATGAAAAGTACTTAGCACACTGCTTGGCAGATAAAAGGTGATGAATTAATGTTAATAGAATTTGCATCTGAATGAAGAAATAATGTTATGCAAATCCAGACATCATTTATTTGGGTACTGATTTTGTATTTAGGAAAACAAAATTATGTGGATTATTTTTCATGGGGAATTTTGTAAAGCATAGAATCTTACTCAATTGTGTATTTGTTCCTAAACTCCTTATTCATACACATTTAGATGGTTTCTATTTTTCACTCATAAAATATATATCTCAGAGTATGCATGAGCATTTTGCCTATGTCTCATGCCCATAGACTATCAAGGAACACTCCTATGGTCAAACAGAGTTGGATTGATTGTGTATTTCTGTGAAGGAGGTGGAGACCACACTCCATGGGAATGGTGGCACATCTCAGTAAGAGGGTATTGGAAGGGACTTACAGGTTTGGGGCTCCTGTTAGGTAATTTTAGGGAACCAATTAAGAAAGTAGGACTTGGGGTTGGGTGCCTTCGGGAAGCAGAGACAATTCTGTGATGGAGCATCTTAAGTTTTATCTAGAGAGTGGGAAGAAAGAAGTGGGGCTAAAATTGCAGTTGGAAAAGTAGCAGTAATCATTGATGTTAATTGAGGGTGGGGGGATGTTGGTAATTGTTGTGTATGGTTTGCACAACAATCTTGTTTGTGCCCAGCCATGACTACTGAGTGCCTTATTTATGTTCCACTTCATCATGGTCACGTAGTGACCTTGCCTGGTGTTGTTGACCTGTGAGATTATATACATGCAACAGGAGAACATCATGACCTCCCCTGGAGTACTGTGGTTAGAGCCTAGCTACACCTAGGCTTGATTGCTAGAGCCAGACCAGCTCCCAACTGTCATGGACTACTTTTCCCTTTCTCAGGCTTTGTACGCATGCACATATATATTGAAACTTGGTTTTGATGATTTCACCTTTTTTTTTTTATGATGTACTAAGCCATACAAATTTAGATGACTAGTTCTTAAGATATACAATTCTTGGGAAAAAATGTCAGCATAATTTTATATCCAAATTAATCATAATGGATAATAATATAGTTTTGGTAGAAACTGATACTCAGCCTTTCTTAGGTAAATAGTTATAAATATCCAAATATAACCTAATTAAATAATATTTTGGAACAAACAAGATTTGCCAGACATATCTGTAATGTACGGATCATTTTTTAAGAATGCATTATTACAGTTAAGAATAGCATTTGTAATAAAAGTAAACAAAGAAAAAATGCAATGCAAAAACATTCTTGTAATTTAATCATAAAGAAACATCCAATTTCCTCAAGTGCCCTTTAAATATTATTGTATCTTGCATAAGTTCACACCACTCATTTTTTGGTTCTCTGCTAGGAGATTTGCATTTAAAAGTTATTATTTATGAATAGCTCACTTACTAAAATAAAAAAAAAAACTTATGCCAATTCATTTAAATGTTAGTCAGCTGTTGCTACCTAAGATAGTAGCTATTACACTAAAATCTTTAGCATTGTGTTTTTAAATCTTATTGGATTAGGTCATTATCAGGATAAGTAGCTCTCACATTATATAGATGTAGACAGACAGATAAATGGATAAAAAGATCATAAGTAACTCTTGTAGATTTTTAGCTCTGAATGATCATCAAGTCAAAGCCCTTTTTTGGTGAGGAAAATGAGACACACAGACAGACATTAAATTACACTCTAAGACATGCAGAGCTGAAATAAGGAACTGGAGTTTTTGACTTCAGAGTCAAGGCTTTTCCACTATGACACATGTCTTATCTCTGGGTTAAGTTGAAAAACCTTCTGTGGATTTATCTTTCTGATCTAGCAGTTCACATAAATTCATCATTTATTATTTGGGGGACCCCGGAAGAAGAGTGAATCAAGTTGTCAAGCTCCTTTTATTTTACCACATTTTGCTGTCTGAAAAAAAGCATACCTGATCACAAAATGCTCCAATAAAGGTATACATAGGTGACTTTCTGTTGTGTGGTATGGAGTGAGAACTTCAAAAATGCTGAACACTGCTGTTGATAACCCTCAAACAGTCTGTGTTTTTGTTTGTTTGTTTGTCTTGGCAAATGATCTAATTCTAACTCAAATGGGCACCTAAATCAAGAATTTTGGAGGCTCACTAATCTCTGATAACAACCACTGCTGTTTTAAGTTAGAACCCTCTAAGTGAGTTGTTGAAAATATAGCTTACTCTTTGTGGAGCACATATATACTTAATAGCTAAGGAACCCATAGTCTATGAAATACAATTCCGCAGCATGTTTCATTGTTTTATAAGGTTGGTCTTGGGGGAATAACTGAAAGTGGATTTTGACTAAAAAACACTGTCTTTAAACTTCTATTTCATGCTACAAATTAATTTTTAACTAAAATTCTTCCAACAAATCAGTAAGAAAACAAACAAAATTCTGATGCATTTCACCATAATTTTAAAAGCTTTGTCATCTCTTTTTCTTTTAACAAGTCTTTTTTTTTTTTTAACAAGGGCTTTTAGATTCATAAACTTAGTTAGAAATTTCATGTGTTTTCCCTAAATCCTTTTTTTTTTTTTAAATCCCACATACTAGTCCATGGGCATGTGTGATGCACGTTGCTAAATGAAACACTCAATTATAGGACTGTGTTTGCTATGTGCCAGTTAATGTTTTCGCATGGGTGAGGCCATCCTTACTTAACACCTCATAAAAAGAATAACCAGCCTCTTCCAAAAGATCTAATTTATTGTACACCAGGGGTTTGTGCTTAAAAATCTTCTCCTACTGTATGTAAAGTGTTCTAATGCTTGTAGAGTACCCAAATACTAGAGGTTTGGTATCCTTTGGAGATAAAGATGCAAATCACAAAATAATAAATTCTAGGTTTGTAACAAACACCCAGAAGAAAACTTCAACAAATCATAACTGTCAGTGGGATAGATGATGAAAGTTTTTGTCATGCAAAGGAATACTAACCATTGTGTTTTTGCAACCATTTCTTTTCCTCACTTCTCTCATATTCTCTCTCTGTCTCTCCTCTTTGGTTGCAGGCATGTCATCAACCTTAATGATAAAATCCTTCCACAAAAATAATTCTTAAGCCTCAGGGACAAACACCTCTTTGGCACCCTGAGAGAATATTTCACAAACATCATCAATCTCCTTCTGATCATGATTTACAACCATTCTTTGTGGCCGATTCCCCAGCAGCATCACACTGGGATTTTCCTCCACTTTGCCCTCTAAACACATAGGCACATAACTGTGTGCTACTGCCAGTTTGGAAACACATGCTTGACAAAGGAATCAAGTACAAGCTACAGATATTAGGCTGTAAAAGCACTTTCCAGAGCAGCTGTGTATTAATACTTGGACCCTCCAGAAAAGTGGAGAGGGAGATAACTATTTCTCTGTAGGTTCTGAAGCCAGTATTTTCTGTTCCACATGTCAATTGCCAATGCCATTCAGAAAGCCAGTAATGATAACTTCAGGACATGAAATTTGAATTTTTCAAAAAAAATAAAGTTAGTGAAATAATTTGTATGGATATATATTCCTCCTAACCAAACTTGTATCTCAAGAATAGTTAACAGTTGTCTGATAAATGCCATCTTTCTGGATGTTTTCCTTGAAACTCAGGAAAGGAGTCTGTACCACAGATGAATTCATTTAGTATATGCCTAAACCCACTCTTACTCTGTGTGCTCAGTAAAACAGATGCACATACATTATTAATTGTTAACTAACTTGCAATCATCATCAAGGACAGAAAAACTATACCCCCATCAGGAAAGCACACAAACATTATGATTACTTGAAAACATAGGCAGATCTTAAGATGTCCATATTGAGTGAAATGGTAGCTACTGACAAGTCTAGCAATATTTATGAAGGAAACTTGGCAAAGCGAAATGTTTACAATAACCAAGTGATGCAAACCAGAGGACTTTGTGAATCTGGGTGTTTGATAGAAGAGTCAGAATTCTTATTCTCCCCCTCCAACCCCTCCAAAGAATGTGTATATATACAAAGTGGGAGGGAGAGAATGCAGTAATGACACATAACTTTGGTCTTGACAGGAAGTCTTAGATTTTTTTTTTAATAGTTGGATTACATTATAGGAAGTGATGGTTCACAAACCCAATCACTCAGGTGGTCTGGTGAAGAATAATCAGATCATAGGAGAGCATCTATATTAGGAAAATCAAATTCATGTTAATTACATAAGCAAAGGGGTTCATATTTTCATTTCCCTCTTGTCTTGAGTTTTTGTGTGCTCTGTGGTATGGGCTGGGATATTTTCAGTTTTAAGTATCAAGTTGCTGAATCCAAACCAACTATAGGTTTGGAAGATTCACTCTCTCCTACACTGCTAGTAGGATTTTAAATTGAAAAAAAATGAAAGGCTATATAGAAATAGTTTTACACTGCCTTAAAAATATCCACATACTTTGACAGAATAATTTCACCGTTATGAATTTATCCCAAGGACATCATAATCTGAAATTCATATATTGATTTCCATAGAGAGATACCCTGTGTTATAACTAAGTAGTGGAGACAAATAACTCAATGATAAGAACAGTTAACTAAGTTATAGTGTATACATATGCTGGGATAATATAAAGTCATTAAATTATATATATATATGTAATATATTCAATTATATCTAACAATGGGAAATGCATGTTATGTTAAGTAATAAAAAGTAACCCCAAACTTTTCATAACATGTGGTCTTTATTAGAAAAATACATACTTTAAAAAATATGGAAAGAAAACAAATTGAAATGTTGATAAGATTTCTCTCAGGATGAGATTATGGATAATCCTAAGTTATTTACTTATTTTTTACTCTTCTATATGTTTTATTTATGAAATGACAAAGACTTATTTTAGAATTGGTAGTTAGAGAGGAGAAAATATAGTGTGTTCACCAAACTATTTCATTTCTCTGGGCTCAGAACGAGACTACATTTCCTAGCCCGCATGCATCAAATGAAGGATTATGTTTCTGTTCTCATCAATGGCAGATAGATAGAAATCATGTGGCACTTCCTGTCCAAGGCTGTCAAGTGTGGATGTGCCTTTTCCATGCACATGCTCTTTTGTCTTCTAGACTGGAAGTGAAAGATTCCAGGACAGTAGAGCAGCCTAGATCCCTTAGCTACCACCTGGATAAAGTGCTAAGCAAGTAGGCCATGTAATTCTTATAACTATTGAGATTTTCAAGTTTGTTACTTCAGCCTAACCTAGCAATTATCAGCTATTTCACTGAGATACAAGTGACTTGCTAGCTTTCTTTACTTAATGATAACAGTCCGGGATATATAAGCAATGCAAAATAGGAGGGTGTAAGGTATTGCTGCTTTTATGTGTTCTGATTTTTTTATGTAAGTTTGTTTAAAGCTGTAAACAAATGTTGTGGTTTGGGGATCCTTAGCCTGGTTGTTTACCTCCTTACATTGGGAGCAGCAGGCTTCCAGATTTTATATTCATGGAAAAAATACAAACAGAAATATGACAAATATGTAGATATTACTGCTGCAAGATGCTTTCTTCATTTCAGGAAAAAAAATGTTCACAATTGCATGCTTTTACACAGACTATTCCTTCAGCCTGTAATTTCTCCTTCTCTACGTGACAAATGCCTAACCATTCTTTACAATCAAACTCAAATACCATGCCTCAAAAGCCTTGTTCAACCCAGTCCCCAATGTGTATAGACATCATTCTACATAAGCTCTAAGTTCAGAAAAAAATGATTTTTAAAATCCTTATGTTCCCAAGTTTTAGCAAAGAGCCTAGCATAATATAAATGATCATTGAATTTGATATTGTTTCTAAAGTGTTTCATTTGTAATGTCCTGTGTTTATTAATTCTACTGTAGCAAGTGATAGAAACATGAGTATTTCCCATTACCTGTTCCTCCTACCTAACTTAGCTATAATAGAGATCCCTTACCTTGGGTACTTTTGATTATGCAATTTTAATATAGTAATTCTAACTTTTCCTTTTGGTACTGAAGTTGCTTTTAAAAGAGCTAGTGGGAAAGTTTAGAATCTCTAGGAGCCTCAGACGTAAGAAAAGTCTGCTCTCATTCAAAAGCTTTTTTCCACGGGCCTTCATTCTGTAATTACGACAAAGACTGGAGAAAGAGCAGGGAGTTGAGAAAGTCCTCCTCGATGGTAGACAGGCACAAAACCCTTCTCACTTCTCCAGACTCTTCCTCATATGAGGCAAAACTGTTTGCCTCTGAGAGAAGAGAAGAATACTTAGCTGTCCCCAAGACAACCACAACCATTGTGCCAAGTATCTTAGTCGAGCTACTATAACAAGATACCATTGACTAGGCAGCTTAAATGGTAGACATTTATTTCTCAGAGCTCTGGAGGCTGGGAAGCCTGAGATCAGGGTGCCTGCATGGTCAGGTTCTGTTAGAAGCCATTTCTGATGTGCACATGGCTGCCTTCTTGTTGTATCCTCACTGACTGAGAGAGAACACTCGCCTGCCTTCTTCTCTTCTTTAAAAGGACACTAATCCCATTATGCAGGTTCTACCCTCATGACCTCATCTAAACCAAGTTACTTCCATAAAGCTCCACTGTCTAATATCATCACATTAGGGGTCAGGACTTCAATATGTGAATTTGGCTGGAGGTGAGGATGCAAACTTTCAGTTCATAACACCAAGTAACGTTGATAATAGTCTGGTATAGTGAAAGAGGAGGACACCTTCCTTCCACTGGTCCCAGGTGAAGGTATTCTGCTGTGGAAAGAGGATTGGAAGCCAAAGCTGTCAGTTCCTAGGGAAGGGGCATGAAACCCACTTGGGTACAGGATCTTGCACTGATAATAAAGCGGATGTTTGCAACTACTGAGGGAAGGGTGAGACTTTCCATTCTCTACTACCCAAGACCATCCCAGACACAAGGCAAAGTT
Source organism: Mesoplodon mirus (assembly GCF_964341445.2). Taxonomy (NCBI): domain Eukaryota; kingdom Metazoa; phylum Chordata; class Mammalia; order Artiodactyla; family Ziphiidae; genus Mesoplodon; species Mesoplodon mirus. Next base: position 110,562 of record NW_028295339.1, read on the forward strand.
TTGCTACTAAGGTTGGGAGAGAAACAGGAATGCTGAGATAGTCACATCCTTAAATACCAGGTTCGAAGGACCTGTCTAAGACTGGGGTTAAGATAACGAAGAACCTCCCACCCATCCCGCACAATAAACCTCACATTAAGTAACATGCAATAGTGGCCTCCAGCTGCAGACATGTAGCAGCTTGGAGAAAGAGCCCTCTCGGTGGTGCAGGCGTTCAGGGCCTCAAGCAGAGTGGAACAGAAACACTGAGAAACCCGTCCAGCACACGAAGTCCCACACTAAGCACAGGAGAGCAGCAGCCCACCACCACTGCCTGAAGAAATAGACTGTTTCCCTTCCCTTTACACCCTACCACACACACACTAACAGCCCAGTCGAACAAGTGTGCCCAGCTCCAGGCATCACTGCTACTTACCTCAGTCTCTAGTTATGCTCGGCATTGAAAAAATATGAGAAAAAAATATGAGACTCACAAAAATGTAAGAGAAAACAACACGTTATTGAGATTAAGCAGTTCATGATCAAGACTTTGAAACCATCCAAATGTTGGGTTAGGGACTTTAAAATAACTGTAATTAATATTTGAAGGATCTAAAAGTTGTATGGTATAACACAATACAAATATGATTTAAATCAAGGTTTTAAAAATGAAAAATATATATTTGGATTAATAAATGGATGGATTAATTTGTCAAAAATGGTTCTTTTTAAACTGTCATCCAAATTCCTCTTAGGGAGACAACGTGTTATTTTGGAAATGATTTCATTAAGGTAATTGCAATTGGGTAAAAATGTAATGTCTTGAGTTAACAGGAGCAAAAATATCAAAATATAGGTAAATGGTTCTTTGTTTAAAACAATCAGGCATTTAGGCATGGGAAATACCTAAAAGGAAAGAGAAACAAAGGAATATCCAGAAACGTGGCAGTATCTGCCGAATGAGTGTCTAGTACTTACCTCTAAGGTAAAAATCATTCTGTTACCATGTGATGCTCTCCCCTCAGTCTCCTTGCAAACTTCTAGTATAGTTGACTCAAACACAACAGCTTTGTGTGATGTTGGAATGACATAGAGGAGAAACAAAGAAATAGTAGAAAGAGGCATACTTGAGAAAAAGATAAATTTAGCAGAATCAGGAAAAAGTCTTTAGCAATATCCAAGGGAATTCACAGAATTCTGGAGTATGGCTTTGTACAGTCTACAGAGCATGGAATGGAGGTCCAGGTCAGTCTTTTGGATATTAAGTCAGAGAGACCCCTAACTAATGTCTAAGTTGCATGACTTTGCATGAAAAAAATAAATATTCATCCATGAGCAATATATATTTGCATTGTGTTATTTAAAAATATACATTGAAAGAATTTTTACTAATTCCATAATTATCAGTTTTTTACACTCATGGAAAGAAAGAAAGCATTACCACAAAGCGCCACTACGGAGCTGTCCTTGGCACTCCTCTGGCACATGGCTGCTCAGGATGGTATCACGAAGGCTCAGGAAAGAGAGTGAGTGAGTGTGGGAGAGAGTAGTGGTGAGGGGTTCCATGTCTCCATTTTCTGTGCATTTTTAGGGCTGAGGAGAATATAACTTTAGGATGGATTTCACTGGAGAAAAAAACGATAATGTTTTATCCAGAATATATTGTTATAGAAAGAGTACTTTCTTTTAATGGCTTTTACCACATGCTCTCTTTTTGTGAAAGGAATCAAGGGTATTAATCAAGGGTTAATCAAGGGTATGATATGTGTTTATGTTAAGCTCTTACACTACTGGTTATCTTGAGTGAGTATGAAACTTTCCTTTTTTACTTGTGGTTTCCTATTACTTTTATTGTTACAATAAAAAATGTATTACTTTCATATTCAGAAGTCATAGAAAATAATAATTTTTTAAACATCATATTGGAGTGTAAATGCCTTACAATGGTGTGTTAGTTTCTGCTGTATAACAAATTGAATCAGCTGTACATATACATATATCCCAATATCCCCTCCCTCTTGCGTCTCCCTCCCACCCTCCTATCCCACCCCTCTAGGTGGTTACAAAGCACGAGCTGATCTCCCTGTGCTGTGCAGCTGCTTCCCACTAGCTATCTGTCTTACATTTGGTAGTGTTTATATGTGAAATAGACATTTTTAGTCTTATTACAAATTAAGTTTTTGTACTGTTAATGTTTTTATCTTTTCCCAAACAATTCTTATCAGTACTTGATTTTCTTTTATTTAGGTTATAAAATAATTATCATTTTATGACATAAACAATTTTGTATTCTTCTACTTTTCATATGTCTATGCAATATAAGTTTTTCTGTAGGTTGTTACATGCTCTTCATAGATATGATGTTTAGTAACTTCAAAATATTTTGATTAGCAAATGCACTATATATAACTATTCTATTGTTAGGCCATTAAGAGTTTTTTTTTTTTTTCCTTCTACTTTTTCTCTGTAATGAACAATGTATTCTTAGTTAATCTATTCTTGTTGTATGGAACAGAAACCAAATTGACTTAGCTTATGCAAAGGGAAAAAGGAAAAAAATAAAAAGGTATGTACCCCTGGCAATTTAAGGAAAAGCTGAACAAAGTTTTCAGTTGAGTCTGAGACTGGGACAGTTAGGAGGGTCACCATAGGAAATGGTTTTTATGTTCTCTCTTCCACTCAGTTACTGACATAAATTCTTCTCCCAACATTCAACCTCCATGTCCTTCAGTTCAAATTTCAAGAGGGGAAAAATCTTGTTGCCTTGATTTGTGCCATGTGTCTCCCTAACTCTAATCAGCAATATACAAACATGGCAGCCAGCAAAAGATGCCCCCTTGTGAAATTGGGCCAGTAGTTCTAAGAAAAGGACTGTACAGATATCCCAATGACTGTCTCTAAGAATGTGATGAACATTATGGACATAGACCTTTTTTTTGATTTAGGATTATTTCCTTTAAGTAAATTTCCAGATATAGATTTTCTCTGTAAAAGGATATAAATCTTTGATGATTCTTTTAAAGATTGATATCTTTATTTCCCTTTCTATTGCTCTCTCTCTAAACAACTTCCTCTGCTGATCTCATCTCAGCCAATGCCTTCAACTACCACTTATAAGTAAATAATTTTTCAACCAATATCTAGATCTCCAATCCTACTTGGGAGCTCCAGCCTCATATATCCATCTGTTTACTTAAAATCTTGCAGAGAAAGTCTCATTGCCACTTCCAAACCACCAGAACTTCAATTAAACTCATAATGCTTCAGTCCAAACCTAATTCTTTTTTTCTATTACCTGCATTAAAATGATAATTAAAATCTTCAATGGTTCTCCAGAATGTTAAGATAAATTCTTTCTCCTGCCTAGGTTCAGGTCCCAAAGTCTGTTTTTCTCATAAAATTATATGTTACCCTCCCTCCTACCACCACCACATACATGTGTGTCTTCCTGTGCTCCAGCCATGAAAGGTCAAGCTTTCATTTCTCTTTTGTTCTCTCTACAATGCCATTCTTTATCTCTTTGACTAAACAACTTCAAGTCATCTTAAGTGCTAACTCCTCAAAAATTTTTCCTAACTCATTAGTTTATTGTTCCACTCTCTGCTCCTGTAGTGCCTGTGTATAATATTATCATGGTGTTTGTTGAATGAAACAACAATTGTTGGTATACATGGATCTATTTCCATATAGTGATCTCTACTGGGATAGAGAGTACTTGGTACTATACTGTATATAGTACAAAATCTGCTGCAAGAGACCAGAGTTTGAACCAGAGACTAAGCAATATAGATAATCCAACACTGTTTAACCAGTACAAAGATATTACCCTAGAATTTAAAGAAGAAAGACAGAAACAGGTTATGAGAAATTGGCTGAAACGCCATCCTGCCAGGGTGTAGTGCCAGTGAAAAAGGAAACTTTTACATTGGCATTAATTACAATTATTTGAAATATCAATATAGTTTTTCCCCACTTTGAGAATTTAAGGGAGACTAACTTCACCCCATAAGTAAACTCCGTCTTCTGATATTACTTTACTTATAGTAAAGAGACTGGCCAAATGTATCAGATCTAAACAATTCCCGAGGCAAGTCAATATGGATCCTAACCGAAGCCTCACCATTTTTGTTAAGCTTGTAAATCAATCTGCAGTGTTGGCAGCCAACAATAAAAATGGACTCTGGCTAAACTAAACAAAAGAAATAGGGGAAAAAAGAAGAGAGAATACTTCGGACTCAGAAAAATTGTAGGAGGCAAATGTTCACATTTGAGTATCACTAATATTTCAGGGAGCTCTAGAAGGTTACTAAACAGAAAAAAAGCAGCTACCGAGTACTCTGTTAGATAAGATCCAGATATTCTAGGATAAAAAGATACAAACTATACAATGATTTTCCAGCCCAGCAGAAATCTTAGAAGGTACATCAATGGGAACAGGCAGGATCCCATTTCACCTAAATCGAGTGTGAATTTAGGAAAAAAAAATCCTGTCACTGGTCAACTAGTAAAATCTATACACAATACACGTAGAGTGGAACCAATGAATTTCTTTTAAATTAATAATCGAAGACCCTGTAAGGTTTATAGTTTCTATATTGCTCTGATCATTAAGTGATTGTATATACAACCAGAGAGAGAGAGAGTTTTGTGGTAGCTCAGGGTCATGAAAAATAAGTTACTAATTCTACTTACAAGAGGGAGAAGTCAAAGAAGCCTTCACTTTTAAGGTTGTGGCTTGTGCTTTGAAGAAGGAATCAGACTTTCCAACAAGGTGGGTTTGGGAAAGGCCATTCAGGGCAGTGATAACAGCTCATACAAAAGCATGTGGACACCTAAGCTCCAATCATGCTAAAGACCCTGAAGGTTACATTTTGTCTCCATTGAATAGATTGCATCAGGAAGAACTAGTCCCAGCTCAGGACAGAAAACCAGTAGGGCAGCCTGTGAAAGCTATGAGTGTTAAAGAATTAGACTTGATCCTGTAGGTTGTTGTTAAAAGCTTACAAGGAAATGAGTTAGAAGATCACATTTGCAATTCAGAAAGGTCACTCTGGCATCAATGAAGCCAACGGGGACAAGGAGTGGATAATGGGATGGAGTTGAGATGAGGGTAACTGTCAGCCAAGATATCTTGGAAAAACAACTGAAAATAATTTTAAATGTTGTAATGTAGAAAGTACTAGAATGCAAGCATGACATAAAACATGGAAGCTGAGTGGAATTGTCCTTTTAAAATATTTATTAATCAGCCTGTAAATAATTTCAGGTAGACCTTCTTTTTTTAAATGTCATGTCCTTTACTAAAACATTTTAAAAATTTCAAGCAAACAACTATATGAAGCATTCTTAACTCATGTTATGCTTAATTTATGCTTGCTCAGAGTGTATTCATAACATAATAACTCTTAATTTCTTTTTAGAGATTAAACCAATTCTTCTTCTGTATTGGAGTAATAATCTAGATATTATTAATATCATAACAAGCCTAGGGCTAGTCAGTTTTCCATTTAACAGAATACCCAGGGTCAAATTTTAATAAACACAATATTTTAAGGTAATAAAGAACTATAAACATTTCATTTTCTTCAGCAAGTATAAGTTCCCATAATTAATATGTTACACTATAACTCTACAATGTATATTATATCTCAGGAACTGCTGTTTTGGTTCGTATGCTACCTCTTTCATCAGAAAGGCCAACTGTAGGCATTTGATGTGAAAACCTGATATCTAAATGCTGAGTTTGTCTAACATCTATCAAATGCAAGATCATTCCTACAATTGATGCTAATGATGTAACAATGTTAGTGCTTCCAAAATTACAGAATAAGGCTTTACTATTTTTCTCAAATGGACTGCTAAACTGTTATTTGGTCTCATGAAGCCAGTACAACAATTTAATCTTTAATAATTTTGGAAAATCCAAAAACACTTGATTTTTCTCTATCTCTCAACCAGCGCTCGCTGTGTATTTTAACAGTTAAGTCTTCTTTTACATCATATCCTCTTCATTGATACTGAAATAGTACACTGTTTTGTCTTCCTTTTCTTTCTTACATATACAAAAAATACGGTTTTTCCTCACTTATTGAAAAACTGGATATGGTAGTCACAAGGACAGTTACTAGGACTGACAATTGTGTAGCTTCCTCAGTACGACTGTACTCATATTGTGCCTAGAAATATACCATGAAACTATAATCCCCTCTTCCTGAAGTCCAACAAGAAAGATAAATAAATGTTTTATTGTGATCAACACATCCAATGAAACAGCAACTATGTGTTTACTATCTATTCCAAGTCTAGAACTTATAGTTTGTCCAGAAATCTTTAGTTAAGAGACTACAAAGGCATAATACCTATTCCTGTGGAGGTTACAAAATGGATGAGCAGGGAACACACACACACACACACACACACAAATGTAGCTAAAATTTATAATGAATCTTAAAGTGAGTACAACTATTATAAATACCATAAGAATTTGAAGAAGCCAGATATTATAAACAATGTGGAATAAATTATTCAAAGAATGGCATGTGAATACTCAGAAAAATAATATCAAAATATAACTAGTATAAAAGTTAGTATTAATACATTTTAAGTATGAGATACTGGATGAGAATATCAGGCCATGTGGAAGAACTGGCATATGTGGAAATGTAATTTCAGCCCAGTATTTAACTTTTCTTCATTATATACTGGTGGGAAATTTGGGGAGGATGAGGGCATAAATAGACCTAGTACCTAGCTAAACAAAATATCCATAAGATGCTTATGATGATTTAACGGCAACATAGAAGGTTTCTAGTGATTTACCATGGGTATTATTTGACTTGCCTGTGTCACCATTTTTCATTAATGTAATTGATGAATATTCAGAGGGCATTTTCACCAAGTTTGTAACTGACACATATATCAAAGGGATGTCATAACCAGGATTCAAAAACAAATCATAGCAGCCTCTATCTTTTTTACAAGCCCCTAATTTTGTTATTATATTCAACTAACACAAAATTGCATATGAATGAGGCATTATATACATGTCAAATTGTTTTAAAAGGTTTTTAAACACATGTTCTTAATTTTTGTATTTATCTTGTGGTAAATTAGCACATTGTTTTAGGGAATTATATTTCTGTTTATATTTTCTATGAGTAATAAAGCACCCTATGGACCTTAGTAGGTTATTAATTCTTAATTACTGTATGTGGTACCAAGGCCTTGTTTTGTTTGTATTTTTTTCCAGCCTGTATTTTATAAGGTGAAATTGAACAGGAGTGAATCAATACCCTACAAAGGTAGCCTAAAGTCAATTATACAAGTACATGATGAAAGAAACATCATAGCAGCTTCTGTAAAAATTATGAGGATTGACATTATAATAAGATTAACATGCCATGTGAGTCAGTAAGAAATCAATAATCAAATAGAAGTTTGAAAATTTCCTTGTAAAATTTTCACTGTAGTATTCTGTTTGGTTCTGTGTACTTTAAAGAGAAAGAAACAAAGTCCCATTGAGGGGAAAAAATCTGGACTATTACAGAATTGAAAAGAGTTCCTGAATCTTGTATTGATAGAATAAAATACATGCATGGATCTAGGGTAAAAGTGAGGCTAGAGGTTAGAAGCCAGATCGTAGTTGTAAAGTCAGAAGAAGCCAACAAATAATTTAACCTAAAAGAATATCATGATTCATTTTAAATTATTTTAGAACAATTACTCATGCAGCAGTGGGCAGAAAGCTTACAAGTAGTGGAACCAGCCTGCAGTCTGTGGGAGATGATGGAGAAAATGACAATGGGGAAGGACAGGAGGAGACAAATCTGAGTAAGAAAAAAGCAAAACTTATAGAACTTGAGGACTAATTAGATATCGAGTGAGAGTTACACTGAATTTTCTCTTTCTCCCAGGAAGAAAAACAGAAAAAGATGTTAATGGACAACTCCCTGAGGAGGCAATACAATAGCTATTCATTGAACTTATTTATTATTTTTAACCTGATTCTTATAAATAAGATGTGAAAATTAAAATAAGAGACCAATTTTGTCAGCTATGAGAGTTCAAGTACTGGATTCTGATCAAACCTTAAGTTGCAGGTGAAAGTATAAATCCAAGAAATGGGAAATGTCTGGGCTGATCAACGAACATGACTGCTTTACATTACTTATAAAAGGTATACAACAACACTGATTATATCTACCACCAAAGATTTGTTTAGCACATGTTAAGCTTAACTGCAATGCTGGAGAGCCAGCCTCATCTAGATACAAACTGAATTGAAAGTATAATGTTATTGAACAGGGAAAAAAATAATAATAAATAAATAATACACTGGATCATTTGAAGCATCTGGGGAAAACTTCAAACTTATCTTCTAATGGACTTCAGATGAACAATTTCGGACCTGGGTACATGTTATATTACTCCCGAGGACAGACAGCTTTCAGTGGTAGAGTATCTCTAGCCTCAGATTCAGGAAACTTTTACAGATGCTGACTCTTTGACCCCATTTCCTAAAAATGATAATCATAGATGCCAAGCAGGTGTGGGGAGATGAGCATTCATGTCCATGAAGTATGAAAAATTGGTTACAATGATTAAAATAGAAGAATGATTACAATAAAATACTATGCACCTAAAATGTATACAAAAGCAAATTGCCAGAGTATATATAAAGATACATTTATTTTTAAATATTTGAATATAATATATTGAGGTATTAACAATGTTTATCCCTAGGCAGTAGGATTATAGATGTTTCAATTTTTAAATTTTTAAATTTTTCATAACAATAAGAATTCATTCTTTTTATAATTGAGAAAAAAATAACATTTTAAAATTCCAGATGGATCAAGCTTTATTATCTTAGATCATAATTCCCTGTTTAACCAAATAAGTTTACCCTTTCCAATTTTTAAAGTTTGTTTCTGAATAGAGAAGACAGACACAAAAGGATTTGATAAGTTTAGTATTAATTTGTCATTTGTTAATATTGCAGAATCAGCCCACAGTAATAAGTTCCCTCTCTTAGTAACTGCCGTGATGGCTAGTGAAAAAGAGAAAAACCGCTGGAGAAAACTCATCCTGATTTTGTATCATTTGCTGATTTCCATGCTGTAAATGCTCCCATTATAGCTGATATCAAACTGACATCAAACTGCCAATATTTTATCATCCATCTTGCAAATTATATGATACTTAACAATTGGCCCTCCCCAGGCAGCACAAGCTCACTCCAACTCTTCATGAACAGATGCCCAGACAAGTTTGTTGAGCTAAATGGGTAAGGTTTTTGTTGCCTTCTTTCTGTCAAAATATTTGTTCCTATGGACTTAATTTTCCTTATGCAAACATTACTATTTTATGTCCTTTTCTAAGATTTTTTTCTGTTATGTACCCTCTCTTTCAACCTTTTGGACATATATGTTTATTCTTACCCATTTAAGTTAGATTCTTTAAGGAGATGACACCTCTTTATTTTTCCACAGGTTTATTTATGGATATACTGTCAAAATCAATTTTTAGCCTCCTATCATTCTCTCCTTTTAAAATCATTGGTTTTAAGATTATGCTTAACTATTTTATAATTTAAAAAATCTATTTAGCTAAAATTTAAGATACACTAAAGTACATTCTACCTGTTCCAGTATTGATTTATTACTTTTATTAAAAATTATCTCTTTTATTTGGGGCTATTTTATACTCTATGTTGAGTGGTTACATTCTCCAGGTTACTTCTTTGCCATCAAGTGTTTTTTTTTTTTTTCTTTTTGGTCAGTTTTACACCAGAGGAATATTCCACTTGTCCTTTGAATTTTTCACCTTCATTTTGAATGTTTTCCACTGAATACACTTATCCTTTCTAATCATTTGATGCCTATTACTTTCTTCATGATTATTTAAAAGACTCTGGTTCATTAAGTACACTCATCATTCCTTAGTGCTCATGGAATCAAGTCTTGTAAAGCTGCTTAATATAAATGATTTTTAAAATCTCCCATACCTGCTCCCAAGGAAAAGAACAATTGCATTTTTTACATTTTTTACATTCTTCATTATTTCTCAATTGTTTACATTTCTTTTCTTCATTTTTTTTTCTGTTGAAGTCTGTTGAAAGGAAGGAATTCAATAACTCAAGTGTGTTATAGCACCATTAATTTTATTCCTCTACTTATAGAGGATCTATTTTTCTCTATTCTATTTGCCTTTCATTGTATATATTTGTAAAAACCATTTCATTTTAATTAACTTCTTTAGCTATAATTATCTCATTTATTTATTTTTGGTTGTCATCTTTTCAATCTTCATCCTGTGAGGATTAACTGAAAAATTACTGTTTTTCCTCTTCACTTCAAAACATAATCTTCTTACTATTAGTTTTAAAAGGCAATCACTCCAGCTATATTGAAATTGGCATGTTATAAAAGTAATTATTTTAAAGAATAACCAAGAAGTAATAGCCCATGTTATCTGTGCTCAAAGTTACATGTAAAGTGTTTTTTATTGTCTGTATAAAGGGAACAGAGGATAAAAGTGGGGGAGAGTTGAGCTTGCTTAGAATTTCAGGTTCTTCACTTCTTGTCTTGAGCAGAAATTGCCCTTGAATACTTCTCCCTGCAAGAATATGAGCTTTGAATTTATTTTCAGAAAGATTGCCAATCCTTTAAAATTACAACTTACTCAAATTTACAAAAATAATCTCTACATCCAATGGTTAAAAGTGATATGTCCCTTGAAGAAATCTTCCATTTTCCATGTCACTGGGAGAGAGTTCTCAGTAGGTATCTCCTTTTTCTACATATCTTGCAAACACAAGCACAGATAGCCCTTTGTTCTGGACTGTCTTTTCAAGGCTGTTTATATAAAGAAAAGCTTTATATGCTAGAGATAGTATCTTCTTCTGGAACAAAGGAAGGGAAGGCATACTACTGTCCCTTATAAAATATTTGGGTTCTCCATGATTAATATTTTTCTCCTGTAATGAAACCCACTGCATGTGCCATAATACTGGTCCATCTTTGCATCACAAAAATGCTGTTAATCGTATTACTTCTATTGCAGTGAATATTGAAAGGTCTTGTGTCTCTGACCTAGAAATCTTGTGTTTTTCACCAGCATCCATGAAACTATAACAAATTAACTTTGTAACTCACAAGTAGGGTAAAATACCAGACCCTTTACAATTCGTCACACAAATAGTAAACCGTCATTGGCTTTGGAATCAAAGAGTTATATCAAAAGTTCTAAGCCTCCTAAAATCATCTGATTACTTCCTGATCACCTGTTTCTATTCTGTGAATAACCCAGGTTTTAACTATAAAGAGTAAAGAAAAATATGTATTAAAAACTAACTGCAGTATGCATTGTTGCTAAACAGCAGCAAGGTGATCAGGTAAATGCTGGCCTGAGAACCACAGAAATAAATGATTGAAAAGTCTCAGCTGTGTAACTCTAGGAATTAAAATGGATATGAATAAACCCATAGCAATTCATAAATCAAAAATGAGGTGACTCCTTTTACCTAAGATGCAGAGCTGTTTACAAGGCTAAGAAATATTACTATACATCTATGGATGGGAAGGATACTGTGATAAGAACTGAGACAAGATAGAGCTTTTGTGTGAATTTAAAAAGTGCTGCCCACCTGGGCCCAGGCAGCACACTAGTTTGGAGAGCTGATAATGCCTTTCTGAAGGGCCAGAGCGGTGTTCTAGGGCTCAAGATTTGTGAGCTTTGTGAGTGGAACTTGGTGATTTCAGAATTTAATAAAATCCCCCAGCAGAACATTTTAGGGAAGATCACAAAAACCCATCATCTCAAGCAGCAGCGATGTATTTCATTTTATGTGTACATGTGATTTATTAATAAGAAGAATAGCTACTATTTATTTAATGTATTCTGTGAGCCAGGTAGTGTGCTAAATACTTGAAATGAATTATCTAATGTTATTCTCAAAAGAACTATATGAAACAATTGTTGTTATTAACTTCATATTGCAAATGAAGGAAATAAGCTTTAAAATAATGATTTAGAGTGTAACAAAGACAGGACTCAAAACTCAGGCCTGAGTCCAAAACCATACATTTAACCATTAGAGTCTGTTGCTTTAGTATCTTTATCTTTGTACTTGAAAGAAAAAGATGATATCCAGACTAGCTTTTTCACTTTTCTTTCTTTCCCTATCTCCCACTCATAAGCTTCTCTTCAATTAATTAATACTCATAATGTAGTTCTTCACGTTGCAATGTGATAATTTAGAAATCAAATGTCAAGAGTTTAACTTCCTTGTTAATCCTTTTGTATCATGCTGTTTACTTTGTGATGCCTTTATTCTCCTGGGAAAAGAAACAAAAAACCAAAAAGACAAAAACTTGGCTGTTTCTGAAATGTAACAGGCTTAACATTTTTCATACTTTCATTTGATATGCTATAGCCACCTAGTATTTTGGAAATAAATTTTCTCTACATAAATTCTAATATTCTTAACTTTATGGTGTATTTCGTCATTTTTTTTTCTATGTAAAGCATTCCTGACTTTTTATAAGCAAACCAAATTGTCTTAATCAAGTCTTTCGATTTTCTATTCTTCTGTCTGGAGCAACATATCTTTCTGAATTATCTTCCTTCCAGGATTCAGTAAAAGCTCATTAAGTTTTTGGTCTCTCGAATAAAGAATTAATAATAACTTGTAAATTGATTAGGCTCAAATGATTTATATTTTAAAGTTCTGGCACATGTCATGGGTACAACTTGGTTCTCCTAAATCCATTGAGTTTTTCTTTATTCTTTCTATTTACATCCACTTTCTCCTGTGAAAGAGAATGAGGACATCTTTTGAGGGAGTTTGCCCAAAGTAGCTCCTTCTGCAGCTAAGGAGAATTCAGCTTCTGAAGAACAAACCAAGCCTAGATAGATACAAGGGATGAAGCTCTGCCTTGGGAGTCTCAAGGCACGCATCTTTTTATATTTGTCAACAGTCAACCTTGTTCTTTTCTTTGTAAAAAGAATCAGCTTTTCTTTTGGCATTACGTTTTGTCAGCTCCAAAAGAAAAACAATGTGCCTAAATTATTAGGACATTGTGATTAATGAACTTCACTTAAAAATGCATCTGAAAAAACTTTAGAATAATGAGCTCCTGGCTGAAACTTGTGTATCTCTAGTGACTGATTCATATTCCAAATAATACATTTTTCATTCTTCTAATTAATTTTTGGATCATTGCTAATTATGGACTGCGGGAAAATTCAGGAATAAAATTCTATGGGCAAATTTTTAATCAAACAAAAAAAATCAGGCTTCCCTGGTGATGCAGTGGTTGAGAGTCCATCTGCCGATGCAGAGAACACGGGTTCGTGCCCCGGTCTGGGAAGATCCCACATGCCGCGGAGTGGCTGGGCCCGTGAGCCATGGCCACTGAGCCTGCGTGTCCGGAGCCTGTGCTGTGCAAGGGGAGAGGCCACAACAGTGAGAGGCCCACGTACCGCAAAAAGAAAAAAAAAATCACGCACTTATATCTATTGCTGTCATAGCATAAAATGTGATGGTAAAATAAGCCATGATTTTTATTGCATGCATTTACATTCTTGTTATCCTTGAAAGTTTAGGTTTTACTTATAATGATGCCTTTCAATACTGTTTCATCAGATTCTTAGTATGTTCTCATTCAGTGCAACTTGCTATGATATATAAAAATAAGACATTATATAAACACTAGTAAAATATGAAATTCTAATAATAACATTGCAATTAAGTAATCATACTCAAGGTATTTACTATTGCATCAAATTCCATTGCCTAAATATCTTAATAAAATTACCCTGTTTTATGAGAAAGATGTACAGAAAGTGTCTCAAAAGATTTTCATGTGTAAAGGATGCCAAAATTTGATTCACATTTCTTAATTTTAAGAGGCATAATGATCTCTAATGGTACAAGAAACCAAAAATACACATTATTGCCATGGAGTTAAAGAATCTTCCACTTGTGACAGCAACCGACTTAACGAGCCAATTCTAGCAATAATTGAGTTTCTGTGCTTTTCTTTTAATTTCACTACCTGATGATACCTGAGAGTTGTAGGCTTTATTTCAGAATCCCATTAGGAACCATTATGAGATCCTATTTCCTGGGGTTTTAAAATCTAATTGTCAGTCAATGTGTTACAGTAAGCCTAGCTTTCTGTTTGATTCTCATGGCTGTACGTGGTGGGAAAAAAACAAAAGAAGTATGTTTCATCATCCTGTCAAGGAGGTTTCTTAACAAATTACCTTTCCCCTCAAAAGAAAACACAGAGAGACTTTTTTGTTGCTTTAACAATTCTCATAGTTCATATCTTCTAAGCTATTAAAGGGAACAAAAACTGAAAACCCATAGAGCACAGACATCCTGACAACTGATGTCCTTAAGATTTATGAAGAAAGTTAAGTATTTAATAACTATATAAGATTAAGCTGTGTTTCTTAAGGATATTTTAGATCTGTTCATAAACCTCTACCTTGTCTAAGAATAAAAGTACCCCACAGAGATTCCATTTGACCTGCAAGAACATTTGACTTAAAGTTTGAAAATTGATGATTTCCTTTTCCTTTAGCAATTTTGTCATGAAAGATGTTCTCTGCATCAATTATTTTCATAAGATTTCATAACTGTTTTCTAGTTCTAACATATTGCTGGATTTTTTAAAACATTTTTTGAACCTCACATCTTCAACACAGTCAAATTAATGTTGTGTATTCATAAGTCTCACCAGTGTTATAACTCCAGAGTGAACAATCTAAAGCTAGGGGAAGATTAAATTGCATATTAAATTAGCTGAATTTTTGGTAAACCCTGGGGGGATTCACTTAGACTAGAATTACTTCACATCAAAATCATTTTGACAAAAACAAAAATGTATCTACAGCACAGTTCAAGTTGTAGATTTGTTACTGCTTTTCCATTCTATAGAGGAATACTCCTCCAATTGTTTTAAATAAAAGCCCTTCAGAGTTCACAGAAAGAACAAACTGCTGCTTGAACATTAAGACAGCATGATTTCTTATATTTCTTATTGGTCTAAGGAAGAAGACCGAAGGCACATCTGTCTTCCTTCGAAATTGTAAAGATCTTGGTCATTTGCTTCTACCTTGAATTGGGGAAAGTAGTTTACAAATGGTCTCAAGTTGATCTGTAAAAACACCCTGAAGTGGCCCTGTTCCAGATCAAGGACTTAGTGTGCATGTCTGTCCTGCCTTCCATGTATGCAGCAGCCTTGCTGTGATTTTGCAGGTTTCACTAAATGCATTCGATTATGTAAATGTGAGCTCAACATTCAGATCCCCCTTAGTCTGTCACAGACCATCCTGATCTACAGTTCCATTGTTCCCCTCTAGCAGCAGTAGCAGAGCAGCACATAAAAACAAGATAGCATGTGCATTCTGGTCAAGAGCTGGTCGTAACAGAGGACCTTCAGCCCCTCCCTTGCTGCATTTCCCATTTATCTACAGACTTCTAAAACCATTAAACAGTTCGGACCAGTTAAGTTTTTCCTAGCGAAAGTCAAAATAAGTGCAAAAAAAAGTTATGTCATCAATAAAGCAGCCCTTTGGAGAGGGGAAATCTAGAGTGAAAACATTGCCAGAGAAACTGAAAATAAATCTGCAAACTCCAATAACTCTTCGGAATTAGGGATGAGATTTAGTCATTGAAAAAAGTGTTAATTTATAACAATCACATCATTTCTCAACAATGAGTTGTGCTAAACACTGTATTTAGTATTATACATTTTTTCCCATTAACTGTTAATACATAAAATAGTCAAAGAAGAGGACATGAACTTCTCTGATTTACAAATTAAAAGCAACATTGCCAGAGATTTTCAAGGTCACCTAGTTAGTAAGAAACAAAGATAGCTTTTAAACTCAGATCTTCATGACTAAAGTCTACTTGCTATACTCCATAGCCCATTAAAACCCATAGTCTTAAGTCAGTGAGAAACATATAAGTTCTTGAGAAGGAAAATCAGAAGTTTAGGTTACATTATGTGGTTTTCTTCTGATTTTAATGCATCTCTGCTTACAGCTTTTCACTGGCTTCTTTGACTCCAAAGGCATTGATAAATGCTTAACCACAAGTGTTTTATTCTGTATACTTTGCTGAACTCACTCTACTTTGGGCTGATGCCTTTGAAATATAAATAAAGTATAAATAGAATCGAAATATGCCATGAGTTTCTGCTACACAAACAAAGATTTAGAGCATCAGCATATCACATTATAAGAAAAACCAAACATGAATATCAGATCAGATACTGTCCTTTAGAAGGCAGAAGGCAAATAGATGTTTAGCCACCATTTTTCTTCAGTTATTAGGCCAAATAGAAGAACTCACAATAAGATGATACATTTACATTAACACTTGTCAGCTATGTCTGCAAATGTAATCCATTTTGAGGTAATAGTACACACATAACTTTATCCAGGGTTAGTTTTGTCATTCAGCAGTTATTTATTAATATGTTGACCAGGGACTTCCCTAGCAGTTCAGTGGTTAAGGCTCCATGCTTCCACTGCAGGGGGCATGGGTTCAAACACTGGTTGGGGAACTAAGACCTGCATGCTGCATGGTGAAGCCAAAAAAAAAAAAAAAAAAAAAAGTGTTGACCAGATAATTCATTATCCAAGCTGGGATACTTTAAGAATGAGTAGGGCTGTTAATGATATTCTGAATATAAAAGATATAAATGAGAATATGCCAGGAAAATTGTGGTATGTAGTCATTCTGTTTATGAAATGCCTACTTTACATTTAAGATTGTTTCAGACACTATGGAATGACATAATGAAATTAGCAGATAACCTCAAAAGTTAGTAGTATGGTTAGAGAAATAAAATTTACCTATGGTACCTCTAGAAGATAATACAAAATAATATGTCATTAACTGCTAAATATAAGGTACTTGCTAATAGTGCTATAGTAATTTCAGTAAAGGAAAGTTTCTTGTGGGAAGGCTTCAAGCAGAAAAAATGAACTTTACAGAGTTTAGGAATCAGGACTATTATACAAAAAGCTAAAATCTAAATAGCATTGATTACCAACTTTCAACCTCTTTTCTACCTGCATTGCTCTATTAATAATTCCTCTGGTAAACAAAAAGATGATGAATAGATAAAAAAGGTGAAGATTATAGAAGAATCTTGGATTATTATCCACGCATGAAACTACCTTGTACCTAAATTAGAGAACAGGTTAATATCTTTCAACATTATGTCATGACTCTAAATAAATTTATTAAAATGTTTCTTTTTGTATTTAGTAAATTTGCCCTTCTGTAGAAGAATTGCATCAAAAACCTATTGCTACAACATGGTGCTAACAAATTACCCGAAAACTTAGTTCTTGCAACAAGAATAGGCTCCCACTGGCACAAGTCTCTTGGTGGACAATGGTTCAGCTGATCTAGATCTGACTTGGCTGTGCAGCTCTGCTCCAGACTGCATATTGACGAGACTTGGATCCAGGCAGTGGTTCAGTGCACTTTTATTCCATTTTGCTTGTTCTGGAATCCAAGCAAAAGGAGCAGCAGCTGCCATAGGCATATTACTTTTAAAGCAAAGTCTTACAGCACAAGCATAAACAGAACCATGTGGGCATATTTAAGGCCTCTACATGTGTTACATCCACTAAAACTACACTGGCAAAAGCGAGTTGTTTTGTCATGCCCAGCATCACTGGGGTGGGGAAATATGTTCCACCTACAACTTTAAACAGTTTTTATATTTGGAGGAAAATAAAAAAACAATGCATATTATCTTCATTAATTAGAGATCGAAGTCAATATCTGCAGGAACAAATTTATGTTTAAATAAATAGTTATAATTTATTTATTCATTGAAAAATTTTTCTTTGAAGATCTCTTCTATGATAGACATGTTACTAGCCCAGAGTATAAGAACAAAGACATAAAGCTTCCTTTGGAGCAGCCTAGAGTCTATATCAGAGGACAGTGTATGAGCAAATACAAACTTGTGATACAAGTTTAACTTAGCTATAGTGATATTGATAATATTATGCACAACTGCAGAACTACAGAGGGATTACTGGGGGACTTGATGCTTTCTAGAACTAAAGTGAAGCAGCTAATGGTGACTTTGGGTACAGGTTAATATAAAGCAGGCTCCAGGACAATATCTAAAGACGCTCTTTCCTAGTACAGTGTTGGAACCATATGAGAACTGCTTAATTGTTCAACATTGCAATTTGGAGAGTTACTTTTTAAATATGTCTTTATTATTCTGAATAAATAATTTGCCCAGTATCCAACAGTTATTTAGGATAGGAATTATAGATTTCATATAAATACTTTTACATAAAGTGGCTGAGTAATTTAGGACACTGGTTGTCAAAGTTGAGTGTGCTTAAAAATCACCGAGGGTAGCTTGTTAAAGAAAAGTTCCAGGCCTACATTCCAAATATTCTGATAGAGTATTATAGGATGAGGGCTGTGAAATTACACTGTTAAAAATCAGCCTCTCTGTCTCCAATACCCAGGTAATTCTGAGGGGAAAATAATGTGTTTATGATGTGAATACAGTGGGACCTCTGTATCCACAGGTTTCCCATCCACAGATATGGAAGGCTGACTGTACTACAGCATTTTATATAAAGGACTTGATCATCTGCAGATTTTGGTGTATGCAGGGTCCTGGAACCAATCCTGAACAGATACCAAGCGACAGCTGTGCATTACTTTATTCTAAGTTATCAGTGTGGATAACTGCAGTGGATTTACTTGGCAAAATTCTGATTTTTTGTTATCTTAATGATTTACAATCAGATATTCAGTTTTGTTAATAGAGATACAGTTACACAGGGACCAGGAAGTCCCATTAAATGTTAAGTGAAAGGAAAAAAAAAATGGCTAAATGACTTTGCCCAGAGCAGGGAATCACCTTGACTGTTGAGAGTTAAAGAGAAGTCACAGCATACGTGTAACTTCTGCTCATTTTTAAATATATATGAGTAATTAAAAGAAATACAATTAAAATACATAAGCACGAACTAAGAAAATTTGAGAAAATAAATTTTAAATATAAAATATTTAAAAGAGTAAAAGTAGTAAAAGTAGTGTACATTTTATATAAGATAAAATAGTTAAGAATAAGAGACTATGAAACAACAAAACATAAAACTAAACACCACAAGATAACTCTTAAATTGGTAAAAATTTTAGGAAGGTAATTAGGTAAAAGTTATATGTAAACCTAAGGCTAAAGAAAGAAAAGACAAAAGAAAGAATATAGTACCTAGAAAAGACATAGTAAATTCAGAAGTTTTAGATATAGTGAAATTGATAAAACAATTATATTTTTTAAAAATAGTCTATTTTGTCTTATATAGGTATTGCTATTCCAGCTTTCCTTTGATTTCCATTTGCATGGAATACCTTTTTCCATCCCCTCACTTTCAGTCTGTATGTGTCTCTAGATCTGAAATGGGTCTCCTGTCAACAGCATCTATACAGGTCTTGTTTTTGTCTTTTGGTTGGAGCTTTTACTCCATTTAAATTTAAGGTGATTATTGATATGTATGTTCTTCTTGCCATTTTGTTAATTTTTTTGGATTTGTTGTTGTAGGTCTTGTTTTCCCTTTCTTCTTTTGTTCTCTTCTCTTGTGATTGATAACTATCTTTAGTGTTATCTTTGGATTCCTTTTTCTTTTTTGTGTGTATATCTATTAAAGATTTTTGGTTCGCAGTTACTGTAAGGTTTGAGTATAGGAGTCTATATATATATATATATATATATATATATATAAATGATTGTTTTAGGTTGCTGATCTCTTAACTTCAAAAGAATTTTAAATATGCTATATTTGTACTCTCCTCCCCTCACTAGTTTTGATATCATATTTTATATCTAATTGTTTTACATATCCCTTAACTGTTTATTGTGTATACAGATGATTTTACTACTTTTGTCTTTTAACTTCCCTACACAGTGGAATATTACTCAGCCACAAAAAATAATGAAATAATGCTGTATGCAGCAACATGGATGGACCTAGAGCTTATCATATTAAGTGAAGTCAGAGAAAGACAAATATCATATGATAATGCTATAGGTGTAATCTTAAACATGATAAAATGAACTTATTTACAAAATAGAAATAGATCCACAGACATAGAAAACAAACTCATGGTTACTAAAGGAGAAGTGGGGGGAGGGATAAATTAGGAGTTTGGGATTAAAATATGCACACTATTATATATAAAATAGATAACCAAGAAGGATCTACTGTATAGTACAGGCAAGTATGCTTAATATCTTGTAATAACCTATAATGGAAAATAATCTAAAAAGGAATATATAACTACACGCACACACACACACACTGAATCACATTGCTGTACACCCGAAACTAACACAACATTGTACATCAAATATATTTCAATAAAAATTGAAAAAGAAACAGAATTACAAAGAGATTAAAAGAACATAATGGTAAAAGTAGCTAAAATAATAAAAGAAAATAAGGAAAAAAATGAATGCAAAAGAAAAAAAAACAGTAAGGGGAAAAAGTAAAAGCTAAAGAGGGTACTAATAATAAGTATGACATAACATTTGTACAAAGCCAAAATTGCCTTATGTACCAGCTGCAGAAGCTTGAAAACTTAGTCAGTTTTAGGACCAATGTTTGGAGTCAGTGTCAGGAGTCAGAAAGAAAAACTCTAGGCTTTTTTCTCTTCTCTCACACTCCTGATAACTAGCCTACTAAATTATCTGTACGGAAAGGTCACAATCAAATACTTAACAGGTCACATTTTTTAACTTCTGCAGCAACACCTCACATGCCCTTCCACCAGTGAGAAGCATGACCATTTAAGAAAGTTGCTTTGCTTTATGTGCAAAACACCTCCACTTGTTGACAAGAGTGGGAGAATAGTCCTTTCCTCTGCTTCAGGGATAACTTACTTATACCTCACTTATTATGTAAGATTTATTTGCATCTAAAAAAAGCCTTTTGGATTATCAGGAAATAGTCATAAAATTTTGGGCAAAACCCCTAAATATTATTGATAATAAAATATTTATCTTTTTATGTGCCTATCGGCCATCTGCATATCTTCTTTGGGAAAATGCCTACTCTGGCCTTTTGTGGGTCATTTTTTAAGTGGGTCATTTTTTTGATACTGAATTGTATGAGCTGTTTATATATTTATATATTAACCCCTTATCAGTAATATCATTTGCAAATATGTTCTCCCATTCAATATGTTGTTTTTTTTCATTTTTTCAGTGGTTTCCTTCACTGTGCAAGAGGTTTTAAGTTAAATTAGATCCCATTTGTTTATTTTTGCTCTGTTTCCTTTGCCTTAAAAGACAGATCAAAAAAAAAAAAAAAAAGAAATGTTGCTACAATTTATGTCAAAGAGTGTTCTGCTTATGTTTTCTTCTAGGAGTTATATGGTTTCCAATCTTATATTTAGGTCTTTAATCCATTTTGAATTTATTTTTGCATAAGGTGTTAGACACTGTTCTAATTTCATTTTGTTACATGTATCAATAGCTGTCCAGTTTCTCCAACACCACTTATTGAAGAGACTGTCTTTTCTCATTATGTTTTCTTGTCACCTTTGTCTTAGATTAATTGACCACAGGTGTATGAGTTTATTTCTGGACTCTTTATTCTGTTCGAGTGACCTTTGTGTCTGTTTTTGTGCCAGTACCATGCTGTTTTGATTATTGTAGGTTTGTAGTATAGCCTGAAGTCAGGAGTATGATACCTCCAGTTCTGTTCTTTTTTCTTCAGATTGCTTTGGCTATTTGAGGTCTTTAGTGGTTCCTTATAAATGTTAGGATTATTTCTTCTAGTTCTGTGAAAAATTCCATGGTAGTTTGATAGAGATTGCATTGAATCTGTAGATTGTTTTGGGCAGTATGGACATTTTAACAGTATTAATCCTTCCAAGAACACAGAATATCTTTCTATTTCTTGGTATCATCTTCAGTTTCTGTCATCAGTGTTTTATAGTTTTCTGAGTATAGGTTTTTCTGTTCCTTGGTTAAGTTTATTCCTAGGTATTTTAATTTTTTTGATGTTATTGTTTTTTTGGTTTTTTATTTTATTTATTTATTTTTGCGGTACGTGGGCCTCTCACCGTTGTGGTGTCTCCTGTTGCGAAGTACAGGCTCCAGACACGCAGGCTCAGCTGCCATGGCTCATGGGCCCAGCCGCTCCGTGGCATGTGGGATCTTCCCAGACCGGGGCACGAACACATGTCCCCTGCATCAGCAGGCGGACTCTCAACCACTGCACCACCAGGGAAGCCCTTGATGTTATTTTAAGCAGGATAGTTTTCTTGTTTTTTCTTTCTGATGGTTCATTATTAGTGTATAGAAAAGCAGTGGATTTCTGTATATTAATATTGTATCCTGCAACTTTAGCAAATTCATTTATTAGTTCTGATAGTTTTTTGGTGGAGACTTTAGGGTTTTCTATATATAGTATCATGTCATCTGCAAATAGTGACAGTTTTATTTCTTTACTTCCAATTTGAATGCATTTTATTTATTTTCCTTGTCTGATAGCTGTGGTTAGAACTTCCAATACTACATTAAATAGAAGTAATGAGAGTGAACATACTTGTCTTATTCCTGGTTTTAGAGGAAAGGCTTTCAGCATTCACCATTGAGTATGATGTTATCTGTGGGTTTGTCATAAATGGCCTTTACTAAATTAACTTCTCTCTAAACCAATTTTGATGAGAGTTTTTATCATGAATGGATGTTGAAATTTGTCAAATGCTTACTTTGCATCTATTGCAATGATCATGTGATTTTTATCCTTCATTTTGTTAATGTGGTGCATCACATTGATTGATTTGCAGATATGAAACCATCCTGGCATCTTTGGAATAAATTCCACTTGATCATGGTGTATGAACTTTTCTTTTTAATATTGTTTAATTCTATTTGCTAGTATATTGTTGAGGATTTTTTGCATCTATATTCATCAGAGATATTGGTCTATAGTTTTCTTTTTTGCCTTGTAATTTTCTTTTTTTTGTAGTGTATTTTTCTGGTTTTGGTATTAGGGTAATGGTGGCCTCCTGGAATAAAGCTGTGAGTGTTTTCTCCTCTTCAACATTTTTTTTTTTTTTTTTTTTTTTTTTTGCGGTACATGGGCCTCTCACTGCTGTGGCCTCTCCTGCTGTGGAGCACAGGCTCCGGACACACCGGCCCAGTGGCCACGGCCCACGGGCCCAGCTGCATGTGGGGTCCTCCCAGAACGGGGCACGAACCCGTACCCTGTGCACCGGCAGGTGGACTCCCAACCACTGCACCACCAGGACAGCCACCTCTTCAACTTTTTGAAATAGTTTGAGAAGGCTAGGCATTAACTCTTCTTTATATGTTTTGTGGAATACATATAAGTTGTATTCCATAACTTATGAAGTTGTCTGGTCCTGGACTGTTGTTTTCTGGGAATTTTTTAAATTATAAATTCAATTTTACTACTCATGATCATTCTGTTCAGATTGTATATTTCTTCATGATTCAGTCTTGGAAGCTTTTATGTTTCTAGGAATTTGCCCATTTCTTCAGTTCGTCCAATTAGTTGGGCTATAACTGTTAATAATATTCTCTTATATTTCGGTGATTGGTTGTTATTTCTCCTCTTTCATATTTTATTGATTTGGGTCGTCTCTCTTTTTTTCTTGATGAGACTGGGTAAAGCTTCTCAACTTTTTTTAACTTTTTAAAAATCCAGCTCTTGGTTTCATTGATTTATTTATTGTTTCTTTTGTCTCTATTTTATTCATTTCCTTTCTGACCTTTTTATTTTAATTGAAGTATAGCTGATTTACAATATTAGTTTCAGATGTACAGCATAATGATTCAAAAATTTTGTAGATTATACTCCATTTAGAGTTATTAAAAATAATGGCTATATTTCCCTATGCTGTGTAATATATCCTTGTTGTTTATCTATTTTACACATAGTAGTTTGTTAGTCTTAATCCCATACACCTATCTTGTCCCTCCCATCTTCCCTCTTCCTACTGGTAACCACTAATTTGTTTTCTATATCTGTGAAGCTATTTCCATTTTGTTATATATATTTGTTTCATTTTTTTAGATTCCACTTATAAGTGATAGCATATATTATTTGTCTTCTTCTATCTGACTTATTTCATTTAGCATAATGCCCTCTAGTTTCATCTGTATTTTCACAAATGGCAAGATTTCCTACTTTACTATGGCTGAATGATATTCTATTCTATATATATATATATATATATATATTTATCCATTCACCCATCCATAAACACTTAATTGCTTCCACATCTTGGCTATTACAAATGATGCTTCAGTGAACATGAGGTTGCATATATCTTTTAAGTTAGTGTTTTCATTTCCTTCAGATAAATATCCAGAAGTGGAATTGCTGGATCATATGTTAGTTCTATTTTTAGTTTTTTGAGGTACCTCCATACTCCTTTCCATAGTGGCTGTACCAATTTACATTGTCACCATCAGTGTACAGGAGTTCTCTTTTTTCTGCATCCCCGTCAACATTTGTTATTTGTAGAGTTTTTTATTTTAACCATTCTGACACTTGTGAGGCGATATCTCATTGTGGCATTGACTTTCATTTGCCTAATGATTAGTCATGTCAAGCTTCTTTTCATGTGCCTGTTAGCCATCCTTAGCCTTCTTTAAAAAAATCTCTTTTCTGGTCTTTTGCCCATTGTCTCTGGTCTTTATTATTTCTTTCTTTCTGCTGACTTTGGACTTTGTATTTTTCTTTTTATATTTCCTTTAGATAGAAGGTTAGGTTATTTATTGACATTTTTCTTGGTTCTTGAGGTAGGCCTGTATTGCTATATACTTCCCTCTTAGAACTGCTTTGGCTGTGTCCCATAGCTTTTGGAAAATTTTTTTCTTAATTTGCCTTATTTTCTGATTTCCTCTTTGATTTCTTCATTGACCCATTGGTTATTTTAGTAGCATGTTGTTTAGTTGCCACATGTTTGTGTTTTTTCCCATTTTTCTTCTTGTAATTGATTCCTAATTTCATATCATTGTTGTTGGAAAGAATATTTTATATAATTTACATCATCTTAAATTTGTTAGGACTTATTTTGTGGCCTAGCTTGTTATCCTAAAGAACATTCCATGTGTACTTGAAAAGAATGCGTATTCTGCTGTTTGGGGATGGAATGTCCTTTAGGAATCTATCAAGTCCAGCTGGTCTAATGTGCCATTTAAGACCACTGTTTCATTATTGATTTTCTGTCTAGATGATCTATTTTGTTTTCTTTTTTAACTGATTTGTTTTATTTATTTATTTTTGGCTGTGTTGGTTCTTTGTTGCTGTGCATGGACTTTCTCTAGTTGCGGTGAGTAGGGGCTACTCTTCGTTGCAGTGTGCGGGCTTCTCATTGTGCTGGCTTCTCTTGTTGAAGAGCATGGGCTCTAGATGCCCGGGATTCAGGAGTTGTGGCTCGCGGGCTCTGGAGCGTGGGCTCTGTAGTTGTGGCACACAGGCTTAGTTGCTCTGGGGCATGTGGGATCTTCCCAGGCCAGGTCTTGAACCAGAGTCCCCTGCATTGACAGGTGGATTCTTAACCACTGTTCCACCAGGAAAGCCCTGATCTGTTTATTGATGTACGTTGGTTGTTAAATTCCCATACTATTTTTGTATTACTGTCAATTTCTCCCTTTATGTCTGTTAATATTTGCTTTATATATTTAGGTGCTCCTGTATTAGGTAAATATTTGCTAGTGAGTCTTTTATTCTCTCAGGTATTGATCTCTCTATTATTATATAATGCCCTTATTTGTCTTTTGTTATATACTTTGTTTTAGTCTATTGTTTTCTGATATGAGTATTGCTACCTCAGCTTTCTTATAATTTTCATTTGCATGAAATGTTTTTTCCATCCCCTCACTTTCAGTCTGTGTGTATTTTTAGCTATGAAGTGAGTCTCTTGTAAGCAACATGTAAAT
Organism: Mesoplodon mirus; assembly: GCF_964341445.2. NCBI lineage: Eukaryota > Metazoa > Chordata > Mammalia > Artiodactyla > Ziphiidae > Mesoplodon > Mesoplodon mirus. The sequence continues at coordinate 136,538 of NW_028295339.1, forward strand.
GGGTCTTTTCTAGTGCAATCAGCCACCCTATGTCTTTTTATTGGAACATTTACTTCATTGACAATTTAAAGTGATAGTACGTATTTAGGTATGTATTTAATGCCATTTTGTTATTTGTTTTCTGGTTGTCTTTCTAGTTGTTTTCTGTTCTTTTTTTCTTTTTCAGTTTCTTCCCTTGTGTTTTAATAATTTTCTTTAGTAGTATGTTTGTGTTGTTTTGATCTAGTTTTTGTGTATCTATTGTGGGTTCTTGATTTGTAGCTACCATAGGGTTTGTATATGTTGATCTATTACTATGTCTATATATTTTGAACTGGTAGTCACTTAAGTTCAAACATATTCTAATATATCTACATTTTGCTTTTTTACTCTCCTCCCTGTTTTGTGTTTTTGATATTACATTTTACATCTTCATGTTTATCCCTTACCTGTTTATTGTAGTTATAATTGATTTTACAATTTTATGTTTTTTAATCTTCCTGCCAGCTTATTTAAGTGATTGATCCACAGTCTTTACTATATATTTGCCTGTCCTAGTGTGCTTTTTAATTCCTGCAGATACTTGCTTCTTTTTTTACATTAAAAATATTTTTATCAAAATTAATGATTCCTATGCAACAATGGTCATCATAGACAAGCAACCTATATGAAGAGAGATTAGAAAAGCTATTTCTTTTTTTTTTCAAGCTACTAATGGGTTTTTCTTTGTTTTTTGCTGTTTTTTTTTAAACAGCAGGTTCTCATTAGTTATCTATTTTATACATAGTAGTGTATATATGTCAATCCCAATCTCCCAATTCATCCCACCCCCCCTTTCCCGTCTTGGTGTCCATACATTTGTTCCCTACATTTGTGTCTCTATTTCTGCTTTGCAAATAGTTTCATCTGTACCATTTTTCTAGATTTCACATATATGCATTAATATACAATATTTACTTTTCTCTTTCTGACTTACTTCACTCTGTATGACAGTCTTCACTCTGTATGACTTCACTCTGTATGACAGTCCATCTACATCTCTACAAATGACCCAATTTCATTCCTTTTAATGGCTGAGTAATATTCCATTGTATATGTGTATCACATCTTCTTTATCCATTCATCTGTCAATGGACATTTAGGTTGCTTCCATGTCCTGGCTATTGTAAATAGTGCTGCAGTGAACATTTGTGTGCATGTATCTTTTTGAATTATGGTTTCCTCAGGGTATATGCCCAGTAGTTGGATTGCTGGGTCATATGATAGTTCTATTTTTAGTTTTTTGAGGAATCCCCATACTGTTCTCCATAGAGGCTGTATCAATTTACATTCCCACCAACAGTGCAAGGGGGTTCCCTTTTCTCCACACCCTCTCCAACATTTATTGTTTATAGATTTTTTGATGGTGGCCATTCTGATGGGTGTGAGGTGATACCTCATTGTAGTTTTGATTTGCATTTCTCTGATAATTAGTGATGTTTACCATCTTTTCATGTGCCTCTTGACCATCTGTATGTCTTTCTTGGAGAAATGTGTATTCAGGTCTTCTGCCCATTTTTCGACTGGGTCTTTTTTTTTTTTTTTTTGATATTCAGCTGCATGAGCTGTTTCCACTTAGAGAAGACACTTTAACTTTTATTTTAGGGTCAGCTTAGTATTGATGAACTCTTATTTTTACTTGTCTGAGAAGTTCTTTATCTCTCCTATTCAAAATGACAGTCTTGCTGGGTAGAGTATCCTAGGTTTTAGGTTTTCTCCTTTTAGCATTTTAAGTATATCATGCTACTCCCTTTTGGCCTACAAAGTTTCTGCAGAAAATTCAGCTGATTGTCTTATGGGGGTTCCTTTGTATATAACTATTTTTCTATTGCTGTCTTTAGAATTCTCTCTTTAAATTTTTCCATTTTAATTATGATATATCTTAGGGTGGGTCTCTTCGAGTTCATCTTGTTTAGGACCCTCTTTTTTTCCTGTACGTGGATATCTGTTTCCTTCTTCAAATTCAGGAAGTTTTCACCATAATTTCATCAGATACATTTTTTTTTTACCCCTTTACCCCTTTCTGTCTTTCTTCTCCTTATGGGACCCCAGTATTGTGAATGTTGGTATGCATGTAAATAGTTGCTTGTGAGGTTCCTTAAACCGTTGTCATTTTTTAAATTAGTTTTTCTTTTTGCTGTTCTGATTGGGTGATTTGCATTTTTCTATCTTCCAGACCATGTATACGTTCTTCTGTATCACATAGTCTGCTCTTAATTCCTTCTAGTGTGTTTTTTATTTTACTTATTGTGCTCTTCAGTTCTGATTTTTTTTATATTTTCTAGAACCCTGTTGAAATTCTCACTGTATTCTTCTATTCTTTTCCCTAATTCAGTTAGCATTTTTATTGCTAATTCTCTCAAGTCAATCTGGTAAATTATCTCTGTTTAACTAATTGTTTCTTCAGTGTTTTTTTTTTCTTGTTCTTTCATTTGAAATAACTTCCTCTGTCTTCTCATTTTGCTTAACTTCTGTCTCTGTGAAATTAGGTGAAACAGTTACCTATCCAGGTCTTGATGTTGTGTCATTATGTGGGAGTGTCCTTATGTGAGAGTGTCCCTATACAATCTGTGTCTGCCTAGTGGCTTTGGTGGGAGAGCTGTGTCTGATGTGAGCATGACTCATGTCTTCCCCTAGGATGTGCTGACAGCTAACGCCTCGGTAGGAAGTGGGGCTGTAGGTGCAGTGGCTACAGCCAGAGCCAGGTGTGAGCCACAGAGCAAGAGGGGCTAGATCAGTGCTCAGCATGTGGTGGGTCATGTGTTGGGTGGTCTCAGCTCCAGAGTTCTGGACTGCTTTTGATCTGCTGTCCCCATGACTGCCAAACATCACTGACCTTACCTTGTTCAGATGCTGTGCTGGGTCTCAGCCAGCTCCATCCACCACAGCCATGCATTTTCCTCAGCTGTGGCAGCCTTCACCCTAGTGTGGATCTGTGCCATGGAGCAAGTGGGCCTAAGTGGGTAGTCAGCTTGGGCTGGGGAGCACACTGGATCAGTCACAGGGAACTGGCTGGAGTCCCAGGCAGTTTCAATCTGCTCCCTTACTTTTTCTAAAGTAAGTAAGAGTGTGTGTGTTCTTCATGAGTGGAGTCTAGGTTTCTTACAGCTCTGCTGTCAGTCCCATTGGTTTTGAAACCAGCTAAGGGGGCTCATCCTCCCAGTGTCAGACCCCAGACTGGGGCACCCAATATGTGGTTTGAACCACCCACCCTTCAGGGAGGATCTCCAGGCCCATATGATCCCCTCTTATTCTGTATCCCCTTCCAAAAACACAGGGTCCGACATAATTCTTTTCCCTTCCTACCCAATCCTGTGTGGATGTTTACTATAGTCTTAACTATATGAGTATTTCTACCAGTCTCAAGTTTATTTTCAGTGAGAATTTCTCCACAGGTAGATGTATTTTTGATGTGTTTGTAGGGGGAGGTCATCTCTGTGTTCTCCTATTCCACCATCTTGATCTTGAGCTATCTACTACAGCTTTATAGAGATAAGTGACTTCTCTCTTATTTAATTATCAGTCCTTTGGAAATTTATATATATTTAAAATGTATTATAAATATAAATATATAAAACACATATATATTATATACTTCTGGACTTTGAATTTTGAGAGTTTAGGTTTGAGTCTTAGTTCTTGGAGTTACTACTAATGAACATTATTGAACTGTTGCAAGATTTAATGAAATCACACTGGTAAAATGCAAATATTAATATAATGCTTGGAAGATGATCAATAAACATAGATAATGATTATCAATGTCATTAGTTATATAAATATGATACAATGTATAAACATATCTCATCAACATAAGAAAGTGAAATATACATAAAGAAAGTGAAATATACCTTATATATTTTGGATGTCATAATAGTCTAGTCCCAAAATTTAAAAAAAAATAAACTCCTGCACATTATGAACCAATTATCCTTTGAATACACATTTGTTTAAATATGTAGATTTCACTTTTTATATCTGAAATATAATTTGAAACATTGACTCAAAGTGCAATAGTTCATTTCATTATAATCCTTCTACTTATTATATTTTTATTTTAATATAATCTCAGAACTATAAAATGCTCTTCTCACAGTCTCCCAAACTAATCAGTGTTCAGAAAGATGCACCCACCATTATTAATCAACAAAAGATTCTGTCAGTCTCAGCCCTCAAATGTTAAATTATATTCTCTCCATCAAGACACAAAGCCCTTTTTGGTATTAAAACATCTTTAATCTCATCATGGTCTATTGCACAGTCCACTCCTTTAAGTTAGTAATCTCATTATATAACCTCCCTTCCCAAGTCACTACTTTAAAAGGAGTTCCCTATTGCTATCATTGTAAAGACCAAAGGAAAAGAAGATAGCTCTTTCCAAAGCTCAAAGGGGAAGGAATTGATCTATTCTTTATTATACTTTATTATGTCCTTTTAAAAATCTTATCATGTATTAGCAGTAATATTCATGACACTGGAGTACACTTACAATAGTCAGCTCTTATGATTATCAAAAAGCTTCACTTTAGCATTTAATCAACTCTAAAAGCCATTTATTGCTTTAGATATTCCCAGCACAATGAACATTATCCATAAGCATTTGTTTTTTCATAGGGAAGCAAGATGGCATAGAAATGGAACATAACTCTGGGAGGGACTTATTTGATTTTTAAAAGGGCATTTTAATTTCCATAATAGCTTCTCCAAAGGAGCCTGCTGAGCAGCCTTTAATCTATCAAGTTTAGGAAAATCTTAAAAGCATTGTCTTGCTTTCTGTTGTTAGGGCTCCTTTCAGGAAATGAGCAGATATCTTGGTGTAGACTCAAGTAAAAAAGCTGAGTTATGTAGTTGTAGTATAATTTTCTTCCTTGTATGGTGGATATTGGGACACAGAAAGGTCTCCAAAATCTAAAGTATCCCTTTCTGTGGTGATAATACCACTGTTCTTTCTAATGGAATAGCTTCTTAGAAGCATGTTCATTGAACCTGGATTAAGAGATTTGAATTTCTGAAAGAAGAGGAAACCCTTCTTCCACCTCATCCCACAAAACATTATGTCTGAGGGCCTTGAAGAGCGATTAAGCTTTTGCTATCTTCTCATTACTGTTACTATACTATTATTAGCCTGGCATAAGTAGGGGCTCAATCAATGTTTCTGATAAAATAAAACCTATTCGTCAGCCTGGAGCTAATAGCACTGAAGGAAAAAGATTCTCTGCTCTGCTCTCTAAGCAACTCAACCAAAAATCCAAAGGGTATTTTTGTTTTGTTTTGTTTTTTCTTTGCTTTGTTTTTTGTTTTGTTTTTGTATTTGTCATATGTGACATCTAGGATGCATTTGACACTTGATTAAATCTGTTATCTCTTATTTTCTCTGTTCTCCTACATTTGTGATCACTCATTACCTACTTAACTTATTATTTTTTGTCCTTCTGAAATCTGTTTTGTGGATGTATCATGCTCAGACCCTCAAAAACAACAACAAATCAAGAAAAATCCTTCTTTTCTTTCTCTATATTCTTCAACTAGTGCTTCTATGACTGAGCTTCAATCTGACATCTTACCATTATTTTGAGCTTTATGCTGGAAATTCCTACAAAACTACCCCATTAGCACTTCACACACAACATTAAACATGCTCATACACAGCCATATTTTTGTATGTATGTCTCTTTGGTTATATCATATGGTCCTTGAGAGAAGGGACAATATCTCTTATTCCATTTATTCCACTACAGTTGCTCATTATTTTAACATCATAGATGCTGTATCAAGCTGTTGTATAAAGACTTGTGATGAGCTAACTCACTCATATCACTTCTGTGATTTGCTTTTTGTTTTACAGTGATCTCTGTCAATATCTTCTAAGAAGAACTAATGTTGAGAAATATATACATAGCTACCAAATAACCAAACTTCATTACAATATGCTTGGCAGCACGCTAAGTGATTTACATATATTATCTTATTAAGTACCACAACAGGGTGACAGCACAGTCACTCTGGTAATTTTTTATTACCTATATTAGAGCTGAAGAAGCTGAGACTTGGAACGATTAAGCAATTTGTTCAAGGTCACACAGCAAATGAGCAGTAGAGTCAAGGGTCAAATCCAGGTCTGGCTGACTCCAGAATTTTATGTCCCGGCAACTTCTCAAACAGAAAGCAAGGCTTCAGAGGAAAGAGAGTCAGTACCAAGGCCTGGTAAATGCATTGGTATCAGACCTGAAGGGAACATGCCAAATGGGAAAATAATCTTCAGGGAGCATGGACAATGTATTCATGAGAATGGATAAAAGATGAAGAAAGGGTTTTCCCCATATGTCAGCATTGATATGATCCAAGTGTCTTCCCTTCACTGGAAGATAGGTGCATCAGAAATGACCAAGGGTAAATTTCTCCAGCACCGTGGAGAGGATATTCAGAGTCAAAGTTAATATAATTTAGAAAAAATAAAGACATGCATTATTTTTACATATATGGTTAAATTTGGTAGGATGAAGTTTTTATTTTTTCCCCCTTATTTATTTAAGCTTCATATTATAAAAAATGTTAATTTCATATAATGTCTAAATTTATAGAAAAGTAATGTAAAATTGTCATTTGTGTTACATTTTTCAATTTAAAATAAAAAAAATTTACTAACTTTCTTTTTCATGTCTTATCATTTTATTGTTCTGGCACAGAGGGTGACAAGCAAATGTCAGAAGCTGTGATCTACAAAGAAGGTAGACATGCAAGCATTAACCTCATTTAAATTTCTGAGTGATTTGGTGGTTGAATTTCCCAACAGTAAAGTTGCACCTAAAATTGATCAACTTCAGTGTCATCAACAGATGTCCCTAAACCATTAGCAACTAATGGATTGTTTAAAGGACCTTAATAGCTCATTTGTCTAGTCAAAACCCCATCAATTCAACCTTTGAAAACCATATTTTCCTGTCATTAGAAAATTGAGTCCATTGTCCTTTAGTTTTGAAATGACATGTATTTCAAATCAATTAAGGCAAAAAGACCAATTATTTGGTGAATTTGTGACAACCAAAATGTTTTGAATAGCTGATAAAAATGATAGCTGCAGAACTGCAGGCTATGTACTGATGAATCAGGTAGAGGAAATAAAAAGGAGATGTATGTAATCTTAACATAAATATGTTAGCTCCCAAAAGGTTATTAAGTAAGACATGTGTGTCTTCTTACAACAGCTCCCAGTGGTTTTTAATAATGAAATCCTATATTTAAAGGCTTCTATCTTTTCTATACCTCTTGAAAGTGTTCTTGGCTTAAAGTTTCTCTGTTGTATCTTACTGTTAAACACTTTTATTTCTCCTTTTTCTTATCTTCCAATAGTCTTGGTTATAAGCTGCAATTTGTTCTATAATTGAAACATAACAACTTTTATTTATAAAATTTGTTTTTAGAAAAAATGAGAGGCATTTTCCCTTCATGTTTCTATATTATCTATAATGATATATCTGATCCAAATGATGGTTAGATAAATGCACAGAGCTATGCAAAATTTCAGTGTGAAATTTCTCAGAAGGCTACAGTCATGGGATGTTAATGCCTTTTGAATTGTCATACTGTCACTGAAAAGGTAATTATATACAGTCAGTTACTAAGAATGGCTTTACCATCACTCAAAAAGCAGTCACATGAATGCAACTATGTGGTGAGGAAGCATATTTGGACATGTAAAATACTTCAACTACATATTATATTCTTGCAGTTTTTACTCTATAATAAATATTCTTAATTTTATTCATACTGACTTCATTTAACATGTTTTGTTGGGGAAAAATAAAACCCACAAGCTTCTTACTTGGAAATAAATTTCTTTTCATAGAATAGAGGTAAGTGAAAGATGTTCTAGATTTGATTTAATACGGCCAAATTATTGAAATTTTAATTTAATTGCACTATTTTTTAGAGGAGACTAATTTAAATGGGGGTGTGTCTGAGAATGCCTTGTTAAATGAAAGGTTTTTCTCCCCATTAAAAAAAATTAAAGTACAATCTAGACACAGTAAAAGTAACCTTTTTGGTGTGCAGTTATACAAGTTTTGGCAAATGCGTATGGTTATGCAACATCATTAAGATAAAGATAGAGAACATCTTCATTAAATCAGAAATTTTTTTCTGGAGGCACTTTCTAAGTAACCCCTACCTTCATCCTCAGCCCCTAACAACACTGATCTGTTATCTTTGTCTACAGTGTAGCCTTTTTCAGATGGCATTATTAATGGAATTATTCAGTATGTAGCATTTGGAGTTTGACTACTTTGACATTGCATAATGCACTATGGAATCATCCATGTTGTGTATGCCAGCAGTTTTCTCCTCTTTATTGCCGAGTAGAATTTCATTTTATAGATATACCATGGGTCATTCAACCATTCCTCAGAAGAGGGACATCTGGGTTTCCAGGTTGGGGCAGTTATGAATAAAGCTGCTCTAAATATTTGCATAAAGATTTTTGTGAGAACATGTTTTAATTTTACTAGGGTAAATACCCACGTGTAGGATTATTGGGTTATGTGGTAAATGTATGTTTAATTTTGTAAGACATGGTTCAACTCTTTCCAAGGTAGTTGTAAAATTTGTCATTTTATACAAGTACTGTTTGAGAGTTCCAGTAGCTTTGCCTCTTTGCCAGCTCTTGGTATTGTCAGATTGGTCTGTTGTGGTATCTAGTTGTAGTTTTAATTTACATTTCTCAAATGGCTAGTGATGTTGGACATCTTTTCATGTGCTGATTTACAGTTTTTTTATGGAATAGTGTTTAAATATTTATCTATTTATTTTTTGGTTGTTAATTTTTGTATTGCATTTTGGAAGTTTTAAAATATATTCTAGATATACATATTTTATGTCATATGTGCTTGAAATTATTTCCTCTCAGTCTGCCACATTTAATTCTCTTAGTAGTGCCTTTCAAGGAGTAAATTCCTTAATTTTGATGAAATTCAATTTATTATTTTTTTTCTTTTATGGTTCAACCTTTTGGTGTTGTGTCTATATAATTTCACCTAACCCAATCTCATAAAGATTTTCTTCCAGATGTTTTGTAGTTTTAGTTATTGCATTTAGGTCTGTGATTGATTCTGAATTAATTTTTTATATGGTATGCAGGAGGAATACAATTCACTTTTTTGCCTATGAACGTTAACTTGTTTCATCATCATTTATTGAAAATACTATTCTTTTTCATTGAATTGTCATTATACCTTTGTCAAACATCAACTGACCATATATGTGTGGACTTATTTCTAAATTCTCAATTCTGTTTCATTGATCTATGTGTCCATCCTTTCTCCAATAACATACTGCCTTGATTTCTGCAGCTTTAAAATGAGTCCTGAATTCACATAGTGTGTATCCTCCAACTTTACTCTTCTTTTTGAGTTATTCTAGCTCCTATGCATTTTCGTAAATATTTTAGAATCAACTTGTTAATTTCTACACACACACACACCACTGCTTGAATTTGGGTTGGAATTTGATTTGGATTGGAATTGAATCTTTAGAAGAGTTTAAAGAGAATTATGTAATTTGAAGCTCTGTTTTTAGGTGCTTAACCATTTAGGATTGTTATCATGTCCTTGTAGAATGACACATTTATAACTATTCAATTTTCCTAAGTATAATTTGCAATATCCCTTATTCTGAAATCTACATTGTCTGATATCAATATAGCTACCCCAGCTATTTTGGAAAGTGTGTGTGTCTTTCTACTTTAAGTGTTTTGTTTTATTTTTTAGACAGCTTAGAGTTGGCTCTTGCCTTATTTTGTTATTCAGTTGAACAATCTGTCCTTTAAAATAAATGTGTGTTTAGACCATTTACATTTACTTTTGCTAATATGATTAAAGTCTATATTTTGATTTTTTCTATTTTTTTCATGTGCTTTTGCTTCTCTTTCACTCTTTTATTGCCATTTTTGGATTAATTATTATTTTTTACAAATCCATCTTATCTTACTTGTGACTCATTATATATACATATTTTTAAAAATGTGGTTGTTATCCTAGACTTCCCAATATGCCTCTCTAATCCCAGTTTATCTTCAAATAATACTGTACCACTTCATGTATAGTGAAACTATCTTACAACAGTTTCTCTCCCTCATCCATTTGCTATTTTATCATATATTTTACTCCTACATATGCTATAAACACATAGTACATTGCTACTATTTTTGTTTAAATCAGTCATTTATCTATTAGAGCAATTACAAGAAGAAAAAATAAAGTATATATTCATCTTTATTATTCCACTCTCAACATTATCAATTTCTTTGTGTAGATAAAGGTTTTTTTATAGAGTTTATTATATTTTTTATGACTGAACAGCTTCCTTTATAATTCATTGTATTTAGGTCTTCAAGTAAAGAGCTCTCTGCTTTTCTGTGTCTGAAGAAAAAAGAAGTCTTTATTGCTCCTTCATTTTTGATAGGTATCTTCCCTGAGTACAGAATTCTGGGTTGACTTTCTTAAGCATAATCAAGATTGCACTTAGTTGTATTCACTGACAAAATTTCGGATGCAAATTTTACCTTTGTTTACCTGTATGAAATATGTTATATTATCTGGCTGCATTCAAAATGTTCTCTTTGTCTTAGATTTTCAACAGATTGAATAACTTATGACTAGTTTGTTTTTGTTTTAATTGTCTTGCTTGATGTTCTCCAAGCTTCTTGAAACTGCCTTTTTAAATTTTTCATTAATTTTAAAAACATCTTATTCACTGTCATCTTTGAATACTTCTGCCCCATTTTTTTCACTTTTCTCCTCTTATAGATCTACTAGCATGTATGTTAGATTTATATTTTCCCACAGTCCTTGGCTTCACTATACTCTGTTCTGTTTTAAATTTAATCTTTTATTTTTTCATCTTTGCATTTCAGTTTGGGCAGTTTCTATTGATCTATCTTCAAGTCACTGATTCTTTCTTTATATGTATCATCTACTGGTGGGACCACTGAAAACATTCTTTACCAGTGTTAATGTGTATTTCATTTTGAGCATTTCCATTATGTTCTTTTTTTTTATATAGTTTACCATATGATCATGCATGTTGTCTGCCATTTCCACTACAGCCTTTGATGTATTAACCAAATTTGTTTTAAACTCCCTGTCTGATTTCCAACAGCTTTCTCATTTCTGAATCTGGTTTTGTTGATTGCTTTGTCTCTTCACCATGTGTTGTTTTTCTTGGTTCCTTGTGTGTCTTGTAATTTGGGGGTGAAATCCAGGTATCTTACATAGAATAGCAGAAAATTAGGTAAATAATATTCATGCTTGGAAATGTATACACCTTCTTTTTTCTGTTCTTAATTTCAAAGTTTGAGTCAGTTTAGTTAAGGGTTTAGCTAGATCTGATTTGTTGCTATGCCTGCCTTCAGTGTACCACAGGTTACAAATGCCTCTGAGTTACCTGTGTTTAGGTTGGGGTTGATCTTCCAGAGAGTTTTCCTATTGTTTGCTCCACCCTTAGTTTTAGGTCTTCCCATTACACCTATCTTTAGAGAAGATTTATCTCTCTTGATTTTTCCCCAGGGTTAGACTGCTGTTACTCTTTACATAACCCTTCCTAGGTTTGTGGTGGTTGGTGGAGTGGAGAATCTCTTCTGCTGTGGTCCTATCTCAGTCTTAGGCAAGAGTTATGCCCCTGGTTCTCAGGGATGGGAGACTTCTCAATGATCCTATCTCTCTTCCAGCAGTAGAGGGACTCCTATGGTCTCAGCTCAGAATATATTCCTGCACCTACCTCAGAAGTAGGGACTGCTTTTTGCTGCTGTTCCTCCTCCATTAGCTGTAATGGGTTTTTATTTATGGCCTGAGGGTGACGGTGTTTGTTATGCTTTAGACTTTTGTTCTGTGGGACATATAAGGAAGAAGAATCCCAGTGAGGATTTGTGTCTTTTCCACAGTAACTAGTTTTTCTCATCCTCTAGGCTTGCATCATAAATAAGACTCTTGTCCTCTATCAGTCTTTCTTGAGAACATATAGTGAATCCTGTGGAAAAGAGCCTTTAAGTGGATGTCAGTTCCTCTTGTGTTTTTAACATCCCAAGTTTCTATACATGTGAGATATCACACTCAACTTTTAGCCATTTATTTAAAATTTCAGCTGAATGTTTCCTCTAGCTTGTATGGCATTTGGCATCTGTTACAGGAAAGCCAGTAATCTCATTCACTTTTCCCTTGGAGATTCCTGTTTTTCAAAATTTAAGTTACTTGATTGTCAGGAAGTATCATGTACCTGATGTAGTCAATAAAATACAAGATCTTAAAAATAATTAACCAGTTGTTGGTGGTGGTATTTTGGTTAGTGTTATAGTGATAATGCCTAAAACAAAGCCAATAGTGACAATTTAATGAATCTGGTAATTACAAGTAATATCTGAGTTAGAAATATGAATGAAGTAACATAAGTATGTCAAGACAGTTAGAAAGATAGTGTTATTTTATTTGATTCGTTTATTTGGGGTTATGTTTTTAGTGTATATGTTTCTGTGTGCACATGTGAAAGAGTGCATGGGTATCTATGTGTGAAATACTGTGCATAATGTGGAAGTATTTGATGGAGTTATTAAATCAGAAAATGATGATATGATTCTATTATAAAAGAGAGGCACCCCAATGACTCCCTTTCATCTGACCTAACAAGGTTCCTAGTTTACATACCAGGACAGTAATTTTTTATAGATATAAAAAAATGTGGTTTCAGTATATCAAACATTGAATATTTGTGGCTGGTGGAGTGGGGAATCTCTGCTGTTGTGGTCCTGAGACCATAAGAGTCCTTCTACTTCTAGAGGAGAGATAGATTACTGAGAAGTCTCCCATCCCTGACAACCAGGGGCATAACACCTACCTAAGACTGAGGTAGGTAGTCCATGGGAACATGAACTTATGTGAATTTTAAATAAATATCATTATGAAAATTCGAATCTCAATTTTTATAACACAGTATATATTGATATGTTTATGGTCTCTGTGTTTTGAATATTGTGGGTTTTTCCCCTCCTTCTTTCAAAAGAAAGTCCACTTGCTTGTTCAGAGAAATTCAGTATAAAATTTCTATTAGAGAAATATGCATAACATTTTCTAAGATGGGTCTTTGCTTTAAATATTTAATAATATTTTTAAAGCTTGCAAAATTGAATAAGTTAATGCATTTCTGTCATAAAAGTGAAAGATTATGTATTCTGAGTATGTTGAAAAGAGTGATGACAGGAATAATTTGGGGCACACATGTTGGGCCTGCTTTTTTGCCATGGGTGGTTCTAATAAAAATTACTTAAATCTGAAACTTCTGGTTTTTATTCCAGAAATGGAAATATCAGAATTAAATAGCTTGTACTCTCTCTCTCATGTTATATAATACAAGATGTGTATAATGCGGCACAGCTTGGATTGGAATTTTGTCTATTAATAAAAACAAAACCTTATTATTCAAAGAAAAATATATACAATAGCATAAAAGAGAAATATATTACACAATGAAAATTAGGTACCCCATGATGAAAAAAAAAAATAAAACCTCTCCTTTTAAATTTGTAAAATATTTAAAAATTTTTTGTTGAAGTTTAATCCACATCCAAAAATGATCACATATCATGAGCATACAGCTTGATGGAATTTCTAGCTAAATAGCCTTGTCTAATTGCTCTGAGATAAAATCCTAAAACAAAACAAACAAAAAAATAACTCAGATCATTACCAATAATACTACAGAGGCTTCTGTTTCCTTCCAGTCACTATACCTATGGGAGTAGCCTCTACCCTGACTTCTAACAGCATAGATTAGTTTTGTATGTCTTTGTACTATATCTGAATGGCATCTTGGTGTGTATATTTTTCTTCCTGACTTATTTTGCTCAACATTATATGTTTGAAATTTATCCATGTTGTTCTGTGTAGTTGAGAATTATCCATTCTCATTGTAGAAGTATGGCGCTTCATTTTGTGAATATAGCACACTTTATCCAATGACAGAAATCTGGGTACTTGTCAGTTTGGTGGTTTATGATAAGTGCTGCATTGAACATTCTCATACATATCTTTGGCAAACATATGCACATTATATTAGGTAAATCTAGGAGTAAATCTAGAGTAGATTTGTTAAATCTAAGAGTAGATTTAATAGATCTAGGAGTAGAATTGTTAGGTCATCATGTGTGGAAATTTTTAGCTTTGGTAGATTCTGCCATGCAGACTTACAAATTGATTTTACTAATTGCTACTCCTGCCAGCAGGTTATGAGAGTTTCAGGTACCCCAAACACTTGCTAATACTTTATATTTTCCATCATTTTACTTTAATTATTATGGTGTATGTTTTATGGTATCACGTGATTTTAATCTGCATTTTCTGATACACAATCACAAAGCAGATGAATAGCTTTACTTATATTTATTGGTAATTTGGATATCCTCTTTTGTGAAATGTCTCCATAAATCTTTTGTCCATCTATTGGATAAGTTCTGTTTTTCTTAATAATTTGTTAGATAACTTGATATGGTCTAGAAACTAGTCCTTTGCCAGTTATATTTATAGTGAAGATCTTCTCTTATTCTGTGACATTTTTCCATGTTCTAAAGGTGACTTCTGATAAACAGAAGTTCTTAAATATAAGATCAGTTATCATTTTTTTTATTTTATGATTAGCACTTTTTGAGTTTTATTTGAGAATCTGTGCGTATTAGCCTCATAAAAATTTTATTCTGTTGATCTCCTTAAAAGCTTTATTACTCTACTTTTCACATTCAGATCTGCTATTGATCTTTTACTAATTTTTGGTTATGTAAGAGATAGAAATCCAGATACATTTTTCTCATATAATGTACCCAGCACCATTTATTGAAAAGATCATTCATATCTTAAAGCACCAGTGCCACCTTTGTTGCAAATCAGTTGAGCATTTATGTGTGGGTTTATTTTTTAACTCTTTATTCTATTTAAATGGTAAACTTGTCTATTGTTGCATCGGTATCACATTGTCTAAATCACAGTAATTTTATCTTAGATATTGATAAATGGAGTAAGTTTTTCATACTTCTTCAAGATTGCTTTGACTATTTTTAGCCCTTTTCATTTCCATATGGGTATGAGAACCTGGTTTTCCCTTTACACACACATGCATATGCACCCTTGCTGGCATTTTAATTGGAACTACACTAAATCTATAGATTAATTTGGGAAGAATTGACATTTTTATACTTTGAATTTCCAATCCACGTACAAGTATACCTACTCATTTATTTATCTCTTTTAAAAATTTCTCTCATACTGTTTTGGAGTTTTTAGTCTAGAAGTATTGCATATCATTTGTCAGATTTATTTAAGCATTTGACATATTTTGCTGTTACTGTAATTAACTTTATTTTTAAATTTCAATGTTACTTATATTGCTAATATGTAGAAATACAATTTATTTGTCTGTTGACTCTGCATGCGGTCTCCTTGTTAAAGCATTTATTAATTCTAAAAGTTTTTTGGTAGATTCTTCTGAATTTTCCATGTAAACAATCATGCCTTCAGATAATACTAGTTTCATTCATTTTATCTAACCACTATACTGTTTCTGTCTCCTTTGTTCCTAGGCTTTATTGTACTGGATAGTTAGATAAAGTATACAATTTTGAATAGAAGTGAGGATACTTGCATCCTTGTCTCGTTCCCAATTCTAGGGAGAAAGTTCACAATAATAATTTGATGATTACATTTGTATTTTCTGTAATCTCCCTTTTTCTTAATGTTTTTACTCAATCAGGGCACATTTAAATGTTTAGTGGATTTATTAGTTCAAAGGTGAAAAGAGGGAAGGAAGAGCAAATCAGGAGAAAATTGACAAAGGAATTATAGTGTTTTCTTTCACTAGTTCTTATTCTGCCTGTCTAGATAATAGAAATGTTTAAGGAAAACAAGGAAGCAGAAAAAAGGATTCAAAGATGAGAAGAATTCTGAGGCATCACTGATATCCTCTCAGAACTGTGGTGGTAGGGAGTGTAAAAAAAGACTTGATTCTGTGACTTCCCCACAGCTAAAACACTTTATTTTTGAAATGACATCAATGATTGTTATTAAAAATAACAATGAAGAAGTTTAAGGTACCACAAAGAAATGCCATCCTTTAATTCGTCTGTTATAGGGTGAGATCATTCTCTCAAACCAATATGAGGTTGCTTCAGTACATCATTAAGTTTAGGGAGTAGCAAAAATCCACAGGTGAAGATCAAGCACTAACTTAGGGTAAGATCTAAGAATAATACACGAATTTTGTCCCTGGGCACAGTTGCAAATTGTATTTTAGAGAACTCATCTCATGTAGTAGGAGGTAGTGTGGCAGACCTTACAGGAAAAGTTATATTAGACTTTAAGTAGTTAATACATTCTTGCCCATCTAGTCTTTATGGATTAGATGATATTAAGGATATTTGGGATGTAGAGTTTAGACCAATTTTCCTATTTTCATTATATTGACTTTATTTCATTTATTAATAAAACTCCTTTTGGCAGAATTTGGATACTGACTCTAACCTTTTAAACTGCAACAACTCTAAAGTATAACCTGGCCAAAGATTCTCCTGAAAACAGGTTTATAGCAAGAAATATTTGTGGCATAAGAGGGAAATGTTGAAACAAACAAAAACTACAGCTCTAGGTATACTATGTGTCAAACAGTATTACAGGCTTCAACGAAAACATAGAGAGGAAATCAGTTATGTTTTCTTCCTTCATGTTGTCCTCTGTGTGTGTGTGTATGTGTGTGTGTGTGTGTGTGTGTGTGTGTACACATATGCAATTGTCATAAAGTGCAATGCCAACTAGTGGAAAAATAGAGTAATAATGGAGATCATAACAGGGACAACTAACACAGTCAAGAGCTGGGCTATAGGAAAGAGTTATCTAGTTAATAACTTGATTCATTTTTCTTCTAATATGTATATTGTGGGACTAGTATATGCTAGGTAAAATGAAAAGAGTGGTGAAAAAAATTAAACATGGTTCTTGTGGTCACAAAACCTAGAATCTGGTCTTTTGGGTGAGGGAAAACTAGACAAGCAATCACAAAAATAAATACATACTTTCAAAATGTATAAAATTATAAAGGGAAGGTGGAAGGTGCTTTAGGAAAATGTAATAGGGGACCTTACTTAATCTTTGGGTCAGAAAAGGCTTTCCTAAGAAACTTTAAAGTTGAGATCAGAAGGATTTGTAAGAGTTAACTAAATAAAGAATAGTGGCAGGAGCATCCTCAGCATAGACATAGCAACTGAAGGTCCTAAAGGCAAAGAGGAACATGTTATTCAGAAGGTCACTGTGGTTGGAAGAAAGGAAGAGGGAAGCAGGAGATGAGGCTGCAAACTGGGCAAGGATAAGGTTAAGGTTCTGTAAGACATGTCAATAAACTTGAACTTTACACTACGAACTATGAGAAGGTCTTTAAGGGTTTGGCAAAGAAATAATCAGAATAAAATATTAATATATGTACCAGATTCCCAACATAACCTACTGATAACTGTAGGAAACTAAAGTTTTTCATATTAGTCCATAGCTGAATCTGCTTCATTGGAATTTTGTAGCTTGATCTTAAAGAAAAACAGTGTACCCAGTTCTTCCATTTAGAATTTTTATGCTACTATTTGTGGTAAACAAAACAAAACAAAACAAAAAACAGCAAAAATGAGGTATTTACCAGAAGTTCAATTATGTCTTCAAGGCCATATTGTGAGGACATTTTCTATCCTCCTCAATTTTTGTCCCTTGTGCTAGTTTTTCTCTCTCTAAAAGTGCATGACTGAGTAAAATAAGAATTAAGGTTGAAAATTTCATCACAACATTTTTGAGTCAAAATGGAAGTCTTAAGAGGAATTTGAATTTTGAGAAATTTTCTTGGCCCTATTAGGTGCTTCCTGTAAGCAGATGCATTCTGCCAGACAAATGAGGCATACCGTAGCATGAAACGGGAGGAAAGAACCTAAGTCTAATACTGATAGTTATTGTTACTCACACTGGTATTGTTTGAATTCTTGAGCTCTATACTTTATAAAGTAGTTATTCATTCATTTGGTTATTCATTCAATATTTATTTAGTGCCTACTGTGTGAAGATGTTTGGGACACATCAGTAAACAAATCAGACAAATATCTCAGTCCTCATGAAATTTACATATAAGAAGAAGGAGATGGGTAATAAACAATAAACTTTATAAGTAAATGCAAGCACATTAAATAATGCTAAATAACATACACTATATAGTATGATGGAAATGGTAAGTGCTATGTAATAAAGAGGAAAAAAAACAAAGTAAGTTTAACTGAGAGTATTAAGTGAGGGGGTGGGGAAGGTAGACTAAAATAAGATAAAGTCAAAAGGTAATGAGGATCCAGCTTATGCAGGGCCCTCTAAGCAATTATAAGGACTTTGGGTTTTACTCTCAGTGAAATGAGAAGCCATTGGAGAGATTTTTATACAAAATACTGGCTGCAGTGTTGATAAAACCCTTTAGAAGATTAAGGGTAAAGACAAGGAGAACTCTACAGTCACCCAGGTAAAAGCTGATGATGTACTGCTCTCCCTCCCCCAACTAGCTACTACCACATTTATTTTCTCCTTGTTACAGGAAAACACTATATGATTTTAATACTGTTCCCAGAAACTCTCCTACTGTTATCTCCATCTCCACTTAAGTCTGGCTTTTACCCTGAAGCCGCTCTTGTTAACGTCAATAATGACACAACCTGTTAAATCCAAAGGTTAAATTTCAGTCATTTTCATTTTCCCACCAGCAATAGCTGACATAGTTGGTTACTCAATCCTTCTGAAATAGTTTATTTTAACTTTGATGGAGGAATACTGCACACTGTTGGTTTTCTAACTTCCTCTGTGGTCATTCCTAGAATGCCAACAAAGGAAAAAAAAACACTGATTGTCTTGGATACCAATTGCAATGTTCAGATGGAACTGTTTTTTTTTTTTTTTTTTTTTTTTTTGCGGCACACGGACCTCTCACTGCTGCGGCCTCTCCCGCTGCGGAGCACAGGCTCCAGACGCGCAGGCTCAGCGGCCATGGCTCACAGGTCCAGCCACTCCGTGGCATGCGGGGTCCTCCCGGACCGGGCACAAACCCGTGTCCTCTGCATCGGCAGGCGGACTCTCAACCACTGCGCCACCAGGGAAGCCCCCAAATGGAACTTTTATAAAGGCAGTTTGGAGAGTGTCTTATCTCCTAAAGACATAGGATCAAGCTCAGGGCCTAATCACAACCTAAGTAGAATTAAAGAGCAAATTAATTGTGCAATTCTACCATATCTCTATGCTAAGAAATTGTTATGGTTGTAAAAGAGTGGGAGGTTGGGCTATGGGATGGGCACATTATGGAAGAAAACAGGTAAAGGTGAGAAATTTGAATTCCCCAATACACCTGAAATTTCTTGTTAATAAAAGCAACTGCTGTCTACATAAGCTGGAGCAAGTTGTGTTTCAATGGAATGCCAATTTTCTCAGGCCTAACTCCCAATTCTTTTATGGCCTCCAGGTAGAGGATGATCTAGATGCCAACATAGTTTAAATGGAGAAGTGCAAATACTAATCTAGAAGGAAAGAGCTGTAGAATCCTGGGAATTTGTATCAGTAAAAGTCTGGAGAGCATGAATGGGAGGGACTCTAATGTTGTTAGGCCAAGCAGCATGAAATGCAAAATCAGTATGGGTTGAATTTACTGAAATGAATGCATTCACTCAGCATTTATGATTTGTGTTGATTTAAGCACTGTAAGTGAATATGAGTAGCATTCTAAGATGATGATTTAAAGGCAGGCCTATAGTCAATGAAATTGAGATGCTGGAATTTGTAGATCCTACTGAACAGGAAAGGTGTCCAAAGGTTCAGAGAATGCTGGAATGAATGTGCTATGTGGAATCTACTTAATCGATTCCTAGTTTCTACTCTAGGGCGTCATGGGGGACATACTTTTCCCCAAGTCCTCTTCAAAACTCTGTAAATATCCATTAGGAAGCTGGAGATAATGATGGGAGGTACTGTTATGAAACTGGACTCCCCAGTTTCCATGGCAGTAGTGGAATACTGATATGCCGAAGTAGTAGAGAGGCTTACCTGTTAGCAAAAAGTAGGGACAATTACTATAATAAACTTCAGAGAGAGATCATAATAAGAGCACTGTCCCAAGTAGAAATATAGATGGTTGATCATAGGATCTCTAGGAATAATTTAGGTGGAGAAGCTATTAAGATACATTTTGAAAATTATAAATGGGAAAATTCTAGGTTTAGTGAGCAGAAACCTGATTCAAATTGCTGTAGTGGGTTTATATTCTCTTACTCAAGTTCTAGATCTAAGACATTTCACAGAATCCAAGATATAGGTATCTCCCACTGTCTGAAAGTTTGCATTATACCACTTCATTTTTACAATAGACCTACATTGGAAAAGTAACAGATTTTTTATTAAAAGCAAAAATCTTTGGATTTCTTTCAGTTTGCAAAAAGAGATACTAATGTAGGTCTTTTAAAAAGTGAAGTGGCATCATGCAAACTTTCAGAAAGTGGGAAATACTTTTCCCTTTATGCCGTTTCAGCTCACAAAATGTTTCACAGAAATGCTCTACTTTAGGATAGCTGGGGAAACCAGTTTGTATTTATGGATAAAGCCAGCTCTCTTGGAGGAAACATTCTTCAATGCAGCCACACGGTAATCATCCCCACATTTTCTCCCAGAGAGACATGCAGCAATTCATGAAGGTGACTGTGCACTGGGCAAAGAATAGAACTCTGCCTCTAAGTTTTGTGGACACTGGCACCAGATTGATACTAACCTCTAATAACTTGAAATACACTGGACAGATTTGTGGTTTATAGAGGTCAGAAGACAAACAGAATCTTGGTTGAAGTAAAACTCATTGTGATTATTTTCCTAGTTCCAGAATAAATAGTGAAAATAGCTATATCTAATACATACCAAAATACCCACATTAGTTCCTCTGTTGGTGAAGTATGCATTATAGTGTTGGAAATAGCACAGTGGAAGCTACTGGAATATCTCACTTCCCCCAAATATACTAAAAGCAATACTACTTTCCTAGGGAAATTTTGGAGATCAGTGACATCATCAGAATTTGAAAAAAACAGGAGTAATTATTCCTATTTCATTCACATCTGTCTCTCCTGTTTGGCTAACACAAAAGTCAGACAGATGGGTCTTGGAGTATGATTGGGTTTTTCAAATTTAAGAAGGAGTCATGCCAAAAGAGCTACAGTTCAGATGTTGTATCCAATCACTGGTGCTAATATACTGCTTTAGGTATAGCTTTTTTTTTTTTTTTCTTATTTTTACCAGCAAATATAATCAGAAGCCATTTACATCTACCTGGCAAGGAAAGCGATATACTTTTACTGTCTAACCTGAGGATTATTTCTGATCTGTTCTCTATCATAATAGACCAGAGAGACCTTGATTTTCTGGCCATCCTACAGACCATTACATTTGGCTATTATATTGAGGATGCTATACTAACTGGACATATCAGATAGGAAGTAGCATGAACCCTAATTACCTTAGTAAAACATGCAATTGCTAGAGGATGGGAGATAAACTCCAAAAACTATCTGCCAAATCAGGTGTCAATTGTATCTCAGTGAAGCTGGGGAAAACACTAAGGTGCCAATTGACATTCTCAAAAAAAAAAAAAAAAAAAGAAAAGAAAGAAAAGACCTCTGAAAAGTGAGAGATAAGTTGCAGAGCCATTTACAGTCTACAAAGAAAGTGACATATGATGAAACTCTAAGTGTTGGAGATAATACACATCACATCTATTTGTGCAGCTTCAACTTTTTAGCTAAATAATTCAGAAGACAGTTTTAAATTGGGAACAAAGAAATAAAGGTTCTGTACTACTCTCAAGGCTGTAGTACGAGCATCCCTGCACTTAGACCTCCTACCCAGCAAACTTAATCGTATAGAACATGTCTGTGGCAGTTGAAAATGCTGAGTGGAACTCCTGGCAAACTCCAATGGGAGATTCTATTATGGCAAAAGTTATTCTCCATTAGAAAAATAGATTTTAGATTTCTGCTAGGCTCTGATAGTGTCTAAACACTTGACCATGGGCAACATATAACTATCTGATTTGAAATCATAACTATTTCAAATCACAACTATATGATTTGAAATTCCCGTTTTGAAATGGTTGCTATTTAATCAAAAGAATCCAAAAAATGGATGTGCACTACAGCATCCTATGCTAAGTCAAGAATGTCTGAATAGTATAATTGCATGACTGACTGCTCAGACTCCCATGAGCCCATGAGCAGTGGGAGTCTATCAAGTGCCACAGCCTTTCTTTGGAGGGATCCTACCTAAAAGCAATGCTGAAGAAAAATTCTTCCCCTTGAGAAGTGACAGAACATTGTTTGTCCAAGCCAAACTGAAGGAGACAAGTTCAAGGTACACTGAGTTATGTGCAATGGCTAATGTATTGGCTAGAAAAATGGAAGAATGATGACAAGGAGGTCTGAATCATGGATATGTGAATGAGCCTTTCTGAATGAGTGGAATGTGAAGATATTCTCATGGAAATATCCTCACGGAATGTCTACTGCAAAGCATCTTTGCAGTAATTTGATAGACAATATGGTCCTTCCTCTAGATGCCAGTCAGCTTTTTCCCCTTGCCATCTGGTGGAAGTGTGGAGACTTTCTCTCATGAAGGAGGCAGCCATTTGTCCTTATATAAATAGATATATATTCACATGTCATACACTTTACCTTAACAGATTTTTTTCAATGCCACCTTATATGGTCTTAGAAAATGATTTTGCTATTGTCATGGTATTTACACATTGGAGATATGGGGATGTACGTATATGTATAGCTGATTCACTTTGTTATGAAGCAGAAACTAACACACCATTGTAAAGCAATTATACTCCAATAAGGATGTTAAAAAAAAAAGTCATTTTGTAGCAAGCTGCAGTACAGCAATGGCTCATGCCCACAAAATTTATGGGTTCTACCACGTGTCTTACTCCATATAGCATTTAGCTATGTAGAATATTGGAATGGCCTGCTGAAGTGTGGGTTAGAGTAGCAGTTGGGAGATAATGCCCTGCAAAGCTAGGGAGATTTCCTATAGTGTATAGCATACATATGAAACAAGGGGCCAAGAGGTGGTGCCTTCTTTCTCATAGTCAGAATTCACTAGTCTAGGAATCAATGCATAGAGGCAAATGGGACTCATCTTGCTATTATACCTATGAACTATATTAAGGAGTGCTATGTACTGAATTGTGTGCCCCCCTTTCTCTCAAATTCATGTACTGAAATCCAAACCTTCAATATGACTGAATTTAGAGATAGGGCTTTTAGGAGGTAATTAAGGCTAAGTGAAATCATAATGGTGAGGTGCAAATATGATAGGATTGGTGGCCTTGTAAGAAGAGGAAGAAATCTTTCTCCCTCCTCCCTCCCTGTGCATGTACCATGGAAAGGCCATACAAGCACACAGCTAGAAGGCAGCCTTCTGCAAGCCAGGATGAGAACCCTCACTAGAACATGAGTGTGCTGGTAGCTTATGCTATGCAATCTCTGTGCCTATTTATGTTGTATATTCTGAAATTCCCTTCTCTCTTTTTTCTTAAAAAAAGCTTGTCATTCGGAATAGGTTCAAGTATAGCCTTTTCTAGGAAACCTTCCCTGACTCTCTAGGTCACTCTTGCTATTGTTCTTTTGTAGTTTAATTTTATTTGGTATATATCATTGTCATTGTCCTAAATATATTATATTGTAACCACCAGTCTATGAAGCTCTCTCTTTCCTGAGACTGGTGACCAAGTTTTATTCATATTTATATCCTAAGCCACAAACACAGTAGCTGACATTTGGTAGGTTCTCAATAATACTTGGGAAATCAAAGTGTCAATAAGTGAATAGAAGGGAAAGGATGAAGTATGAGTTTAGGAAGTACAGCTGTTGGAAGGCATGGGAAATTGAGACTCCTGGTCTCAAGGACTCTCAGTATATTGGGATGAGAGGTCTCAGAGTACTGATAAGTGCAAAGGCAGCTGTACAAAAAAGATGTTGAAAGCAAACCTCTCAAGTTATGTTTTGTCTATACATACGTTCTAATGCAAAGGCTTTGCTGCAATGGACGATTCAATATATTCATTAGTAGAAAGTTAGCAGAACTAAGAGAATTGGACTATATCTTTAAGAAATAATATCCTAGAAATGCCAATATAGACTCAACACACGTTTCTCATCTCTACCTGTTCCAGGTATTTCTGAGCCAAAAGCAAAACTGTTTTTCAAGGCCTACTCACAGCTTTATGTGCCCTAGCTAAATGCTGAAGGAAGTTTAAAACTGAGCAATTAAGTACTCAAGAGAAATTCTCATAAACATTTTAAAGACACTTACTGGCTGAGTTGTACCTGTTTCCGTTAAACTCCTGATCTGATCTCTTTCCATGCAAAGTGGAGGGTAACTCTGACAGTTAACTACTTATTTTTTGGAAGGTAGATACAGTGAGTTATCTTGATTTATATTTATGGAACAAGTCAAATTCTGTCCTATAGACTTGTCTTCTGAAAAATTAAGAGAAAGAAATTTATAGGGAAGGTGTTTTTCCTCAAAAATGGTTTGACAATGATGATCTAATTTAAGAAAAACCTAAAATAGAATTTAGAAAAAAATCTGAAATAGAACATATGCATTCTAAAAAAAAATGCATATCTTAAAACCTAGCATACAGGTGACATTTAATAAGTATTTGTTGACTGAGTAAATCCTGGATTAAATGAAGTAAAACTGAAAACTAATGGAAATATTGCTATTAACAGAAACCAGAGGCTTTCCTCTTACCCTGCTTTCTCAGCTATCCAGAGCACACATGATAATACTAATGTGCTACAGGTAAAAAGGCTGACAAGTCATTACTGTGATCAGCTATGAAAAGGTCATTTGCATATACCTCCAGTATTTTTATGCACTTCCTCTCTGGGTACTGTATTCAGGCCTGGTGTCTCTTTCAGCTGATGTGCTGAATTGACTTTGTTTTTGGATTGGCATCTTCTCGAGAATTTTTCCTACACTTTGCTTTGAAGTAAACATACTGTTGTGAGAAATACGGTGAGAAATATTCCTTGGCAAGCATTCATTTTCTACTTACCATATTCCCAAGGATGATGAATCATTATTTGTCTTTAATTTTGGCAACCATCTATAATTGGGTGAGCAAAATTGTACCTGCAGACACCTCAGCTTGCATGTATAACATTTCTTTGAAAACAAACAGACCACCACAACAAAATTCCAGCAGATCAACCAAATTCTTACATTGGAAAAGTAATTGATCTGTTGTCAGCACTATACAGGGGCTATTCCAGCCTTACAGCTATTGGTGAAAGTTGTACAGTATGCAGATGCTTGAGATACCAGTTTACCTCCTTTTTTTCGGTTGGATGTTGGTTGTTTAATCCTCTGGGTTCTTTTCTTTTCTTTTCTTTTTTTCCTTCCTGAGAATTTCTGTTATTACTTCACATTGCAAAATTAAGAACTAGGGTAGTAGATTTTTTTTTGAAAGGTAGTAAAAGCACACTTTGATTTTTATGTTAGACAAAGCTGTTTAAAATACGTAATTGACATATGGGTCAGCAAAAGAAGATGTGCATTTTATTCACATTTTCACTGAATTCTTGAAAATCAGGATGCCAAGTAAAATGTTTTATTTCCATGTAAATAAGGTAGTTGTTACTCCTTTCTAACTTTTCCTCCACCAAAATCAGGCCTCAACAGGTCCGATGATGAAATGGAATGAACCAGCTGACAAGTGAAGTAGAATTTTAAACATGTCCCACATTTGTCTCTTTAACGTTCTCTTCTCTACAGTCTACTTTAGTGCAAATTTCAAAATAGTCATTTGAAACACTTTTTGAACTTTCAATTTCAAAAGTGTTTGTAAAATGCCTTGTAAATAAATATATTTATATACTTTTGTATATGTACAGGGAGCAAAAAGAATACAGAGGAAATAAAAGGAATAAGGAACAATATATTTGCTAACTATATGGAATGTTCAATTTTTGAATAGGAAAATGGCATTTTTTTAAACTTTTGTCAACCAGAAGAGGTGTGGACAATCCCTTAAATGCTCTGATCAAAATGTCATAATTGTTGAGTCTAAAATTATTTTATGTGCTATTAAAAACACTGCCGATTAAACTATGCTTTCTCATAGCTTATAACTTTTATTATTATTATGAAAGAGCTCTTTTAGACTTACATAGACAGAGATTTTTATCTATATCAAAATAGTGTATACAGATGAAAAAATAAACAAAATAAATTGGTTAAGCTATTCCTAAAATTTCTTCAGATTTAGAATCTGACATTCCCAAATCACTTTTAGGTTCTTAGTCACAAATTTTTGTGTTTCCACATAAGACAGTCTTTTGTGCATTTCTTAAAAAATTTCTCCAGTATTATTAGGATTTTCTCCTAACATGCTGATGACCATTCTGTAAGTTTTGAGGCACATACAGAAATAAAGACAGCTACATCATGCCAGTTACCTGCTTTACAGCACTTGTTAGATACATCCTGATTTTACAGATGTTGAAAGGTGAAAAAAGGAACTCATAATCAACTAGATTATAATAGAAACACAAGAGTATTTGATCTGTCCTGCAATATAAAATAACCAGTCATAGCAAGGTCAACTCAATTATCCCAACCATTCTAGAAATATATTCTCAAAATTTAGAGAAAGAGAAAAGCAATTCAAAGTAGAAAATGAAAGATTATATGACTGAAGGTAATTAATATCTGAGGTGGAAGTTTGGGAAAATAAAGTGAAATACTCAGCTCTTCTTTTAGCAGTCATGGATTAGACTTTTAAGAATTCTTTCCCATTGATTATTTCATGAGCGTTTGCATCCAATTTGTAATTCTATAGATGTCACTCTAAAAATCTCTACTTATCTTAATCAAAACACTAAATTGATCATGTTACAGCTAATTCATTACAGTTGCTTAATTAAATCACAACTCATAAATAATAATGTTTAAGAGAAGGAAAAATTGTATAAAATATTGTCATTGAAAATCTTTATAATAATCTGAAATCATGTTAAAGATCTTTTGTTTTAAATTTTATTTTTTAATCCTAAAACTTGGCTGCAACAGTTTTTCTAATAATCCAAAGCATATTCAATTGGATTTGGTTTTGTCTTACACCAAGAATTGCATATACTCTCATAAAGATAAGACATGACATGAGCATTCATCTTATTAAGTGGTTTGTGAGGATCTGAAAGAATATCTCTCCACAAAAAAGTTCCTATTATCATACTTAATGTTTAATACTTATATCTAAATTATGAGCAAGTATTCACTTTTTCAAATTTAAAAAAATCAATTTAATTGTATTAGAAGACATCCATCATACTGTGACACTATTATGTCTTCATTTGCTTTGTTTCCAAAATGTTTATTTAAAAACACAATCTGTATCACTCTGAATTAAATGACGACAGTTATACCATTGGTTTTCATTTTTCAGAGAAAATGCAAATGTAAAACATTTCTCTTTGCTATAGTCTATATTACATAAAATGTGATTATGCTTCAGACTTTGTTCAGAAAATAGCCTTCAAATGCAGAAAACTAAATAGGCAATAAGAAATTGCACAAAGAAAAGAGAGACATTGTTCACATAGATCTGAAGAAAAAGAGAAAAGGATAGGTAGATTCTGATTGATGTTCTAGAAACACCAGAAAATTTCATGCTTGAAAATTGGTTTTTAAAATGCCATTTGTCTGCCAACAATATGTGAAAACTAATGATACCTCTGCTGAGCATTTCTTGATCAGATATGGGGTTTCAGACTTGAACTTAACTGTGGGCCAAGGTTAGCTACTCTGTCCAAATTCTTAGTTTTTTCTTTAAGGAAGCAGCTTAAAATCTCTTAGATAAAATGAAAATCATGAAAGCATTTAAATTTAGAAATGTAAAAAAAATGTCTTTATTGAATTCTATTTCCTTTCAAGAGTAGATTTTATAATGAAAGGATAAACAGTCTATACACAAAATTAATGCTTAGCCATCCTCATTTTCTTATGAAGAAAAACTGTGTTACTAAGGGAAGAAAAAGACTGTAATATTATGGAAAACACTCATCTGACAGCAGATTAACATCACAGTTATGGAGTTTTAAGGTTGTAAATCACTCTGAATTACATTTAGGCAATACACTAAATAGAAAGTTTAAAATTAATTTTTTCCAAAGAGACAACTCTGTCGGTTGTTTAAAGGTAGTTTTAAAAGAACATTTATTCCTTCAGCAACACTCAAATTAAGAATCTCATGGGACATTCAAACACTGGTTTATTCTATGGCTTAAACTATTTTTTATCAGCTTCAGAAAAAACAGAAAACATTTGGTCACCCTTCTCAGTATAAAAGAGGAAGAGTGAAATTCTCATTTGACAGAGCGACTACTATAAACTAAATATGTTTGATAGCAGGATCTCATTTAATCTACTAAGTGATACATGTCACACACACACACATATATACACAGACATATGTGTAGGGAATTAAGGTTGCAGATAGAATCAGGTTGCTAATCAGTAGACCTTAAAATAGGGACATTATTCTGGATTATGTAGCTGGACCCAGTGTAACTCCATGGACCCTTAAACATAGAAGAGGAAAGAAGAGTGGATCAGGGATGAAAGAACAAGGACGATCAAGTCAAAGCATGATAGAAGGACTCAACCCACTATTGCTGACTCTCATTAGAAAGGGAACCATAAGCCCAGAATTGCAGATGGCCTCTAGAAGCCAATTAAGGCCCTCAGCTGTGAGCCAGGAAGGAAAGGGGGATCTCAGTCCTACCATGGCAAAGAACTGAATTTTGCCAACAACTTGAATGACCAAAGAAATGGATCCTCCCCATGGAGACCCTGGAAAGAAACGCTACCCTGCCCATTTGGTAAATTAATATTAACGTATTAATATATGTTAATATCTATAAACATATTTTATACATATTTTATATAATTATATTTAATGCTGTTCTATAGATATTTATTTTAGATGTTTAGAATTAAATTAAGCAAATGTTAAGAAAACCTTAATATGTTACCTTGGTGCTGAAATCAACATTTGAAATGTTTCACAGCAAAGTGAAGGTGGTGGTTGTGGACACTGACACAGATAGCTACTGAGGATGAAGTAAAATCAGTAAATATATAGAAGAAACCTGGAAAATCATCACTATTTAAAAAAAATATTAGACTAAACATATTTAAGAACATTTAAATGCATGAGATTTAGTGTGCTGTTTTTGTTCTTCTGAAAAATAACATAGAAGTGACTTTTCTTTAAAAAAGTGTAGTTAAAGTAAACTAGGTATAAATCTAAATATGAGATGAACATATAGCTTATAGGACAAATAGACAAAATGGAATTTATCAAACTGAAGCAAAAATCTGTATGTAGCAATTAGGGTTTTACAATAATATATTTAATCTTTACCAGCTTTATGGCTGTATAATTGACATACGTATAATAGTTTGTACATATACAAGTATACAGTTTGACAAGTTTTGGTGTAAGTACATACTCAGGAAACATTTAGAAAATTAGGATAAGATCCAAAAGTATCCTTGTACCTGTGTAATCCTTTCATTTCACTCTTCTCTCCATCCCACCACACCCCATCCCATCCCATCCCATCCCATCCCATTCCCAGGCAGCCACTTGTCTGCTTTCTGCCTCCACAGATTTGTCTGTACTTCCTAAAACTTTATATATATATGGAATCATAAAGTATGTACCCTTTTGGGGGGACTTCTTTCACTCAGTATAATTATAATTATTTTGACTCATCCATGTCCTAGTGTATATCATTCATTCATTTCTTTTTATTGCTGAGAGTACTCCATCACATAAAAATAACACAATTATATTATAGGGATATCAATAGGAATGACTTCTGTTGATGGAAATTTTGGTTGTTTCCCATCTTTGTCTATTACAAGTAAAGCCATGATCCTTCATGTTTGTTATGTACATACACTTTCATTTCCCTTGGATAATTCCTGGAAGTGAAATGGCTGAATCATCTGATAGATGTAGGTTTACATGTTTAAGAAACTGCCAAACTCTTTTTCAAAGTGATTATACTTTACATTTGTACCAGCTTTCTGAGAGGTATAGTTCTTCCATATCCTCACCAATGTTTGGTATGACCAGTCTTTAATTTTAGTTGTTTGCCATCTGTTTATCTTTAGCGAAGAGTCTGTTCATATCTTTTGGCAATTTATATCTGGTTATTTTCTTGTTGAGCATCAAAAGTTCTTTTTATATTCTGGAGAGGAGTCCAGTGTCAAATACATGATTTGCAAATGTTTTCTCCCAGTCTGTGGCTTTTCTTTTCATTATCTTTAATATTGATTCTTGATAAAGTAATGTTTTCAACTTTGATGAACTCTAATTTATTATCTGTTTTCTTTTGTGAAATGTTCTTTCAATATCATATCTAAGAAATATTTGCCTATGTCTCCTATGATTTCTTTTAGAAGTTTTATGGTATTAAGTTTTGCATATAAGTCTATAATCCATTTTAAGTTTTTCATATGATGCAAGGTAGTGATCAAAATTATTTTCTTTTTTTTAAACTTTAGAACATCTACTTTTGAGAAGATTGTCCTTTCTCTACTGAACTGTCTTTGCATTTGTGTTCAAAATAAGTTTTCTATATATGTGTGGTCTCTTTTGCACACTCCATATATTCCATTGGTCTAACTTAAGCTAATACAATGTTGTTTTTTGTTTTGTTTTGTTTTGTTTTTTACCTTTATAATGAGTCTTGAAATCAGGTTATGTTAGTTTCCTTACTTTGTTCCTCTTTTCAAAGTTGTTTGGAGTTTTCTAGCTCATTTGAATTTACATATGAACTCCAGCATCAGCTTGTCAGGTTTAACAAAACAAAACACAAACTGCTGTGCTTTTCATTGGAATCACATTAAATTAAGTTCAAGAGAATTGACACCTTAATAATAGTGAGTCTTCTGACTCATAAAAACATCACTTATTTAGGCCTTCCTAATTTTTCTCAATAATGTTTGGAAAGTTTCAGATCTTGCACATATTTTGTCACATTTTTGCCTAAATATTTTACATATTTTTGATGCTAATGCAAATGGTCCTTTTAAAAATTCATTTTGATCATTTCTAACATGTAGAAATACAACTGATTTTTATATGGATCTTGTATGCTGTAGCCCTGATAAACTCATTTATTATTTTTGTTAGCTTTTTGCAGATTCTGTTAAATTTTCTATATACATGAGTATGTTATCTTTTGTTAAGAAAATTTTTACTTCTTTTTCAGTCTGGATGCATTTTATTTTTCTTGCCATATTGCACAGAGTAAAACATCATGAGCGATACTGAATACAGGTGGTGAGACTAGGAATCCTTGTTTTATTCCTGATCATAGAGGGAAAGCATTTTATCTTTCACCATTAAGTATAGTGTTAACTGTAGGTTTTCTGTAGATACTTTTTATCAGGTTTAGGCAATTATCCTATATTCCTAGTTTACTGTGAGTTTTTATCAGGAATATATGTTAGATTTTGTTAGATGCTTTCTCTGCATCTATTGAGATGAACATATTGTTTAGAATTTTAGTTTGTTGGTAGGTGAGTAGTATTGATTGTTTAATGTTAAATGCATCTCGTATACCTGGGATAAATTCTACTTAGTTGTGATGGATTATCCCTTTGATGTGTTGTATTTACTTTGCTAATATTTTGTTTAGAATTTTTCCATTTTTGTTTATGCAATACAGTGTTATAGACTATTTTTTGAGAGGGAGCTGTTAAAATTTATGTCTTCCAAGGAATTTAGCCATTTCATTTAAGTTGTAAAATTTACTGGCATAAATATTTTTAAAATAATATTCTTTTAGTGGCCTTTTACTATCTATGTAATCTGTAGTGATAACATCTCTCTCAATCTAGACATTGGTAACTTGTGTCTTCCTTTTTTATTCTTGGTCAATCTCGTTGAAGATTTTTTTTCTTTTTTTAATCTTTTTAAAAACCAGTTTGGTTTCATTTAGTTTTCTCTATTATTTTCTGTTTGTTTCTTTGATTTTTCTCTCTGATTTTTCTTTTTAATGTTTTCTTCTGTTTACTTTTATCTTAATTTGCTCTTAATTTCCTAGTTTTTATGATAGTAACTGAGGTAATTGACTTGACACATTTATTCTTTACTAATAGAACTGAATGCTGTAAATCCACTCCCCACAATGTAGTGCTTTATCAGCACCTTTCAAATTCTGATATCCACTATTTTCATTTTAATTCCATTTAAAATATTTTTTAATTTTTCTTTTAAATCCTTCTTTGACCCATGAGTTACATTCATTTATATAGATACACTTTTCTATCTGAGATAATTTTTCTTTTCCCTGAAGGACTTTATTCCATTTTTCTTGTAGTGTTAATCTGATGGTGATGAATTACTTCAGTCTTTGTATGTTGAAAAAGTCATTATTTTGTCTTCATTTTTTGAAACATTTTTGCTTTGTATAAATTATAGGTTGAAATATTTTTCTTTTCATATTTTAAAGTTATTTCTGTACTGTTTCATCACATGAATTGTTTCAACAGGAAAAGAAATCTGCTCTCATCCTTATCTTTGTTCTTCTGTAGGTAATATATTCCCTCTCCCTCTCCATTTTTTTAAGATTTTCTCCTTAACACTGGATTTGACCAGTTGGACTACTGTATACCTTAGTGTCGTTTTCTTCATGCCCTATGTGTGTGTGTGTGTGTGTGTGTGTGTGTGTGTATGTGTACTTGAGATTCATTGGGCTTCTTGGATCTGTGGGTTGACAATTTTTAAATCAATTTTGGAATACATTTAACTAGTATTTCTTCATCTTCCTCCTTTCACAGTTTCCAATTACACAAATATTAGGCTATTCAAGATCATTCCATAGCTGCTGACCCTCTTTTCATTTTTTTTAATAATTTATTTTTTCTATGGGTTCCATTTTGCATACTTTCTGTTCTAATATCTTCAAGCTTACTAATCTTTTTCTATGCAATGTTTAATCTGTCATTAGTTTCATCCAGTGTATTTTTCCTTTCAGATATTAAAATTTTTACATATAGAGTTTAATTTAGTACTTTAAAAATATATTCCATTTCTCTCCACTTATTTTCAACCTCTTCAACCTATATCAATGTATGAAATACAGTTAATCCTTGAAAACTATAGGGGTTAATCTGTATATAATTTATAGTCTGACCTCCATATCTACAGTTCCTCCACATCTTCAGATTCAACCAACCACCAACCCTGAGTATTTACTATTAAAAAATATTGACATATAAGTGCACCTGCACAGTTCAAGCCTGCATTTTTCAAGGGTCATCTGTGTTTATAATGACTCTGTTCATTTCCTTGTCTACTAATTCTAAAAACTGTGTCTGTTCTGGATTATATTTGATTTTTTTCCCTCATGATAGGAGTGTCATATTTTCCTGCGTTGCATGACTGGTAATATTTCATTGGATCCTAGTCATAGTAAATTGTATCATTTTGGGTTTTGTATATTTTTGAATTTCTATATTCTTGAGTTTTGTTCTAGAATTTAGATAAATTAATTGGAAATTGACCCTTTTGGATCTTGCTACAAAGATTTCTTAGTTGGTATGAAACGTGCATTCCTAGAGCTAATTATGTCCACTACGGAATATACTGTGCTCACATTACTGGGTACTCTGTACAATTCCCTATGAATTAGGGGGTTTTCCAGTGTGCCTAGTGGGGACAGGTATGACTCTTAATGGCCAGTGTGAGTGCCAGACTCTGCCTGAGGTTTTCCTCCTTGTGCAATGACCTGGAAATTCTCTCAAGGCAATAAACTGGGAAACTGTAGGACTCATTTCATTTTTCCCATTTCTCTGGGATCACTGTCTTGCATTGCCTGATAAACCATAGTTTTATATATTTTTTCTTGATTTGTGTTTCTTTCAGATGGGAGAGTACCTAATATTCTATCTTGACTAGAAAGAGATATCTGAATTTATTTTACAAACTCTACTGTTTGGATGATTTAATTCTACCTCATCATAGAATTCACCTATGTGCTGAATTTTTCACAAGGGAGAGAATTTTCATAGTTTTCACGTTTGTTTATATATAAGTCATCATATTGAAGATGGATTCCTTAAGGACCCATGACTTACTATTTTGGTTTTTTTAATCTCTAGAATCTAGCAAAATGCCTAGCGTATAGTAGATTTTGATTGTTGGGCCTATATGAATAGAGGACCGAATGAAAGAATGTAAAGGAGAAAATAAAGAGTTTCGTGTTGAATTTCCATCTCTTCTGGACTGAATTGTTTATGTCCCACCAAAGTTCATATGTTGACGCCCCAAAGCCCTAGTGTGGCTGTATTTGGAGATGGAGTCACTACAGAATTAATGAAGGATAAAGGAGGTCATTTTAGGGTGGTGTACTAATCCAGTAGGATTAGTGTCCTTATAAGAAGAAACACC
Source organism: Mesoplodon mirus (assembly GCF_964341445.2). Classification (NCBI taxonomy): domain Eukaryota; kingdom Metazoa; phylum Chordata; class Mammalia; order Artiodactyla; family Ziphiidae; genus Mesoplodon; species Mesoplodon mirus. The sequence goes on from NW_028295339.1 coordinate 171,164, forward strand.
AGGCAGTTTGCTCTCTCTCCCTCTCCGCATGCACACACAAAAAGGCATGTGACCACACAGTGAGAATGTAGCCATCTACAAGCCAGAAAAAAAGCCTTCACCAGAGAGTGACCATACTAGCTCTTTGATCTCAGACTTCCAGCCTCCAGACTATGAGAAAATAAATTTCTGTTCTTTAAGCCACCCAATCTATGGTATTTTGTTATGGCAGCCTGAGAACACAAATATACCATCTAAACTTGGGAAATATAGAAAAAAATTGAGAAAAAATATGAATGGGAATCACTTAAATGATTGAGAGTCTTCATAAGTCCTCTTTAATGACTATAATTTATGAACACTCAATTCTCCAAAACAGAAGTTTTTTATATGTGCCTCTTTTAATAGTCACCTCTTCTTATTTTAATTAAATCATATTAGAGAAGAATATAGTCTGCTTTTTATTTAAAAGGAACTTTCCAAAAAATGACACAATCAGTCCCAGAATAGTAACTTTTTACATTAAACTCACTTCTAGTTGGCATTCCTGAATTTCTGGAACCATGCATCAGAAATGATGTGAAAGAACCTAATGCTGGATGATAATGAAGAGATGGAAATTTTTGCTGTTTTGACCCCAGGTGAAGATAGTTTGCTGTGTACTTCTGAATTATATTTTACATTTTTTATTTGAACATTAACAAGGACACATATCTTAAGAAAAAAAAGTCAGTTATTAAATTGATAATGTTTGAACCTGACTCTTGTTTTGATGCTTTTTTTTTTTTTTAAGACCATCTAGGATCAGTTTTGTTTTAAATAGACCATAAGAAATGTGTGGACTCTGTGCTGGAGTTGCATTAGAGCCGTGGGATTGAAACAAACTTTAAGAAGTCCTCTGGCATATCCTACTATTAATATTTTAAAAATTAACTACTTTAAGAAAGAATTAGTATTAATACTACCCAACACCTTTGTGTGTATACTTCTTTTGAGTTTACAAAGCACTGAGAGTTTATAAAGCTCCATAAAATCAATCTTCACTGTAATTCTCAGATATATATGGCAACTAATGGCCTCATTTTACAAATGAGAGAACCGTAGCTGGAAGAGGATAAATGATCTATCTCTGGCCTCCCCATTAAAAAGTGGTAAGGTCAGGTTATAACTCAGACCGTGCTGAGATTTCTGCTCTGGTCTTAGGCCTATATCATGGACAGCTTAATTAATTAACAATTAATTAACAATTGTTGTACAGTACAGATAGGTTATACAGTAGCAAATCCAGATTCATAGCCTACTCTGAAAGAAACCTATCTACTACTTTCAATCTGACATTAACAACATCACCCAAATTAAATTTGATAATATTTAAAATATTATTTTTGAATCAGAAAGGCAGAATTTTTTTCTTAGAATATTATAACTGTGGTCTCACATCGATAGAGGATTGCCAGGAATAGTTCCTCATGACTGATGTGGTAAAGTTTCAAAAAGCTTTAAAATAACTTTTATAGTAATAAAAATTATAGTATTGTAAAGGAACTTTATTTCAGAAAGTTTTCTAAAAGAAATACCATTAGCAATGGACAAATATAACAAATGGTTAATGATCCAAATGGGAGAAGATGGAAGGAGTAATGAAGTATCCTAGAGGAATCTTCTTTTACTTATTAGTTTAAGGAGGATACAGGCTTCAAATTGGGTTCTTGGCAGGGAGGAAGAGAGTGAAATCCTCTTTAATTCCCATGATGCTATTGTGACACTGGATACTGTTTCTCAATTACAACAAAATGCAATATATCAAAGCAACATAGTATGTGGCTTAAAGTAGATGGAAGAATTGTCTAATTCAGAAATAATCTGCTTAAAAATTCTTGTCACTCTTTTCTCCCCTCCCCCATTATATCTTCACACAGTGAAGGTGCTGAGTTACATTATAATTTCATTTGAGTTCAGATTATCATTCTGGGGCACTAGTTACAAATAGCCATATTTTAGATGGCATGAGAAAAACACAGTGTGGCACCTTATCACTGTCAGCCCAAATGGAAATTTCCCATTTTTCCCTTGATCAGTACTGGTTGGAACACCGTCTGGCACTTGGCTAACACTGAACAACTGGTAGTGATTATTGTTATTACCCAATCTTCCTAAATGAGATTTTGTCAGTTCAGCACTTCACAAAATTTCTTTAACTAATCTGCAGTTCCTTGATTTTGTGAAACCTTCAACTTCATATACCCTGGAAAATACTCTTTTCAGAACTTGATCAAGACACATAGCTACTAGATAAACGTTGTCACTCTAGCAGCTAAGTAGAAAGATTTATAGCACAGTTGACTTGTAAAGCTTAGGGACAATTTACAGAAGACTTGCTAGCCTAGAAATGATTACTGACCAAATCTTAAAGCTCTGTCCAACATTATTTCTCTGAACACTTTAGAGAGTTTATTTTTCAAACTTATTTACTATTTAGCACACGACTTCATATCACAAAGTTATAAAATATCTGAGACTCTACATTTTCTGACAAAAACATAATATTGTTTAAAATAATTCCTCTAAAAATAAGTTCTCTCTAATTCACGTAGTGTGCATACAGGAAATGAGGTATCTAGGCTCTCAATACATTATGTTTGATGGGATCTTAATTCAGCATTTCCCATATTGGCATGGATAGTATGAAAATGGTGTTCTGTGTTCAAATTAATTTGATAATGGCTTTTAAACAAGAAAAACAAGTTTCTTTACTCCAGAATTTCTTAAAACCTGGGCTGTATGAGTACATATTATAAATCTCCTAGAGGGAGCTAAGGAGTATGCAACATTTGCTGAACACATTTGCCTGTGGAATATACTCTTCAGGCACAATTAGTACCATGTCCTTAAGAAAAAACAATTGAGGATCTACTGTTTTAGCAAGCAGTCATATTTTTGTGACCTTTCATAAGTGAATCATAGTTCAAATATGGAAACATACAATCTATGAATCACTGTTAATAAGGATACAACTCAGAGGAAAATACATTTTATTATTTCTCAATTATTAGATTATATTATTATACCTCAAATGATCTATAAAAACATAAATAGATTTATTAGGTTTTAGTTTTCCATGGAAAAGCCATAAAATTGCAAGTTAATATTTTACATTACCTAGTGTATTTAATAATTTACAAAATATAAACCACATTTTGTTTTTAAAATTATTAAATAAATAGGGTTTGATATATTTAATATATCTTTTAATTTGGGAAGAAAACCTGAATTATGGATGAGGTACAGAATGAAGATGCAGAATAAAGAAACTAAAATGATACATTATGATGGCAGAGTCAACATCCACCATGTTTCTTGCTCACCTGTAAAAGTTCTTAAAATAAACAATGAAGAATTTAATTGTCCAGCAAAAAAGGAAAAATAATATAAAATGAAGGAGGACCTTGTTGACTAATACTGAACTTGTATCAATATGAGCAGGGATTTTTTACATGCAGGGTGAAGTACAATCCTCATCATACGTTTACCACTGGAAAGATTAGAATTCAGGGACTGGCTTTGGGTAGATGTTTCAAAGTCTAAAAAGACATTAAGAGGTTGATGTTGAAGAATTAATAGATTAATTTTTTGAAAATAAGATCTCATAACGAAAGCTTGAGAAGTCAGAGTTAATTAACTTTGGGAAATTTGAATGACGGTAGACATAACTATTTTCAGAATGATTCTGACTCAATCATTCTAAATGATAAGGAACTAAGAATATAACCATCACTAACACTGGAAGAAAAATAAGAATATAGTTTGGGAACATTCTTGGTATTTTAGATAGAAAAGAGGAGCATGAACTATTTAATACAAACCTGTGATGTAGATGGTAATTATTTATTATTGAAATTCTATACTATCCTTTTTTGAAAAAAATGCATAAATATATATACACACATAAACATATGCATATATGCAATACATAAATATTGAATATATATATTCAATAGAAAGTTAAAATCTTCAGATGTTAGTTGCTACCTTAACATTAGTTAGGAGTCTGCACAAGTGAGAATAATTTAATTTATGGACAACTCAATCAACCCAAGGTTTTAATGATCAGTTTAACAGTGGAAAATTAGACAAAGCAGAGAAAGGGAAGAATTATGATAAAGAGTAACAACAGCAGCAATGACCAACTTTAAAGTGTGCTTTGCAGTACAGGGCAGTGAAATTGTATGAGTTTAGAATTAGGTTTGATTCATAATTCTACTTTATTCATTTATTAACTTATTAGTATTCATTTTAAAAGGACTAATAATCTCTATGAATAATTTCATATACAAAATGTGGAGAGTAATACATATATCCTTCATAGGATTATTAGAAGAATTAGATATCCTGTAGATAAAATATCTGGCTAATAATAATATCACTGTTTATTGATAATCTGCTATGTGTTTCAAAATTAATTTTGTGGAGAAGTTAATTGAGACTCAGAAAAATTGAGGTACAAATAACAAGAGAAGTGCCTGAGATCTGAATCCAGCTCTCCTGACTTCTAATTCAGTACCCTGTCTACTACACCAGAGCAACTTCTCTTTATCTTCTATAGTTCATCATAGTTTCACATTTCCTTTGTTGAGAATTTTTCATTTTTTAACCTTATTATATTTTTATGTATTATCTTTATTCATAAATTATAAGCTTTTAAAAGCTCATCCATATTTATCTCTCTCATTTTATTGCAAAGATGATTTAAATATCGTAGATGTTCCAAAATGCCTATTGAATGAATAAAATAATGAATTAGAAAAGAATGGCTACAATAATTAAATTCCCCTTCAGTGGATCCAAGAACCCAACTAATTCTGAATTCTTCTTTAGTGAATGTTACACTGATGTGAGCTTGCAGAAATTAAAATCATTATAAATATCTCAACTTTACCTTTTGGCAAACACTACTTAGATATGTACTCATAATGCTAATTTGAACTTTACATTTAATGCTTCTTTATTCCCATTGACATTAGCACTAATTTTCCACAGTACTTGAAAGTTTAGAACTATTGTAATTGCAGAACAAAAATTAACAGAAAAAAAAAATTCAGTCCCACATTTTTAGCAGGCTCTCATGCAGTTAGTTAATAAAATGCTGAAAAATATACCAAGCAACATTTTGGAACAAATATCAAAAAAAAAAATTCCTCTATGGACACATATTGCACATTTAAAATCTTAATTGAGATGTGTGAAGTTAATCATTAAATTGCAATAGGAAGACAGAGTCTTCTCTGGTTAACAAATAGATTACCTTTCTAAAGGAGTTATGTGTGTATGTGTATATATATATGAATATCATATATACAAAGGGTATTATAATGTGGTTGGTATTATGCTAGAAAAGATAGATTATAAATTTCAAATAATATTTTAAGAAACAAACATTAAAATCTTGGAGAACTATTTTAAAGAAAGGAAAGAAAATGAGAAGTTTGCTTCTGATTTTGTCAAAGTTACAAAATCCGAGGAAAGGAATTGGGCTGAATCATTTCTCTAACCTACAATTGAAAGCTGATGGGAAACAGATGAGTGATGATTACTATGAAGAGATGACAGCAAATGAAATGGAGACATCTGAAAGTACTCAAGCTCACACCGCTAAATGGTGGCATATGTAAATTCTATTGTAGTCTTTGAAAGCTTATGATTAAGTGCTCAAACAGCACAGTAGCAAATCTTTTCCTCTCCTACAGTCCATGTTGAAATCTTCATGCTAATTAGTATTAGGGGCAAATGTCACATATGGATTTAAGTGGAAATTTCTGAAGGATATAAAATACAGATTCTGTATTTGATTGAAAATTGTTGAAGAGAAGCACAAGGAAAAAAATCACCCTGTATGGAGATTGTTAAGACAAAATCAATAGCCCTTTGGAGGACCCTATTAATTTAATTTTATCCAGGCTCATGTATAACACCTAACATTTTTGTGAAACTGCAGTCCTAACAATACAGAGCCAGTCAGAATACAGAAATGAAATATCACACTAGGAGACCAGGGAATGTTAATATACGGTTATAACCAATATCTAACTAAGGGAGCCGACCAATGTATAGATAATCAGTTTTTCCTTTAGCTGCCTTCATTATTCTTACATATTCCTATTTTCTTTTAAGTACAGAAAGTGTTTAGTAATTGTTCTGTTTTTAGCTAGTACTTTTGATTTTTGGCAGAAATATCAAGCCATAGGAGCTCATTCAAGGTATTGTCAAAAACCCATGACAATCAGAATAAATGAGATTATTTAATCTATATACAAGTGTTATTGTATATTCAATAAAACACTCTATATTAGGGATTGTGTGGATCTAAAAGAATTATAATATGAGATCTGTTACTGTAAAATGCTTGTAATTTAAGTGGATATATAAGATAAAATGAATCTTCCATCTATCAGCTGTAGCCAATAAGTACATAAGTAATCTTATGTATTCATTCCTCTCATTCAATCACAAAGTCCTCTTGGCATGATCTTTAAAATTTATTTCAAATCTTTCCATATCTTTGCCAGCACTACACTCTAAGTTTCCATTATTCTCTCCAGGAATAATGTCAGAGCTTTCTAAAAGATAACTATGTTGACTGTCCACCTCCCCCCCCCTTCCTTACTTCCCTCTTCTAGTTAATTCATCCTATAAAAACAGGAAGAGTAACATTTTCAAGATAAATTATTTCCCTACTGGAACTCCATCCCTGATTTTCCACCAAACTTGGAATAAATCCAAACTCATAGCCATGGCCTTTATGGCTTTAAATGAATTCACCTCTCCCTATCTATTCAAACTTACTTCCTACCACTTTTACTTTCTCCCATTGTATGATCCATATAAACCTTCTTTCTGGTTCTGAATAAAGTGTATTTATAATTTCTCTAGGATCTTTACACTAGCTATGTGCTTTAACTAGAATGTCTCAGCTTAAACATTTTCTCCTTTTGTAAGCTGTATTATTTAAATAGTGCTGTATAACAAATTATACCATCAATTAATTACTTAAAACAAACATTTATTATACCACAGTTTCTATGGATCAGAAATGACTTAGAGTGGTTTAATTGAGTTACTCTGGCTTAGGGTCTCTCACAAGTTATGGCCAAGATATCAGCCAGAGCTACAGCTTGACTAGAGGAGGATTCACTTCCATGCTCCCTCCTGTGGCTGTTGGAAGGCCTCAGGTATTCACTTGTTATTGACCAGAGACAGTTTCTCATCAAATGGGTCTCTTCATAGGGCTTTGTAAAACATGGCAGCTAGTATCCCTCAGACTGAGCCAGCAAAAGAGGGAGAGCCCTCTCTTCCAGCTCAAGATGAGAGTCATAGTCTTCTTTTTAGCAAAATCTTGGAGAAATGACATTTTATCACTTTTACTTAATTCTATTTATTAGAATCTACTCAAAACTCTAACCCACACTCAAGGAGAAGGTTTTATGCAAGAGTGTAAACACCAACAAGTAAGGATCATTTGCGACAATCTGTCTACATCAGTCTGTCCTAAGACCCTCAATAATTCATGTTTTCCCCATATGCAAAATACAGCACAACCCAAGGTTTCCAAAAGTCTATCACAAGAAGAGCTTAAAATTCAGAATCTCTTTGTTTAAGTCTGGTGTAGATGTGGATGAGGCTCCTCAAAAGTAGCTACTTAAATACAGCTATTTGAGTGTGGTTCCCCTTGATCTGTAGAATTATGAAACTAAAGAGACAATACATGCTCTCCCTCCACACACATTCAAAATACTGTGGTGAGACAGGCAAAGTATAGTTATTACAAACATCCATCTTCAAGAATGAGGCACAAAGAAGTCACTGGTCCATAGCAATTCTGAAATCCATTCAGGTAAATGCTGAAAGTTCCTTAATCAGTTTTCAAATCTTGAAAAATTTTTAGATGCTCAGCTCTACACTCTGAGGTCTTGGTTCTACTCTCTGATTATTCTTTCTTTTTCATGAAAGGCATCGTGTGCTTTCAGATTAGTAGTTTACTCAGCCTACTTCCTGCCAGTAGAATTGTGGGGGTCCAACTACCTCTTTCCTTTTATACTATTACTCTGTCTCCTTCACTCTATGATAGTAGTACTTCTACTAATATAATTCTTTCAAAAACTTTGTGGGCCACCTATGAATCTCATTGGCATTTACTCAAAAGCTGCATCTACAGAACTCTCCTAGACACCCCTCCTTAACAAAGAGTTCTCCTCAGATGATTGCTGAACAATGCCTGTAAACTTTTTAAAGATCTTATTGCTTAACTGAGAGAATCTGTGAGACACATCTTTGATCTCTCTAGGGACTTTTTGTGTGATTGATTAGTACACTGAGACAAAACCTTTGGGCTTTTGTAGGTCTTAACAAAAGTTTCACAGTCACATTATCAGCTTCTTCTTTAGACCATGTTTTTCAAGCAATATCCTGGATTTGATGTTTTCTCAGAGACATTTACTTATTTTTATCATCATTTGCTGTGTGGAGAGACTGAGAATCTTCAAAAGCATCAAGCCATGACTAGTTTTGTTTACCAGTCCTCCCTCTATTTAACTCTCTCATCTTGCATTTTACTTTAAGCAACAAAAAGAAACCACATGGCATTTTCAACACTTTGTTTTGAAATCCCCTTAGCTATAACACCTAGTTCTTTGGGAACTTTATCTATCACATTGTCAATTGGCCTTCTAGTAGATGACTTTGTTCTCGGCATTGACCTTTTGTCACTTGAATATTGAAAGCTGGCTATGTCTAACTTATGAACTCTGATTCCAAATGAATCTGGTTTTCTAGATTACCTTTTCATTTGTGAGCCACACAGAGGTACACAATGTATTGCCAAGCCCACCGTCAAAACAGGCCACCTTTTATTCATTCTAAACTTCAGGCATATCCTGTTGCTCATCAAAAACTACTGGTTCAGGTTCATCATGATTTCTAAATGTGACATACAACTGATATAAAGGCACAAACTTGCCCCTGTATTGTGGATGGATATATTTGCCAAGAAGGACGTGAGGTTATCTTTGTTGCATGAAAGTAGCTGCAGATGTCCCTTAAGAATTCAGACTTGATGATGCAGATCAAATCCCACAATACAAAGCCATGATTACAACACAAACTCCCTATAGAACCTAAAAAGACCAAAGAACTGCCTAGTGATCCAGTTATTTCAAGAAATTTCTATCGTAAACAAATTCAGCTTATATCCTTAAAAATTGTCAAAATGAAGCCAAAAGTAGTCTCAAGAAATCATATCTAATATAATATTTTGGTAAAGAAATCATTCAAAGCCAAATAGGTAAATAAATTACTCTGACTTTACTACATGAAGTGGGGAGGAGAGGATCAGGAAGGAGGGAACAGGGACATGGTATAATATTGATGACATTTATATGGTCAGGCCACTCAAGATAGGGGTTCTCTTACTCTCTGAACATCCCCTGCTCAACCACTGCCTGCTTCACCTATACACTACTCACACGACTGAACTTCCTACATGCTTGCCCCAGGCCCAGGCTACTGATTGTCCTTATCAAAGGGGTAGTATGGGTCCTGGTAACTAATGCACCAAACTGATGTAATTCCCTCTATAACTGGCAATCTCCAACCCCTACCATCCATTAAGCCACTGGTGTCTCTGTTGCTGACTCCAGGCTTCTTCTTTGGTCTTAAACTGGGCAAATGTAGGCCTTAGAGGCCTGCTGGGTGCAGCCCAACAGTTGGCAGAGCCAGCCAGGAGATCAAGGAAACTCTTGTGAGCACTGAGATGTTGGGAAACACAGGATGGGGAATGGAATGTTGCAGGGGTTGTCCACTAGCTTGTGGGGCCTGAAAGTTGTGGGTTTTATCCCGGAGTGGCCGGCCATTCACACGTGGGGTCCAAAAGTTGAGGGGGTAATCCTGAAAGTTGCAGGGGTAGTACTGCAGTGGATGTCTACTAGTATGTGGGACCCTGTAGTGGCTGTGCATGATGAATGGGGGCTGCCAAGAGATCTGGAGAACAATGGCCCCTCATGGCTCTGCTATTGTATCAAAGTGAGCCTTCTGTAATTGGTTAAGCTAGCTCTCTGGAAGGAATTGGTATTTCTCTTCCTGTACCTTTGAGATGTACATGATCTACCTGGGTTCTCAGGAACTTTAATCTAATCATATGTGATCTCTAAGAGTAAATGAACAAAAAGGAGCAAGGATTTTAAAATTCTTTATGGGAATAATTATGTTTTGGGAATGTCTATCTAAAATAGTCTCTCAAGATTTTTGTAACTTGAAACTAAACTAAATTACATGAAGAGAATTCATTGACTAAGTCATTTCAAAAAAGGTAAAATATTGGAATATTAATTGCTGGGCAGGTCTAAGTTTATCTACTTTTGCCTGCTTAGGAGAATAAGACTAAAGCATTAAGCTTTCCAACCAGGAAATGCACAATTGTTTTTTGGTTTTGGTGAGAGATTAAGGTTTTTAAGGGTTAAGATTATAATCAGTCATAATTCTAGTTACTATAACCAAGTTTCTTTATCACTTACATTGTGATAATATGTTTAACTGTGACTTTTTAAGTCTTTTGTCTTTTGTAGACAGTTATTGTTGTACTCTGATGCTTTTGCAAAAGTGCTTCACCTTCCAGATTCATAGGAACGACCTTTTGACAATGACAGGTCTCTGATAAATTTCAGATTACACTTCAGAACTGGGTAAAAACTTAAATAATCCTAAAGGAAAACCTGATGGCTTCATAAAAAGTTAATGGAAGGATTGGTTACTGAGTGAACTGGTGAATATGGTTATAATATTTATGGGTTTTGTCTGGAAAGTTTTTTTTTTTTTTTTTTTTCTTTTTTTTCTTTTTGCGGTATGCGGGCCTCTCACTGTTGTGGCCTCTCCCGTTGCGGAGCACAGGCTCCGGATGCGCAGGCCCAGCGGCCATGGCTCACGGGCCCAGCCGCTCCGCGGCATATGGGATCCTCCCAGACCGGGGCACGAACCCGCATCCCCTGCATCGGCAGGCGGACTCTCAACCACTGCGCCACCAGGGAGGCCCTCTGGAAAGTTTTGATCTGTGTTTTCCAGATAGAGGGATGCCCTTCTCCTCAAGTTAGCTGTGACTTACAGCAATTGGGTAAACTACTCCTGAGGGTAGAATTGAAATATTTTTCTTTTCTCTCTACCCAGTCCCTCCAAAAACTGGGACTCTTGGTTTCTGAGCAGCCTTATCAGGTGAATGGGAAAGACTGTCTCCTGGCATGTGCACGAATCTTGATATTTGGGATACCTCTAGAAGACAGAAATCCACTGAGGTGGAGGCTTATGGCAGGCTTTTGTCTTGGCATTCCTGGCCTTGAGAGGCCTTTGGGGAATTCAGTCTGAGACTCCTGAGGACTTCTACCTCAGCCAGCTTGAAGGAGCTGATATGGTCAATTGCAAACAAACTAGTTTTGATTTGCTGTGTTTGGTGGAGATGAGGGTTATTTCAGAGAGAAAAAAGACTATCTTTTAGTGGATGTTAAATTCTAGTTCTGATAGTTAAGGTCTGTATTTATGACAGGTATTGTGTTAACCACGCTTTTTCCCTGATGTTCTGAATGGAAAGAAAATTATCTAGCGAAATTTTCACAGATTATAACTACTCATGAAATGTGACACTGTTTGCTTTAAGTCTGCTGCTAATAGCACATGTGCAATGCTTCTGTGACATTTGAGTGTAAGTGATAAAATGTATAGCCTATAAAGTGTTTCCCCATTAACATATCTCTGAGCCTGTTCATGAGATCAGCGTAGTTTTCCTCCAACGTGAGTGACTAGGTGAAAATAAAGGAGACGTAACAGCGAGGGACATGATCTGAACCTGAGGTAAGAGCCAGCACCCCAGCATTGAGGGATGGATATTTTGAGCATCATTGCTTTCTAACAAGATTTGCAAACAAAAGGGGAAATGATGGAAAATATGCACATATTCAGGTATGTGGGAAGTCAGAGGGCTTATGCATGTATTAACTTAAATTTTACCACCCATTTATGATAAAAACCCTGCAGAAAGTAGGCATAGAGGGAATTTACCTCAACATAATAAAGGCCATATATGACAAACCCACAGCCAACATCGTCCTCAATGGTGAAAAACGGAAAGCATTTCCACTAAGATCAGGAAAAAGACAAGGTTGCCCACTCTCACAACTATTATTCAACATAGTTTTGGAAGTTTTAGCCCCAACAATCAGATATGAAAAAGAAATAAAAGGAATCCAAATCGGAAAAGAAGAAGTAAAGCTGTCACTGTTTGCAGATGACATGATACTATACATAGAGAATCCTAAAGATGCTACCAGAAAACTACTAGAGCTAAACAATGAATTTGGTAAAGTAGCAGGATACAAAATTAATGTACAGAAATCTCTGGCATTCCTATACACTAATGATAAAAAATCTGAATGTGAAATTAAGAAAACACTCCCATTTACCATTGCAACAAAAAGAAAAAAAATATCTAGGAATAAACCTACCTAAAGGAGACAAAAGACCTGTATGCAGAAAATTATAAGACACTGATGAAAGAAATTAAAGATGATACAAATAGATGGAGAGATATACCATGTTGTTGGATTGGAAGACTCAACATTGTGAAAATGACTCTACTACCCAAAGCAATCTACAGATTCAATGCAATCCCTATCAGACTACCACTGGCATTTTTCACAGAACTAGAACAAAAAATTTCACATTTTTTATGGAAACACAAAAGACCCCGAATAGCCAAAGCAATCTTGAGAACGAAAAATGGAGCTGGCTGAATCAGGCTCCCTGACTTTAGACTATACTACAAAGCTACAGTAATAAAGACAGTATGGTACTGGCACAAAAACAGAAAGATAGATCAATGGAACAGGATAGAAAGCCCAGGGATAAACCCACGGACATATGGTCACCTTATCTTTGATAAAGGAGGCAGGAATGTACAGTGGAGAAAGGACAGCCTCTTCAATAATTGGGGCTGGGAAAACTGGACAGGTACATGTAAAAGTATGAGATTAGAACACTCCCTACCACCATACACAAAAATAAGCTCAAAATGGATTAAAGACCTAAATGTAAGGCCAGAAACTATCAAACTCTTAGAGGAAAACATAGGCAGAACACACTAAGACATAAATCACAGCAAGATCCTTTTGGACCCACCTCCTAGAGAAATGGAAATAAAAACAAAAATTAAAAAATGGGACCTAATGAAACTTCAAAGCTTTGCACAGCAAAGGACACCATAAAGAAGACCAAAAGACAACCCTCAGAATGGGAGAAAATATTTGCAAATGAAGCAACTTTGTCAGTTGGATTAATCTCCAAAATTTACAAACAACTCATGCAGCTCAATAACAAAAAAGCCAACAACCAAATCCAAAAATGGGCAGAAGACCTGAATAGACATTTCTCCAGAGAAGACATACAGATTGCCAACAAACACATGAAAGAATGCTCAACATCATTAATCATTAGAGAAATGCAAATCAAATCTACAAAGAGGTATCATCTCACACCAGTCAAAATGGCCATCAGCAAAAAGTCTAGAAACAATAAATGATGGTGAGGGTGTGGAGAAAAGGGAACACTCTTGCACTACTGGTGGGAATGTAAATTGATACAGCCACTATGGAGAACAGTATGTAGGTTCCTTAAAAAACTAAAAATAAACTACCATATGACCCAGCAATCCCACTGCTGGACATATACCCTGAGAAACCCATAATTCAAATAGAGTCATGTACCAAAATGTTCATTGTAGCTCTATTTACAATAGCCAGGAGATGGAAACAACCTAAGTGTCCATCATCGGATGAATGGATAAAGAAGATGTGGCACATATATACAATGTAATATTACTCAGACATAAAAGGAAACGAAATTGAGTTATTTGTAGTGAGGTGCATGGATCTAGAGTCTGTCATACAGAGTGACGTAAGTCAGAAAGAGAAAGACAAATACCATATGCTAACACATATATATGGAATCTAAGAATAAAATGTCATGAAGAACGTAGGGGTAAGATGGGAATAAAGACACAGACCTAGTAGAGAATGGACTTGAGGATATGGGGAGGGGGAAGGGTAAGCTGTGACAAAGTGAGAGAGTGGCGTGGACATATATACACTACCAAATGTAAAATAGATAGTGGGAAGCAGCCGCATAGCACAAGGAGATCAGCTCGGTGCTTTGTGAACACCTGGAGGGGTGGGATAGGGAGGGTGGGAGGGAGGGAGATGCAAGAGGGAAGAGATATGGGAGCATATGCATATGTATAATTGATTCACTTTGTTATAAAGCAGAAACTATCACACCATTCTAAAGCAATTATACTCCAATAAAGATGTAAAAAAAAAAAAACTAATCATAGAATTACCATATGACCCAGCAATCCCACTACTGGGCACATACCCTGAGAAAACCCTAGTGAAAAAGACACATGCACCGCACCCCAATGTTCACTGCAGCACTATTTACAATAGCCAGGTCATGGAAGCAACCTAAATGCCCATCAACAGATGAATGGATAAAGAATATGTGGTACATATATACAATGGAATATTACTCAGCCATAAAAAGGAACGTAATTGGGTCATTTGTTGAGACGTGGATGAATCTAGAGACTGTCATACAGAGTGAAGTAAGTCAGAAAGAGAAAAACAAATATCACATATTAATGCATGTATGTGGAACCTAGAAAAATGGTACAGATGGACTGGTTTGCAGGGCAGAAATTGAGACACATGTGGAGAACAGATGTATGGACACTAGGGGAGGAAAGTGGCAGTGGGCAGGGTTGAGGTGACGAATTGGGAGATTGGGATTGACATGTATACACTGATGTGTATGAAATGGATGAATAATAAGAACCTGCAGTATATAAAAAAAAAAATAGTGAGGGAAGCTGTGTATGTGGGTAAGGTAGGAGGTCTATGGGAGCTCTCTGTACCTTCCGCTCAGTTTTGCTGTGAAGCTAACAATGATCTAAAAAAATAAAGTCTACTAAAAATGTTGGTAAAACTGGTTTGGGAGAGAAGATGAAACATCCAATTTAAAACATACTAAGTTTGAGATACCTAAAAGAGACACTTGCTGTGAGGGTGAAAGAGATACTGTTAACTCTGTCAAATAACACTGTTTGGTGTGTTAAATACTGTCATACTATTATTTGGTAGAAAATTTCCTATAAAAATACTATGGATACTAAAAAGTTATTTTGATCAAAAAAATCACCTAATTATTTAATAAATAAATTGGTTGTTAATGGCCCATTTTACAATATAAGTCCTGGTGACCAGGTATATACTAACCTGTCTTCTTTTCTGTATTAAAAAAGCTAACAAGCACATTACTGTACTATAGTTTTGCAAGATGTTGCCACTGGGGAAACGGTAAAGTATACACAGGAGCCCTGTGTGTTATTTCTGACAACTGCATGTGAATCAGTAATGATCTCAAAATAGAGTTTAATGAAAAAAAACAATTAACCAAAGAACAAGGGGATGGGTGATAGGTAATAAGATAAGGAAATCCTGTCTCTTTCTCTGTGAAAGAATTTGACCTTGGAATAGCATTTTAGCTCTGTTCCCCTGGTAACCACCCAAGAAAGTATGTCAACTGTGTTTCTGAACAATCTTATTTATGTTTCTGACTGCCTTGGTAACATGCTCGAAAGATTCATCAGCTGCATGATGAGGCAACATTGCTTAAGATAAAAATGACTCCTGATTGGTAAAGTGTATTTACACTGGGCAAGTCCCTTGCAGAAACCTTGGAAACTAAGCTATTCTCATAGGCTGTTACAAGATACATTAGATCTGATAGGGCCTAGGGCTTCAAAGCCATCATGAGTCTTGCTTCCTTGTACCTGAGCTATCATCTGAAACATCTGAGGAGACAGCTGCTGAATAGTTGTATGCACCTCTGAAAAGACCACTCCCACTGAAGGGAAATATCTGAGAAAGACCAGATGGCACACTGCACTCCTTGTATCTATTCAAAACATAAATGAAACAATAAAATGGTGTGAAGCCAGCTGAAATTATGGCTGCTGGGCCAGAAGATACTTCTGGACACTTGGAGGATGTGGAGGATAATGGCCCCAAAGTTACACCTATCTAATCTTAGCTATATATTCTTGGATAGAAGGTATAAGATCTAAATTTTTCTGTATGTTAAGATGCATGGGTACGTTTATTAATCATAATTTTTTACCTTTACCTCTTGGGACAGAAAATGCTCACTTCAACTTAAAGACTATTCTCAGATTTGTCCTTCTGTGTGGGCCATTGTTACCTGGTGTCTGGAGGCCTTGAGAACACACAGAATCACATGCCTTATGAGCATAGTGCTTTAGACACAGGAGGAAATCTGTAAGGGGTATCTTGAAATCTTTACAAAATATATTCTGTGCCAGCAAGAGATTAATATGCCACAATTTGCTAAGTCACATTTCTTGGGCTGATGTATTGCTGAGCCAAGAAATGAAAGAAAGTATTAATGTAATGTCATAAATGATGTGAATGAGAATAGAATAAGTGTGGATTACTTGTTAGAACTGGATCAATTTTAAATGTTTCAAAATATGTGCTCCTTAAACCTAGCCAATGATTTGAGTCCTATAGGACAAGATTAGATTTGGGTTTCAATGTTATTAATTGGTATAGGTATAATGATATGCAGTACTGATTACACATGCATGTTGTTATGTATTAGACAATTCATTAATTAAACCTCTTATAGGAAAAACTTTAAAGATGATGTAAGGACTGGAGCCATGGGGATGACGTGCAGTGTGACCCCTGAAGTCTACTGGTGGTAGAGCAAGCAGTGTGCTTCCAAGTGGGGTCATCTGAAGACACAGAGCTGTGCCACGGCTCTGGTACACAGCTGAGCAACGATGAACATAGCATATAGCGAGAATGTAGAGTCTGTGCTCAGGATAAATTTCTTTTTCTTTATTAATTTATTTTATTTTATTTATTTTTGGCTGTGTTGGGTCTTCGTTGCTGTGTGCGGGCTTTCTCTAGTTGGAGCGACTGGGGGCTACTGTTCGTGACAGTGCGCTGGCTTCTCATTGCAGTGGTTTCTCTCATTGCGGAGCACGGGCTCTAGGCATGCGAGCTTCAGTAGTTGTGGCTTGTGGGCTCTAGAGTGCAGGCTCAGTAGTTGTGGTGCACAGATTTAGTTGCTCCGTGGCCTGTGGGATCTTCCCGTTCCAGGGCTGGAACCCATGTCCCTTGCATTGGCAGGTGGATTCTTAACCACTGTGCTACCAGGGAAGCCCAGGATAAAAGTTCTTAACAGCATGAAATAACTGAACTGAGTTTTATATCAGTTTTGATATGAATTTTATCAATCTGAGTTTGACAAAATTCAGCGAGTCCTTTCAGAGGCATTCCCTACCTACAGAACCATTGTTTGACATACCTAAATTCACCAAGGAATGTTTAGGAGCAGCTAAGTTAAGATACTGTGACCAAAAGGCTAAGGGACAGTTTAAAGCATCTAGAGGTTTAGTGAAGTTTAATTTGTGGTTGGGAGAATAAGAAAAATAGCTCTGATGGAGGACATCCCACATCACTGCAATTCCTGACTCCCTTTAGATCTGCTTGTATCCTTTGGTACCAAGTAAATCATATTTCACAGAGACCTTGAAAACTGTGATAGTGACTTGAAAGAGACTTGAGCTGATACTTCACAAAAGAACATATACAAATGACCCATGAGCACCTGAAAAGGGTCTCAAAATCATTAGTCTTCAGGGAAATACAAATTGAAAGTACAATGAGATGCCATTATACACTCAATAAAAGGCTAAAATGAAAGAGATGACAGTACCAAGTGTTAGTGAACATGCGGGAACTCTCCTACATTGCTCCTGGGAGTGTAAAATGATAAAACCACTTTGGAAAGCTAGTTAATAGTTTGTTATGAAGTTAAACGTCACCTACTGTTATGGACTGAATGTTTGTGTTCCTCCCAAAATGCATATGTTGAAGTCCTAACCCCCAGTGGATGGTATTTTAAAATGAGGCTTTTGGGAAGTAATCAGGGCTAGTTGAGGTCATGAGGGTGGGGCCCTCATGATGGGATTAGGACCCTTATAAGAAGAGACACTAGGGAGCTTGCTCTCTCTCTCTTTCCTGCACTCACAAAGAGATCATGTGAGCACACAGCAAGATGGCAGCTGCCTACAAGCCAAGAGAAGAGGCCTCAGAATAAACCCTACCTTGCTGGTGCCTTAACCTTACACTTCTCAGATCAGACTTTCCAGGACTTTTTAGCCTCAAGAACAGTGAGAAATAAATTTCTGTTTTTTAACCACCCAGTCTGTATATTTTGTTATGGCAGCCCAAGCAGAGTAATACACAGCTGTTCTAGTCTTAGGTATTTACTCAAGAGAAATAAATCGATGCCCACCAAAAGACTTGTGCACCAATGTTCATGGCAGCTTTATTCATAATAACTTAGAAACAATCCAAGCGTGCATCAACAGGTGAATGCATAAATACTGTTGTACATTTGTGCAATGAAATACTACACAGTGGGACTTCCCTGGTGGTCTAGTGGTTAAGAATCCACCTTCCAATGCAGGACATGTGGGTTTGATCCCTGGATGGAGAACTAAGATTCCACATTCAGCAGTGCAACTAAGCCCGTGCAGTGCAACTACTGAGCCTGCACACCACAACTAAGACCCGATGAAGCAAAAAATAAAATTAATGAAATAAATATTTTTAAAAGAATGTAAATTCTATTGATATTGGGTATTTTTTAAAAAAGAAAAAATACTACACAGTAATGAAAAGAAGTATCGATACACAGACCATAATAAATTAATCTCATAAATAATATGTTGAGGGAGAGAAGTGAGACACAAAAAAGTACATACTATAAGATTCCATTTATATGAAGTTTTAGAACTGGCAAAACTAATATACAGCAAAAGGTATCAGAAGAGTGGTTGCTTCTGGGTGGGTGGTTTTGAGTGGGAAGTAGTTTGAGGGAACTTTCTGGGATAATGAGAATGTTCCATGTTTTATTTGGGGTCAAACAAATTTATCAAATTTGACGAAAATGTACACTTACAAATCTGCATTTAAAAAAGAGAATAAATGAAAAGACAAGAAGCTTCATTAACATGACTGTTTCAAGTTGTTGTTTTGGCCAGTTTGTGATATTGTGATTTATAATAAGGAATATATATATGATCTTCAACCAGTTTCTGGCACAGAGCTCCCAAAACCCTTGGGATTTCCTAAGTGGTAAGAGAGATAAATGTGTCTTTTGATATTCATAGCAAGCTCTTTTCAACCACACCAGACCTCATGTTAATGAACTAATTTTTGGAAAACACCTAAAGATGGGGGCAGGTTGCCAGGGAACAACCCATGTTATTAGAGTGTTGAAGTAGCCCCATTCCCGCTCCCCAATATCAAGGGAGGGAAGAGGGGCTGGAGAGCTGGAGATTGAGTTCAATCATCAATGACCAATGATTTCATCAATCATGCCTATGTAATGAAGCCTCTATAAAATCTCAAAATGACTGGGGTTCAGAGCGTCCAGGTTGGCGAACTTGTGGAGGTGCTGGGAGAGAGGTGCTGAGAGAGAGCAAGAAAACTCTGCATCCTTTCCCCATACCTTGTCCTATGCCTCTCTTCCATTGGGCTGTTTCTGTATTATATCCTTTTATAGTAAACTGGTGATTTGGTAAGCAAAATGTTTTCCTGAATTCTGTGAGCAGCTGTAGAAAATTAATCAAACTTGAGGAGGGGGGTGCATAAACCCCTGATTTGTAGCCAGTAGGTCAGAGTCACAGGTAACAACCTGAACTTGAGATTGGTGTCTGAAGTGGGGGTGGAATTTGGGGTGGTGGACAGTCTTGTACGACTGAAGCCTTAACTTGTGGCATCTGATATCATCTCCAGGTAGCCTGTGTCACAATTGAGTTAACAGCTTGGTGGTGTCAGAAAAAATACAGGTTAGACATTTAATGCGCCCTCCTGTGGATGAATATGGAGCAGAGCTGAAGACAAAGTTGACATCAGTGAGTAAGCCCAGTAAGTTTCTCTGGTTGGCATCCATTTTGAAATACTTTTCACATCATCTCCTGCAGAACGGTGCTTGCTTTAAAAAAAAAGTGTGTGTGTGTGTGTGTGGTGTGTGTGTGTAGCATTTTAATCATTCAATATTTTCTTTACCAGCGCCTTAATTGCATTGTTCTCACCATACACTCTTTCTTGAAAGCAGTACATTATTTGACAGTTTGTTGACTAGATGAGAAGGGACAGTGAAACTACCACGACTCTCAAATTGTTGAAGTATCTGGTCTCAGAGACTGCTAAGGGCCTATATACCCCATTTCTAACAGAAATGTGACTAAAGACAGGGAAGCCCCATGTGTGGGGTCTTTCATGAATCAGAAAAGAAGTCTTCCTAGAAAAGACTCGTTTCAGTAGTCCTAGACTGTGGTACTCCAGAGAGTTTGACACCATTGGGCACTGCACCATTTTAAGAGTCCTCTGGTGAGTGGGAGAGGGTTATTTGAAGGGAATGAAAAGAGGAGAGAACCTTCCTTGCTCAGGAGAACACAAATGGAAATTGTGGCCTAGACATTCATTCCCTTACAACTATCAGTAACTATGCACTCTTGGGAAAGTCTTAATTATCCACAGGTACCTGCAAACTCTAGAAAAACTCATGAAGAGGTACATCAGCATGTACAGAATATTTACAGCAGCATTTTTTCCCAAGACATTTTATTGTGGTAAAATACACATAAAATTTACCATCTTAACCATTTTCAAGTGTACAGTTCAGTGGTATTAAATATATCCACAGTGTTGTGCAACCATCACCACCATCCATCTCCAGAACTCTTCATCTTGTAAATCTAAAACTCTGTACCAATTAAGCAATAACTCCCCACAGCACCTCCCCCAAGCTCCAGGCAACCACCATTCTGCTTTCTGTTTCCATGATTCTGACTATTCAAATAACCTCATATAAGTAGAATAATAGAGTATTTGTCTTTCTGTGACTGGTTTATTACAGCAGCATGTTTTTTAAAGCTACTATTACTCTTACTTGAAAATGAAAAACAAACAAATAAAGCTTGAGATAGTCTATCATGAGTCATTTGGTTAACGAGAGAGAAAGGATTTTGTTTAACCTTGTTTTCTGTTTCATGTTTCTTGTTCTGCTTCTCTTCTCTGGCCTTCTCGTATGTTACTTAAACATTTTTTAGACTTCCCCCTTGATTTATATAGTCTTCTTCAGTATATCATTTTGTATAATTTTTTAGTGGTTGCTCTAGGCATACACACATAACTTAGCAAAGTACAGAAACCTCAATTCCACTGAGGTCCCTCTGTCTCCCCACTTTTTAAAATATAATTGTCTTAAGTCTTTCCTCTGTATACATTGGGCACCAATCGTGCTATCATTTTACTTCAACCATCACTTCTCTTTTAAGAAACTCATAGTTAGGAGAGTCTGTTTTAGTTATCCCTATTTTTACCCATTCTGATGTTCTTTTTTTTCTCTCTCTACAGTTCCAAGCCTTCTTCTGTTATCATTTACTTTGTTTAGAATACTTCCTTTAGTTATTCTTTAAGGGTAGTTCTGCTAGCAATGAATACTCTTGGTTATCCTTTGTCTGAGAATGTCTTTATTTCCCTTTTACTCCTGAATTGTATTTTCACCAGATATTGAATTCATGGTTGACAGTTCCTTTTCTTTCCATTTGAGAAAAAACATGCTGCTTCCTTTGGCTTCCACAGTTCAGATGAGTGGGGGGTGGTTTCCCACTGGTGTTTGGTTACAGTAAGGTGGGTATTACCAAAAAAGTTCTCTGTGTTAGGCCACCATTTTCCCCAGTTTCAACTAAGGGAAATAGGCTTTTCTTAGAGTTTTGTTTTTTTCTTGTCTGGGTCTGTTGTTGGTTCTGGCTTGTAAGCTTCTGCAACACCCTAGCTGAGACATACAGGAGGTGGTAAGGAAAACAAGGGAATTTACTACATGTCCTTCCCTGGCTCTAAAGTTCTCAGTTTGCCTTCTTCCTTCCACATTTCAGAGTCTTCCCTTGCTTGTTCGTTGTGTTATGTCCATGGATTTTTAATTGTAAAAGGGATGACATGGGAGGAATGGGGCTACTCCATTTTGGGTCAAACCCCAGGTATGGAGTTTTCCTCAACATTTTATTATGAAAATTTTCAAATACAAAGTAAAGTTGAAAGAATTTTACAGTGAACGCCCATATACCATCATCTAGATTCTACCAATAACATATCACTAAATTTGTTTTATCACTGTTCCTAAAAGATAAAACTTGGAAACAACACAAATGTCCATTGACAGTATAATAGGTAAAGCTACCTGCAATAATGGGGATACATCTGACAAAATGTTTGGAGAACAAAGCACACAAAAAATATGACTATATGACTCTATTTTATAAAGTTAAAAACAAGTAAAACTATTACGTAAGGATGTATGAGTAGGTAGTAAAACCATAAAGAAAAGCACAAAAAGGTCTATCTCAAAAGTCATGATAGTAGCTGATTAGTGATTAGGAAGAAGGTACTGAGTGTTAGTAAGGGGCTACCTCTCAAGTTGGATAGATGTTTACAGGGGTGATCTCTTTATAATCATGTGTTACACTGGATTATATGTTCTAATTGGCTTTCTGTATGTATATTTCACATTTTTAAAAGTATGAGAAATATGATTCTATTTTTGTTTCATACTCACAAATGTGTATATGCACATACAACAGCATATATGAATAGCATATAAACATGTAACCAATGTTTCTGTTGGATTTATTTCTTTATTACATGTTTCTTCATTCCATATACTGTGTGTAAATTTTTTTAACAATGAATGCATTATTTTCATAGACAGGATAAACAACAAAGCACTTTTCTCTTTAAAAAATTGTGCATATACAGTATTTCAAAATGATACCAAAAGTTTTAACATTTCAATAGGAAATGGGCAAAGTACATATACAGGCAATTTATATATCTGAATGGTTCAATAAATATGATATTATATTTAATTTCAAATTAAATATAAAAATTTTGCTCTATTAAATAAAAAAAAGAACATTTTTTAAATCGTTAAAAAGAAAAAACCCAGAGTGGGCATGGGTGTCAGAAACTGCTTATGGAAATATAAATTGTAAAATCTTCCTGGAAGGCAACTAGTCAATATACTTAGAATTCTACCAGTCCTTGATCCAGCAATTCAACTTCAGGGAATTTAAACTAAAAAGTAATTTTCGGGCTTCCCTGGTGGCGCAGTGGTTGAGAGTCCGCCTGCTGATGCAGGGGACACGGGTTCATGCCCCAGTCTGGGAAGATCGCACATGCCGCAGAGTGGCTAGGCCCGTGAGCCATGGCCACTGAGCCTGCGTGTCCGGAGCCTGTGCTCCTCAATGGGAGAGGCCACAATAGTGAGAGGCCAGTGTACCACAAAAAAAAAAAAAAAGAAAAGAATTTTCAAGCTTCCCTGGTGGCACAGTAGTTGAGAATCTGCCTGCCAATGCAGGGGACACGGGTTCGAGCCCTGGTCTGGGAGGATCCCACATGCCGCAGAGCAACTGGGACCATGAGCCACAACTACTGAGCCTGCGCATCTGGAGCCTGTGCTCCGCAACAAGAGAGGCCGAGATAGTGAGAGGCCCGCGCACCGCAATGAAGAGTGGTCCCCGCTCACCGCAACTAGAGAAAGCCCTCGCACAGAAACTAAGACCCAACACAGCCAAAAATAAATAAATAAATAAATAAATAAAAGAAAATAATTTTCAAAGATATAGTTACAAGGATATTAATGGAGCAAAAAACTAGAAAAAATATAACTAACAGTAGGGGTAAAATATTAGGTAAATACACTTAAATAAATAAGTTTAAATATGTTTACCAAAAGAATTTATTTAAATGCAATGGAATGTACTGAAGTCACTGAAAACACTACTGACGGATAATATTTATTGGCAAGTTCAAATATTCAAGGCATATTCTTAAGTGGGGAAAAAACCCACACATAATTGTAACCAACATAGGTTACAATTGCTATCTGCAATATTCCATTTTGTTAAAAACAGATTGGTGTGACTATCAGAGAGATTAATATGGAGTTCAAAGGGCTGCTAAAAGATGTTCACCAAAATGTTAACCATTTCTTTTTGTGTGGTGGCATCAAGTGCATCTTTCTTTATTTTATTTATCAAACCTTCTAAATGGGCCATGTGTTTCTTTACCCAAAAAAAATTTGTTGGTTTCTCGGTGCCTGAAATGGCCCTCCTCTCCTGCACTGCCTCTGACTCTTCCCTCCATTCTCACTCTCTCAGTGAGGCCTGCGAGGAGCCACCCTACTCACTTTCCTAAATGAGCCCCAAATCCCCACCACACTGCTCTTCTTTCACTTTTTCCCATAACACTTATCTCCTAAAATGTTATATAATGATATTCATGGCTTATTGTCTGCTCTCTACCTCCTTCCCCCACCCCCACCTCCCAAAACTGTTCTCCAGAGCAACGATCTCTCTTTTGCCCACTGAGGTATTTCAAATCCTTTACAATGGGGCTTGGCACATAGCAGGTGATCCATACATTTTTTTTTCGAATATAAATTTCTTTCTTTATTTTTGGCTGCGTTGGGACTTCGTTGCTCTTCACAGGCTTTCTCTAGTTGTGGTGTGAGGGGGGCTACTCTTCGGTGAGGCTCGTGGGCTTCTCATTGAGATGGCTTCTCTTTCTTGCCGAGCATGGGCTCTAGGTGCGCAGACTTCAGTAGTTGTGGCACATGGGCTCAGTAGCTCTGGCTCACCAGCTCTAAAGCACAGGCTCTGTAGTTCTGGCACACAGGTTTAGTTGCTCCAAGGCATGTGGGATCTTCTGGGACCAGGACTCGAACCCGTGTTCCTTGCATTGGCAGGCGGATTCTCAACCACTTAGTCACCAGGGAAGTCCTCCATACACTCTTGTTGAAAGACTTACGGGGAAATAGGTTTGTTCTTGGCGGTTGTCTACTTGCCTTGCTCTCATTTACGCACATGCAGAGCTACAAGTCACTGCCCTGTAGGAACCTCGGTTTCCTCCTGGAAGAACCGGGAACCCAGGAGCCAGCAGCCCAAGGAGCTCGACCACGAACCCAGAATGGGGTCTGGACAAGTGATAGGCTCAGCCAGGGCTCTCCTCGCAGACGAGCTCGAAGAACTACATTTCCCAGAATTTTTTGTTCTCGCATGGACTACATTTCCCAGAGGGGGCTCGCGACTGTCCCTGCCCCGCCCCTCCCGGAGCTACGTGGGGCGTCGGGCGTTGGGCGTTTGCCGGTGGCGTGAGCTGATTACCTGCCAGAGGTCCGCCAGGGCGGCACCGCGTGGAGTCCCCAGCGGAAGCTTCTGTCCGGCCGTGGCAGTTCCGGAGCCTCCAGCCTGCGGCCCGCGGAACCCCCGATGCCTGGGCGAGGTGAGCGGCGGGGGGTAGGCAGGATGCGGGAGGGAGGACCGGGCTTTGGGAGGATGCGTCGCCGGGGCATGGGGCACAGGCCCAAGAGACGCGAGCTGGGTCTTTCTGGGCGCCCGCGGGTCGAGAGCCGGGCACCCCTGGCTCTGTTCGCCTGCCGCCCCCAGCCATCCCACTGACGTGCCCCTGAACGAGACAGGTCGGACAATTCGTCCCCAGTGGCTGGACCCAGCCACCCTCCTGCTTCTTCCCGACCAGTTCCCAGCGCGCTACCTGCTCAGCGCCTGCTGGCATTTGAATTTGTTTCGGGCTGGCAGTGAACGTGAGAAAATTATTTCCTCCCCTTACCATCACACCTGCACTCCCGAGTGACAGGCTTGTTTTACGCGAGAAGTGAGTCGCCGGCTTCCCCCAGTGGCAGAGCCAGGACTGGACCCAGGTCTTTGGTTTAATGTGCCCTTTCCTCAAGACAGCAGCCCCTCCCCGCCATAGGAGAGCTGATGTTTTCCCTTTCCGAAGCAGCTTTCTCTAGAAATCTGGAAATTGTTTCCTTGACAGGAGGGGGAGGAATTGGGTGGGAATGCTTGAGGTGGAGAAAAGTTGTCACATGCACGCAGGGAGGTTAGAGCAGGTGCTCTGGAGCCCGCGGTGCCTGGAACCCTGGTGCCACCCTCCCTGGCTGTGTGGACTGGGACAAGTTGCTCCCACTCTGCCCTCAGTTTCCTGATCTATAAAATGGGGTGCTGACAATGCCAACTGTGCTGTGGGACTCGATGATGTATTGATAGGTAGTGCCTGGCACGCGGTGAGGCTCAGGGAGTTGGTGCTACTGCTGATAGAGTCCTAGGACTTTTCCTCTGAGCCAGGGAAAGAGCTGGGCCTGGACCAGGATGACCCAGCCCTTCTCTCTGGTCCTGTCTAGCCCTCGTTCCTTCTGACTTCCTTCTCTGGGGGCACTTGGCATCATTTTCAAGTGGTATAAAGGTTTCAGAGCTGCTGATTCTGAGGTCTAGAAAGCAGAAGGGGCTTCCTCCTGGTTCCCTTTTTCTTCTCTCAGATCTGGCTTCTGGAGACTTCTCCCATCCTAAGGTGAAACTGCCCAGAAAGAGGACATGGCTACTGAACAGAGGGAAGCAAGGTCTCGGGTGAGTTCATTGCCATCTCAGGTCTTAGAGATAGGTGGGTTTTTTTTTGTTATTTTACCCTTAAACTGAAGTTTTCTCCCCAATACAGTCTTCACCAGGATTTGGAGCCCATGTCCTTCTGCCTTGGAAGAGTTGGTCCACCCTGGTGGATGGTGGATTGCATAGGGAATGCTTGCCTCCAACCCCCCAATCCATGGCCTGTGTTTCTCTTTTTTTTCTAATAGACACTCTTTTATTCATTAATCTCAATTCACTGTATGATTACTGAATTGATAGGTAAGATGCCACATGTCTTATACCACTTGGGGTCAGAACAAACAAACATGCACACTTGGCAGAGCTCCTTTCTGGCCTGTCTCCTTTGCTCAGTCGTGTCCCCCTCCCTACCCTTGGCCAGAATGCTTTTCTTTTTCTTTCCGCCCCTGAGAAATCCTCATGATACCTTCGCCAGGCTTTTCCCAGTCCATAGTTTTTAGTTTTTCTCCATCTTAACTTTCTGGATCATGTGCCTTGCTTCTGTCACTCTCTTGAAAACTGATGTTGACCTGCCATTTTCATCTTTATGTTGTGAGAATGAGGGTGGGACCCCATCCAGGTGAGCCACTGTGTGAACAAAGGATAGCCATGCTGGTGGGGACATAGATGGAGAGGTCTCTTGACTCCAAGAGCAGAGAGAAGACTCCTCAGGAAGCAGCAGTGTATGGGATATCATGGGATATTGGTAGTGGAGAAGCAGTGTATACGGTGATTCCTCAGTGGGGCTTTTGAGCCAGATGGCCAGGTTTGTGCCCATCTCCTCTGTTGCTGTTAATGGGTCTTGGGCAAAAAACTCCACCTCTCTGTGCCTCAGTTTCTTACCTCTCTGTGCCTCAGCTTCTTCACCTGTAACATGAATACAGCAACTGGGCCTACCTCAAAGGGTAGATGAGAGGATCCTGGGAGTTAGTGCATGGAAAGCATTCTTATCAGGGCCGGGCACATAGTAGATGTTCAATATGTGGTGGTTGTGGTAGCTAAACGATGTTATTCTAGTTCATGATGTCTATCTATCTACTGTTGGTAGATAGAAATGACTATAGTGTCCTTCCTTTACTCATCCTCATCTAACAATAGTAGTTAACGTTGCTGGGGAATATCCTGAGGGCTTCACCTTTGTTCTCACTGTCATAGCGAAGCAGAAGTTATTACCCCCATTTTACACTTGAAACTGAGGCTCAACGAAGTCAGACAACCTGAAATCAAACCCAGGTATGTCTGGCCTCTAAGTTCATGTTAGTTATCATCCAGCCTTTCCTCTAGTACATCTTTCAGAACACAGGGCAGGCCTGGCCCCCAAATGACCAGAGTTCTCTGCAATGTGATGTTGTGTATCTTTTGGACCCATGAAATGTGGTAGTGGTTGATCTTCTGAGACTGTGGCTAGGACCTGCCTCTGCATATTTGGGCTACTTTTTTCTAAGCCCTTCCCATTCCATTCCAACAGAGCCAGGCTGCTCTCTTACCCAGAATCTTCTCCATCCCTGCTTGTGAGTCCTATGTGACATTTCTCCCTAACCTCACCTGCTGCCGATACGTCAGTACTATGTGGAATTGTGTGTAAAACTCAGTGACAGGACGTTTAAGACCAGAGAGAGAATATACCCACCAAGTGCTGGGTTAAAAGAAAACTTCAGTTATCGTCTTGTCTCTGCCATTGATAAAGTATGTGACCTGGTGTCTTAACTGCCCTGGACCTTGTGTTTCTCATCTCTAAAATGAGGATTGAACGAGGAAATAGTATATGGTCCTGTCCAGCGACACTTTTCTTGTTCAAATTGTTTCACGCGTTTTTCTTGTCTGCCAGTTGGATTGTAAATTCTTTTGAGGGCAAAGATCATTTCTTGTATTCCCTGCCATGTGCCAATAAATTATCTTATTATACCTGCACTGCATGTTAATGTTAAAAATCTCAGAGAATAAAAACGTAAAATCACTCTTACCCCAACATCTTGAGATAATCATGGTCATACCTTTGGTACGCAGCCCTCAGAATAATTGTCTGTGTACCTTTATTTATTTATTATTTATTGATGTACATGTGTACATATGTATGTATGTATATTTTTATTTTCTCATTTTAGCTTTTTATTTTGATAAAATACACATAAGATTAAACTCACCACTTTAACCATTTTTGAGTATATTGGCATTAAGTGCGTTCACAGTGTGGTGCTACCATCACTGCTCTTTACCTCCATTGTATGGATTATCATTTATTACTTAAGCCTATGAGATAGGCGTTGAGAGGCAGTTCCTTGGATTGGAATTCTACCTCTACCACTGACCAGTGATGTTGTGATTTATAATACGAAATATATATTTGGTCTTTGTCCCTGTTCCTGGCACATAATTTCCAAAACCCTTGTGATTTCCTAAGTGGTTAGTAATATATGCTTTTTATCCCTGAAATTACTTCAGAGCAATGAAGGCACAATGGGTGTGTTTTGTATCCACACCAGAGTTTATGTTAATGAGGTTACTTTTGTACCCCACCTAAGGATGCGGGCTAATTGCCAGGGGAATCAACCTTGATTAAAGTGTTGGAATTTTCAGTCCTGCCCCCCAATAACCCCTCTTATCCATCTGTCACCACCGTAGGAGATGAAAGTTGCATCCGTCTCCAATGGTCAGTGATTTAATCAATCATGCCTATGTAATGAACCTCCATAAAAACCCAGAAGGGTTCAGAGTTCTTCCAGGTTGGTGAACATGTAGAGAGTCAGAGAGAATGGTGAATCCCGAGAGAGCATGGAAGCTGTGCACCCCTTCCCTGTGCCGCTCTTTCACCTGCCAGTTCCTATATCTTCTTTTATAATCAACCAGTAATCTAGTAAGTAAATGTTTTCCTGAGTTCTGTGAGCCACTCTGGCAAATTAATCAAACCTGAGGAGAGGGTTGTAGAAACCTCCAATTTAGAGCCAGTCAGTCAGCAGCACAGGTAACAACCTGGACTTGTGATTGACATTGAAAGGGGGCCAGTCTTGTGGGAATCTGACACTATCTTCAGGTGTCAGAATTGAGTTTAATTGTAGGACACCCAGCTGGTGTCCCACAATTGCTTGGTGTGTGGAAAACCCCCCACATCTGGTGTCAGAAGTGAAGTAGTGTTGTATTAAGAGTAGCGGAGACATGCAGGAGGAGTGAGTTTTCCCTTCATACCAGCTGTGTGACTTGGATAAATTTCTCTTTGTTTTCTCTTGTGTAAAATGGACACAATAATAGTACCTTCTTCATAGGGTTGTTGTGAAGATAAAATAAAGATACACACTAAAGGTTAATATAAAGCTCTAAGAATAGTACTTAGCCTGAAAAAAGCATTCAATAAATTATAGCTATTTTAATTTCCATTATTACTGTCCTCAAGCTTTAGGGAGCACAGAGTGCCTTCAGTTATTTAAACTAGCTCCCTCAGTGATTATTGAGGTTGTTTCCATTTCTTTGCTGTTACTAACACCATGATAAATGTCCTTGCATGTGCATTTTTGTTCAGTGTTCATTATCAAACAAATATAGTAATTGGAGAGTTAAAGAGTATGCACATTTTAAAGCTTCTAATGTATGTTATCAAATTGCCAACAGGAAGATTATTCTAATTAACACTCCCACTAATGGCCTTAATACCTCCACCCATCTCTTGTAGCAGTTAACTCGGAGCCTGGTTCATACTTCCTGCTACTCAGTATCTATTTGTCATTGGTCAGTTGTTCATTAAGCAAATGACCTGGAACCTTCAGAACCTAGAATAATATAGAAGCATTTCATGGTAGCCCGTCTACTCCCCACTGCCGCCTTTTTCACCCTGTGTGATGGGTGGTCCTGGGTGAGCTGAGATGCTTGTCTCTACAGGTGTCAGTGACGTTTGAAGATGTGGCTGTGTTCTTTACACGGGATGAGTGGAGAAAGCTGGCTCCTTCTGAGAGAAACTTGTACCAAGATGTGATGCTGGAGAACTATAGTAACCTTGTCTCATTGGGTAAGGAAATTTTCCCTGTAGATACAGAGTTCAGAAATTGGGATACCTCAGCATCTGATTTCCTGGGTAAAAGCCCTGGGTCATTAAAAACTTTAGCTGAGTTTTGCCTTAGCACTGTGCAAACTGGATCTCCATAAATAAACCTGAAAACCTTTTTCTCCCTCGTAGGTATGGAATTGCCCCATGGATGGGACAATCTACAGAGCTGCACATTAGAAATTCCCTCACTGCAGGCAACATTTTCCCACTATGACTGAACTATGATGTGTTTGCTCATCTCTTAACAGAGAGCATCCCTCAACCTTTTTCTTTGACCCAACACTGGCTTTTTTCAATTCTCTTTTACAGGGATCAGCAAACTTTTTCTGTAAAGGGCCAGGGAGTAAATATTTTCAGCTTTGTGGGCCACATATAGTCTCTGTAACGTATTCCTTTTCTTTTTTTTTCTGAACCATTCTTTGCTCAAGGGCCATGCATAAACAGACAGTGGCCTAGATTTGGCCTATGACCCATAGTTTGCTGACTGCTGCCATCTTTCAAAGGGAGCCAGATAGTATTTTCTCATTTTAAACAAGCTACTTGGTACATAATCCTTTCCACAGATACCTGTTACAAATATTAATTTAATCTGTACATTTAACATACATTTAACAGTATATACATATTCCCTCTTGTATAGAAAGCTATTAGCACCCTGTTAATCAAGTCTGCATGTTTATCATACTTCACTAACATACAACTAAATGTTACATTGCCCCTTGCTTTTACCCTAACACACCCCTCACATTGTGGGGGCACAACTGGAGCATCCCACAGAAGTTCTCTGTATCATCCTTTGAGTTTTCCGCTCAGATCTCAGATACCTCTTTGTGTCAAGGCAAAATCAAGTCTTTTTTTTTCTTTTTCTTTTTTTTTCTTCTTTTTGGTCTATGAGAAGGACTCCCATTTTCCAAACCTGAGGTGATCTCCCTGTTGCAGTAAGGAGAAGATCCCTGGAAGGTAGAGAAAGAAAGCCCTGGAGGCTCCTCTCTAGGTGAGTGGGTGCGGAATCTCTGCAGGCAGCAGTCTGGTAAGTGAGTGCATGTGCAACTCGGAGATGTTGGTCGGGGAATTTTCTGCAGGTTCTCAGTCCTGAAGAAGTTTTGGAGAAGGGATGCTAAGGCCCCTAGTCACAAGCTTCCTCTTCTTCTCTGATAATTACTGCACAAGTGAATCTCTCAGGATCTTTTCTCTTGTGATTTCCTGTTGTTTCAGAGGAGGGCTACATTGTCATGCATTCATTCAGCAAACTTAGTGCATTTAAGGAACTGCAGATAATTCATTCAGACTGAAGCTCAGGGTATATGGGAAAAGAAAGAGATGAGGAAGGAAATGAGATTAGAGAGCCAGGTGGGGGCCACACTATGAAGTGCTTTGGTACAGTTCTTAGGGATGGGAACTGTCCATGGATGACTGGAAATAATTGAAGAGTTTCAAGCAGAAGAGTTGTATGGTTGTTGATATTTTAGAAAAAATAGTCTGAGTCTGAGATACTTTAAACGTCCCTCAGTAAAGGCTAAAGAAGCTGAGGTGGGTCCCTACACTGGCACACAGCACCACAGTCAGAAAGCAGCAGCCCTGGTGTGGGCAGAGCTCCAAGCTACGTGAAGGACTAAAGCAAGTTACGGTGCATTATTATGACATATCGCCATTTATGTGTAAAGAAAATTAGGTGGGTGTTTGTCTATATGCATTATGTGCGTGTAAGTGCCAAGAGAAAGGTCGGGGGACACCTAAGCTGGTAACTAGTTACATTTGGATTGGGACTGAGAATGGGCATTGATGAAAGAGGACTTTAGTTACATGCAATGTTATTAAAATTTTCACAGAGAATATATTCATGAGTCCTTATTACACAGTTTCAATTAACTAAGAATGGTTACTTTGGAAACACTGTTGGTCCTAGATTTGAAGTGAGGAAAAACTAGAGGTGGGAACCTTCTGGAGATTATTCCATAATGTAGGCAAGACATTACCTGGAGGAAGGCATGTGCAGTGAGTTCAGGAAAGAGGAGAGGTCCCTTTATTAAGGGTATAGGACAGGTTCGGTGTGGGATGGGTTTCATTTGAAATGTTAGTGAAATATGGGTAGAGGTCACCAGTGGACAGCTGTAGAAGGTAAACAGGGTCAGAACTCAACAGGGAGGTCAGGGAGCCATCAGTGCAAAGGTGGCATTTGAAGCCTTGAGCTGAGCAGATGAGGGACCGGAGGAGAGGACAGAGTCCCAGGAAACCTCAGTTTTATGAGGTGGGTTAAGAAGGAAGAATCTGTGGCTGAGCCTGAGAAGAAGTCACCAGAGGAGAAAACTGGCAGATTCGGCTGTCATGGAAGTTGAGGACTGAGAGCTGTTGACCTGGGGAGGCCAGGGCTCTGGGGGAGCCAGGTTCTAAGCCTTGCTCACTGCTTTCCTGTCCCGTGATAAACAGCAGTGCAACCTTGGACAGAAGGATGCAGGTCCTGCCCTGGCGGAGCTCAGTGGAGGGGGAGGCTAATCGCACACAGGGCTGTGGAATGACAGCCTCCGGTGAGGACCTCGGGGGAAGAGCCACAGGTGCTGTGAGAACGTGGAACAGGAGGGGTGCTGTGGGCAAGGCTTCCCGAGGAAGGGCCGGATCCCACATTGTGAGAAGCGTTCAGGCACAGGAAGAGCATGTCCGAGAGTCCAGACAAAGGAAGCCGGTGTGTGGAGACGGGAGCAGGGAGAGGGGGCCGGGACCTGAGAGCCAGGCACAGCCTCTGAGGAGTTGAAGTACCCTGGCCACGAGCCCAGGTTTATATTGTGCAAGGATCAGCCTGCAACCAATGTGGAGCCACCTGCCATAGACGTAGTAGGACTTGTCTGAGGTTGCTGTCAGGTCCAGATGAGTCAGTGATGACCCCTCACAATGCGGGCCCAGCAGAAGGGCTGTGGGACAGGCTGTCTCGATCCCTAAAGCGCCCACACCTTTAGTAGAGCTCATTCTTCCCCGTATAATGTGAGATCTTTTGAGGTGGGAACCACACTTATCTCTCCTTATATCTTTTAACTGTCACTTGGGAGAAATATTCTAATTTTGTGGGAACTGCTAGAGACCACCACAAAGTAAACAGAGAACGCAGGCAGCAGGAAACCAGTGGAGAGTTTAGGAGGGGCGTCAGGTGTGGACTGAGTATGGCATGGAAGATCAAAGGAAGAGACGGAAGAATTGTTCCCTTTCCATTTGCCTCGGGAGCCTCTGATCCATGAGGAGTCCCCCTTCCTGAGTGAAATGTTAGTTGGATTAAACTGAATAGAAAGTATGACTGGAGTCGAAAGCTGTCCAGAGAGACCCTGAAAACACCTAGTGGTGATGTCAAGTCCTTCTCAGGTTTGGGAAACTGTCCCCAAAGGAAAACTCTGAGTGGGTGTCTGGAGGAAGTAAGGCCATCAGAGCCAAGCAGTGTGTGCATTTCTCTTGATGGGATGAACCTCCTCTCTTTGGTCAAAGGAGACAGTGAGATGGGGCATCCTGGGTGTGCTGGCGTGTGGTTGTGTCTCTCCTGCACCCCTGGCGAGTCTCCCATTTGCCTGGACTAAAGTGCCCTTGGAACAGTTTCCCTTCCAAGGGGAGCTCACTTCCCTGTGAGCTTAGGTGAGGGACCTGGATGTTCTTGGAAGTACCTTGATCATTAACTGTAGACCAAAACCAAAAACCAACCCTTTGAACAACCGGTGACAGAAAAGCTTATGCTTCCAGGGTAGGACTCCTAGAACCTCTAATTGCCTCCAAGTGTGTTTTTAAAATATAATTTTCACTTCAAGACTCCTCACAAATAGGAAAAACAAGACAAAAAGGGAAAACAAACTGTCATCCCTGGATCTGTATGTTTCATGTTGAGAGATGGGAGGAAATGGCTCAAAGGGTACACGTCTCATCTGAGTCTCTTACTTAAGAAATGAGTCCAAAGTCTAATCACTATTCTGGCATATTATGTATATAAGTTATCTATATATAAAATAAGCATAATGTGATTCAATCAACTTGAACGTCTCATGAGTTTGATTTACACCTAACATGAAAATATTCTTTTATTCAAAAAGTTTAAAATCCAGGGATGATCTAGGTAAACAGTTACCTCCAATGAAAAGGTGTTTTTCTTTCTTTGTCTTTTTCTCTTCCTTTGTTATATTTATGCAAGAATTCAGGGCAGACTGAACCTGGAAGGGTGGTCAGCTAAGGGGTTGCTTGTGGACTGCCTTCGACTCACTGAGACTTGCTGGGGCTTCATCTGCACAGAGAATAGGGGTCTTTTTCTAATTTGCAGAAAGGTGCTGTAGGGGTTATAGCGGCAGCCTAATGAAATATCATGCAGTGATTTTAAGGAGTGAATTTCTTACAAGGTGAAAGTTGAGCCCAAATGCTCTGTAGCCCTGTTTACTATGTTTGATTTAGACTTGTTCTCATCCCCTGTGCTCCTCTTCTGCCACCAACATCTACTGTCCTTGTAGCTGCCAGAATGGTCTATTTAAAAGATAGATCAGGTCATCTCACTCGCATGCTCAAAACCTCTAGTGGCTTCTATCACATAGAACACAATCCAAAGCCCCCAGCGTGGCCCTCAGAGGCCTTTGTGGTCTGACCCCAGCTACCTCTTTGCCTTCACCTCCTTCCTCTCTGCCCTTCATTGGAGAACTCTAATCACCCTGGCCTCCTTGTAGTTCATCAGGAAGGCCAAGCAGGCTCCCACCTCAGGGCCTCTGCACTTGCTTTTTCCTCTCCTGGACCATTCTTCGTGATGGCCAGGAGCCCACTTGACTCACTTCCTCACACTATACAGGTTTCTGCTCAGATGGCACTTTGTCAGTTAGACACAGCTCATCCTTTGTTCTTTGTCCTCCACAGGACACAGGTCCTTTGTCCTCCACATTCTTTATCCCCTCACCATGCTTCATTTTCTCTCAGAGTACTTATTACTGCCAAATAGTACATATTTATTTATTATCAGCTCTTCCTCTGGATTGTAAATTCCCTCATGCTGGGTTGTCTGTTTCATTTGTTCCCATGTCCCCAGTACCTAAAATAGTGTCTGGTCAGAGTCAGCTTCCAGTTAGTTAGTGAATGTATGAATGACTTGGTTAGGTAGTCGTGATGGAGACCGAAAAAAGGGAACCAGTTGCAGAGATATTTGGCAGATAAAAGCAACAGGACTTGGAGATGGTTTAGATATGGAAGATAGAGGAGATGGAGTTGTCAAGGATGCGTGCTTGGTTTGTGGTTTGTTCTGGGATGGACAGTGATATCCTTCACTGAGATAGTGGTGCTAGGAGATCAGATTTGGGGGATGGTATAAATATGGTTTTGGATGACTTAAATTGTCTTTGGTTGACCCATTTATTCAAGTGGAGATGTCAAATAGCCTGTTTGATTTGGAGTTCCACCCCTTATAATATACCCTGGGCATTAAATGTAAATTTGGGAGACCCTGTCACTAAAGATAATTGAAAGAGTGGTTGAGTTTGAGTTAGACTGTGGAGTGGGTTCAGAGTACAGCAAGAGCAAGAAAGAGCCTAGGACTCAATCTTGAGGAACTCTGGCATTTCATGGCTAGGCAGAGAGAAATGAACCCATAGGGAAGACAAGGGTAAGGTGTACTATAGAAGGAAACTCGGGAGTCTAGTGTCATTGAAGTCAAGTCTCATAAAGGATGGTATCAGTAGTGGTAGGGAAAAGTAGATGAACTTGAGACATATTTGGATGGCAGAATAAACAAGTCTTGGTAATTGATTAGCAGAGGGAGAGGTGTGAAGGATGCCTTTTAAAGTTTTGATTCAGAACTGGTGCCAATTACAGAGACAAAAAGGTTATACAGGTTGGGGGGAGGAAATAATCATAAATTCAGTTGAGCTGTCTTTGAGACACTCAAGTTGCTGTTTTGAGCTGGGTTTTGTATAATTAGGTATGGAGAGTAGAGAAGTCTTGCCTAGAGTATGTTTATAGATGAAGCTGGCCTGTGAAAAGGGTACAGAGTGAAAAGAATCAGGGGCCTAGCACTCAAACCTGTGGAACTCCAAGGATTAAAGATCAGGTAGAGGAAAATGAGCACACAAAGGAGATTGAAGCTGGTGGAACATGAGAAGAATTTGGAGGCAAGTTCAGGGTCACTGTAGCTTAGGTAGTGAGCATCTGAAGGAAAATGAGGGGTCACTATCAGATGCTGCTGAGAGGTAAGTTAGGTGGGGACTGAAGAGAGCATCTTGCCTTTGTCACATGAAGGTCATGGTTGCCTTAGAGTAGTGGTAAGGACAGAAGCCAGAATGGAGCCCACGAGGGGTGAGTGAGCAGGAGGAGATTAATATGTGTGGGATACGACAAGGTGAGATGTGACAAGGAGGCAGTAGTTGGAGAGCTCTTCTATGCAAATATAAACAAATATTTCTTGTTTTTCTCTGTCCACTCCAATTATATTATACAGCACACATTATTCTGCCCCTTTCTCTTGATATATATTGAAACTCTTTCCATGTCAGTACATAAAGAGCTTCCTCATTCTAAGGAGTAGTTCTACGGCCTTCAGCTAGCTCTCTTCTTGGCTGGCAGAAGAGGTGATTTTGGTTGTATGTGGCTTTGGATAATGTTAGCCCATTGGGTCCAGTTTGGGCTAGAATTTTATAAATGCTATGGTTTCTAATTAGCAATATGGATATTGGTTTAAAGCTGTACCTTTATCGTGTACCCATATGATGTCCTGGTGTATTACAGTTAGAGTTAATCCAACTGTCCATCAAAGGAATCTGGTTGAATAAGCTGAGGGACATTCTCATGGTGGAATTCTCACTGTAAATAAGAATGAGGAAGAATTCTGTAAATTCCACTGTGGGGTGATAATATTACTAAGTAGGGGAAAGTGCAGAACAGAACAGTGAGAATAGGAGTTTTATCAAAGGAAGGAGGAGATACCAAAAAAGACAAAGTGTATATTTGCTTATATTAAAAAAAAATAGAGAAGGCAAAAAAAAAGGATAAAAGCAGATCTATAAAAATGGTTACCTATAAGGTGAAGGAAGAAAAAGAAAAAGGATTGAGAGAACAAGGATAGAATGTAGAATTTTTTTAAGGTACCTTGTTTTTATAATGTTGACTTTGGAACCATAAAAATGTTTTATAGGGCTTCCCTGGTGGCGCAGTGGTTGAGAGTCCGCCTGCCGATGCAGGGGTTCGTGCCCCGGTCCGGGAAGATAACCACATGCCACAGAACGACTGGGCCATGAGCCATGGCCACTGAGCCTGTGTGTCCAGAGCCTGTGCTCCACAGCGGGAGAGGCCAAAACAGTGAGAGGCCCAAGTACCGCAAAAAAAAAAAAAAAAATTAAATTATAAAACAAGATTAAACAAAAATGAAAAAGTGTTCCATAAATATTGAAAGCAAAATGAAACAAATGACCCTAATTGTGTTTCAGGTTGTTGGCTTAGTCACAGAGAAAAATTATCTCAAATGCTTTTAAATCACAGCAGCTTGAATAAAGATCCTTAGTGATTTATATAAATATTATGGTTTATAATAAGTAATATATATTTGGTACAGAGCTCCTAAAACCCTGGGAATTCCTAGGTGATGAGAGCCACAAAGGTGTCTTTGTTATGTTAATGAGGTTTCTTTTGGACCCTATCTTAAGATGGGGCCTGGTTGCCATAACCAATCATGTGATTAGAGGTTTGAAAGTTGACCTCCAGGGAGGGGAGGGGGACTGGAGGTTGAATTAGTTGCCAGTGGCCAATGATTTAATCAATCATGCCTGTATAATGGCGCCTCCATAAAAACCCAAAAGGACAGATTCAGAAAGCTTCTGGGTTGGTGAATATGTGGAGATCTGGGGAGTGTGGTGTACTTAGAGAGGGCTTAGAAATTCCATTCCCTTTCCCCATACATTGACCTGTGCATCTCTTCCATCTGGCTGTTCCCAAGTTATATCCTCTTATAATTACCTGGTGATCTAGTAAGCAGAATGTTTCTCTGAGTTCCATGAGCCACGGTAGCAAATTAACCAAACGTAAGAAGGGGGTCGTGGGAACCTCTGATTTATAGCCAGTTGGTCAGAAGTACAGATGATAACCTGGGTTTGTGACTGGTGTCTGAGGGAGGCAGGGGGCAGTCTTGTAGGACTGAACCCTTAACCTGTGGGATATGATGCTATCTCCAGGTAGATAATGTCAGAGTTGAGCTGAATTGAGGACACCCAGTTGGTATCCAAGAATTGCTTATTATTGATGTGGAAACCGCCCCCCCCACCACCACATTGGAATTGGGTGAAGAACATGTAATTAATACCTTACAGGCAAAAATAACTTCAAACAATAATGTTGATTTTGGTGGTTATAATAAAAATATGTGGTTATGTTTACAAATAGAGTTCTTATCTTTGAGAAATGTGTTCTGAAGTATTATTGATGAAATGATATAATACAGAATTAGCGTACTTTAGCATATGCTAATGAAAGAGACGTAAGGGAGTTGTATTAATTTTCTCAGCCTGCTCCAACAAAGTGCCACAAACTGTGTGGCTTTAAACAACAGAAATTTATTGTCTCACAGTTTTGTGGGGTGATTCTCCCTCTGAAACTCCAGGTAGAATCCTTCCTTGCCTCTCCCTACCTTCTGGATGTGGCCAGTGGTCCTTGTTCCTTGGCTTGCAGCTGCATCACTCCAGTCTCTGCTTCTCTTGTCACTTGGTGTTCCCCTGGGGTATCTTGACATGGTCTTTCTGTGCTTGCCTGTGTCCAAATTTCCCTTTTATAAAGACACCAGTCATATTAGAACCTACCCTAATCACCTCATCTCAACTTGATTGAATCTGCAAAGTTACTTAACCTTACCAAATAAGGTTATATTCTGAGTTATTGGAAATTAGGACTTCAACATATCTTTTTTGGGTGATGCAGTTCAACCCATAATAAGGTAATAGATGAAACAGCATTAGTGATTGTTGATGCTGGCTTGGCAATTCATTGTACAATTCACTCCACTTTTGTACATGTTGAACATCTTCCATAATAAAAAGCTTTAAAAATCAGAATTACCAACAACAGAATTTCTAAAACAGCATTTCTCTTTTTCACCAACACAGGCATTCTGGAATATATTTACAGATGTGTAGTTCTGCCCCCATCGTGGTGTTGTGTGTAATTCTCAGCATATAGCTCCCTCAATTCTCTGACTCTAGAAAACCTTACGAGACTGCAAATGCATGTGACATTTTTATAGGAATAATTTTGAATCTGACCACCTGTAGGATAAGGTGGGAAGGATATAGGTCTGGAAAGTTGGCTTGGGTTCAAAGATTTTGATGCTGCCTTTAGCCCTCACACTATCCCTCCATCTAATCTATGGCTAATCCTTTAAAATCCCATTTTAGACATTTCTTCCCCCAAATTCTGGCCACCACTAGTACGCCTTCCCAGCTTGTACTTGGTACTATCTGAGGGTAGTTTGGATGTTGTTGTAAGCTCACATTTTCATCCATTTCTGTCTTGTGTTTTTGTTGTATAAATTACCACACTTCTCCTTTTTTGTCTCTAATGCCAAACTGGGAGCTCCTTAAAGAAGTTAACTGTTTCTTTTCATTACCAGATCTGGAATGTCTTGTGGATCACATGCCTAAGATAGAGCCTGACATGTTGTAGGTGCTTTTTAAGTATTTGCTGAATGAATTAAATAAGGAGCAGTCAGTGCTTTTTGAAATAATAAGAGGAGTTCTATATAGTAAGAAGGTTAAGTTCAGTGGGAAGTAATACTAGAAAGGTGAGAAACAGGTCAGAGGATCACCTTGAAGGTCAATAGCAATAGTCACTATTGAGTAAGGAGATCCTGAACTTGGATGTATTAATGATGGTTGTTAGAGACATCTTAGTGAAGAGATTCAAGGGAATTTGATGACTGACTAGACTTGGAATGCAGGGGAGAGAAGCTTCTGAGATGAAACTAAGAATTGATGGCAAAGGAGCTGAAGAAGTTATGATATAATTCAGAACTTGGAAACACAAAAAGAGTTTGAAAGGAATGCACTGGATTCGGATTTGGACAAGCTGAATTTGAAGAAAAATCCTCAAATGAAGAGTCTAGCAGGCAGCTGGAAATACCTCTGTAAAGTGTTTTGAGGCTCAGGATAGTCATTCAGATAGGAGGTGTGGGAGTGGATGAAATCATCTAGGGAGAGAAGGTTGAAGAGAGACTCACAGGGTTTCATAAGCACCAAGGGAAGAGAAACTAGACCTAATGACAGGAACTAGTCAGGGTGGTGGTCATTGGCAAAATCACCTGTTCTCTAAACTTCTGACCTAAGTCATAACCTGGTTCATGAGTTAGCTCAGGCCCAGGCTTGATTCTGGGAGAGAGCAAAAGTTGAACTGCACTTCAGGAGACATATCTTAGACCTACAGAAAACTTTAAGCAGACCATAAAGAACAGTTAGGATGTCCATAATCCAGGACTGATGTCCCCTTCATTGGGAAACATGACTGTTTTAAGTTATTAGTCCCATTCTGGACTAAGGCATTGGCACTTGAAGTAGAGTTGAGGTGAGTTTCCCAGTATTGGTATGGACCCTTGTAGCTATAATTACTTCCATTAAAAAATAAAAACTCCCCATGTCCTGTTTCTCTATTCTCCTTTAAACAGAACTTTTCAAAAGCATTTCTATACTTGATGTCTCCATGTTCTCACCTCCCATTGTTTCTTCTGTGCACTCCAGTAGGGCTTTCTTCCTTACTAGTCCATGAAAAGCAGTTATTAAATCCCAGACAGTCTCCATCTTGGCACAATCAGGGTTAAGTTTTTAATTCTTAAATTGTTTAACAAAGTTGATCATTGCCTCCTCACTGGAGTACTTTCTTCCTTTGGCTTCTGGACCACCATACTCTTCTGCTTTTCTTCCTTTTCTTACCCTCTAGTATTACAATGCCTAAGTGATTTTTTCAGTTCTTCAGCTTTTTTTTTCTTTTTTGGCTGCGTTGGGTCTTCATTGCTGCGCACGGGCTTTCTCTAGTTGCAGCAAGCGGGGGTTCTTTGTTGCGGTGCGCGGACTTCTCATTGTGATGTCTTCCCTTGTTGCGGAGCACGGGCTCCAGGTGCACAGGCTCAGCAGTTGTGGATCATTACCTGGTCCATAGTATGCAGTTAATAAATATTTGTGAATGGAAAGGATGTCTCCAGCATATGCAAATATAACAAAATAAGAAAAAAACATGTAGTGCTCCAGAAACTGCATGTAGTTCAGTATACATGGCAAGAAACCAGGGGAGGGAGATGAGTACCGAGGTGAATGAAGGTCAGATCATGAAACACCTTGTTGACCATGTTAAGTACTCTGGACCGTACTTATATACAAATCATTGAAGATAATTTGGAGGATCTTACAGAAGTTTGCAACATGGTAAGATGTGGATTTTAGAAAGATTACTGTGGCTACAGTGTGGAGACTGAATTGACAGCACGATTTGAGGTGGGGAGACTAGTTAGGAGTCTATGGTGGAAGAGTAAAGCATGAGAAACAGAGTACCATTTAGGTACCCGAGCCCAGTGCTCAGGGCTCTAGTAAAGTTGTTGGTTGTAAAACTGCAGTCTTTACATTCAGACCTAAGGCAGGGTCTCTAACTTTGCCTTATAAACTACAATCCAAAATTTTGGAATCTTGCTATTTTCTTCCCAGCTCGTGTAGTAACCTAGAACCAATGACTGATGTTCACAGGGAAAGTACTCCATTTTTACCACTGCCTCCCACACTTGTGCCCAAATAATGTTATTGAAATTTGGATCACTTAAGCAAGACTTAAATGGATAAGGAAATTGAAAGGTGTTGAACAGAAAATAAAATAAAAAAACCTCCTCTTTCTGTTACAACAAATAGTAAAGATTAGAGAGCAGATAGGTTTTGTGATTGGCTAAGTGAAAAAGAGCTATTACACAAAATGCACATTATGGTCTCTTCCAGAAGATGTGGTTCCTAATTTAATGAGTGATTTATTGATACTTATCTATATATGTATTTTAAAATGAGTGTTATTCTCACTTGCTCGGCTTGGCAAATATCAGTGCCTTAAAAAAATAGTAAAGATGGGTGCATTTAAAATTAGTCAGAGAGGGTGTGTAGAATGGGGGAAAAAATCCCAAACCCTAGGGAAAGCAGTTTTAAAGTAGAAATAGAAAGTTACCCATGAAGGAAACTGAGAAGTTAACACTGGTAGAAGAAAAGAGAAAAGCAGAATGTATTATGTTCACCAAGCAGAGAGAATCTGTAAACAGGTGAGAAAGTGAATGTCAGATAGGAATCTCAAAATACAGTGAGTTGCAAAGGAGCCCTTTAAATGGTTACTCTAGCCCAGGAGAAAATGCCAAAATATATGTATACCTATTCCCCACCAGAATTTAATATTCAATGAATTGTGTCCTTACCCAACTTTAAAATTTATTGAATTTAATTCTGTTTTTTACCACCTTATCATGTTAGCCCTTTTTACCATTTTATGTTTATTCCTGTCTTATTGATCTTTGACTCTTTTCTATGCTGCTTGCATAGCATCTCCTGCTTGATAAATGAGCAAGGCTGCTTTCTTATCTTGCAACTTTTGGCTTCATGCCTACCTGTTAGCACCTCTGTAGATTAATTCAGTAATTACTTCCTGTTTGAACTGGCTCTGAAACCCTCCCACTGCTTGTATAATGTACTGTCCTGGAAGGCAACTTCTCATGCAAGTCTTGAATCCTGTGTGTGTGTATGTGTGTGTGTGTATGAAATTAATATATAAATAATTGAGATTATTTGACATTGTTCCAATTAGGTATATATAAGTTATTAAGGAAGGTTAACAAAACAAACATTTTGTGTATAATTCAGATGCCATTAGGAGGATCTGTAGGTGAATAGGGCATGCTAATCTGCTTGCAGAGAACATTAGGGTAGAAAAGGAAAGTGAAAATATTTAGATATAGATAAATATAATTACATATATAGAATATATAGATATATATTTTTAACACTGTGGTGAGTGCCTATAATAACAGGAATGCTCTGTGGAAACTCACAGTCAAGAAGGGACTCAGAGTTAACTTTTGAACTGAATCTGAAGGATACAAAGGAATTTGGCATGAGGGAAAAGGGATGAAGACTTTCCAGATTAGGAATGATTACACAAAGAAGAAAAATGTCATGAAGATAATTTAGGATTCTATCATAGGCTTTGGACTCTGATCCCAGGCTGCCTTTTCCAATTCATGGCTCCCCTTTGAATCCCTCTTCTCCATTTTCCATTAGCCAATTCTTCTGATCACTCTTACACTCACCCTCTTTAAATGGGTTTGTTTAATCTTTTCTCCACCCTGTT
Organism: Mesoplodon mirus; assembly: GCF_964341445.2. NCBI lineage: Eukaryota > Metazoa > Chordata > Mammalia > Artiodactyla > Ziphiidae > Mesoplodon > Mesoplodon mirus. Next base: position 215,200 of record NW_028295339.1, read on the forward strand.
GTTCTCAACTCATGTTGATTGATTCTCTGTACTGCTTAAATCTCCTAAGTTTTTCTTCTTACTGTTTTTGGCCATATACCAAGACCTTATTTAAATACCATCAATATTCAGTCTATACATTTAGTCTCAGTAGCCAAATGCTGTATCACATGGAACATCTTCAGTTTTTTCTTTCCCTTCCAGGATGGAAGAACAGTTATAAAACCACAAAGTCAACTCAAACACAAGGTTCTTCATTTCAGAAGCTGATAATGAAAAGATCCAAAAGGAATGGACCCTGGGACTTCAAATTAGAAAACCCCTGCAAATATGAAGACAGATTAGAGAAAAAGCAGAAGAAAAAAGAAAGTGTTCAGATAGTTTCAGTCGCTCACAAAAAAATCCTCACTGTAGAAAGAAAACATAAAAATACTGAATTTGGCCAAAACTTCAGCCCAAAGTCAGTCCTTGTTAGGCAACAGATGGTTCCCAGAGAAAACACCCCACCAAAATGTGAAATACAAGGAAACAGCTTCAAACAGAATTCCAATTTATTTAATCAACAAAAAATCAACACAGCCGGGAAACGTTATAAATGTAGTATGTGTGAGAAAACCTTCATTAATACTTCATCCCTTCATAAACATGAGATAAACCATAGTGGAGAGAAATTGTTTAAATGTAAAGACTGTTCGAAAGCCTTTAACGAAAGTTCAGCTCTTATTCAACATCAAATAACTCATACTGGAGAGAAACCGTATATACGTAAAGAATGTGGGAAAGCCTTCACTCTCAGTACATCCCTTTATAAACCCCTAAGAACACACACTGTGGAGAAATCCTATAGATGTAAAGAATGTGGTAAATCCTTCAGCAGAAGGTCAGGCCTTTTTATACATCAAAAAATCCATGCTGGAGAAAACCTCTATAAATATAATCCAGGTAGGAAGGCATCTAGTTGCAACACATCCCTTCCTGGATGTCAGAGAATGAATTCCAGAAAGAAGTCCTATTTATGTAATGAATGTGGCAACACCTTTAAGTCTAGTTCATCCCTTCGTTATCATCGGAGGATACACACAGGAGAGAAACCTTTTAAATGTAGTGAATGTGGGAGAGCCTTCAGTCAGAGTGCATCTCTTATTCAACATGAAAGAATTCACACTGGAGAAAAGCCTTATAGATGTAATGGATGTGGAAAAGGTTTCATTGCTATTTCACGACTTAACAGACACCAAATAATTCATACTGGTGAGAAGTTTTATAATTGTAATGAATGTGGTAAAGCCTTAAGTTCCCACTCAACACTTATTATTCATGAAAGAATTCATACTGGATAGAAACCAAGTAAATGTAAAGTGTGTGGGAAAGCCTTCAGACAAAGTTCAGCTCTTATTCAACATCAGAGAATGCATACTGGAGAAAGACCCTATAAATGTAATGAGTGTGGAAAACATCCAGGTGTAACTCATCCCTTAGTAATCATCAGAGAATTCACACAGGAGAGAAACCATATCAATGTGAAGAATGTGGGATATCTTTTGGCCAAAGATCAGCTCTTATTCAACATCGAAGGATTCATACAGGAGAGAAACCCTTCAAATGTAATACATGTGGGAAAACTTTTAGACAAAGCTCATCACGTATTGCCCATCAGAGAATTCATACTGGAGAGAAACCCTATGAATGTAATACATGTGGGAAACTTTTCAATCACAGGTCATCTCTTACTAATCATCATAAAATTCATATTGAAGAGAACCCCTAGAAAGTAGGTTTGCATGTGTGACATTCTGAAACCAAAGCTCATCAGAATACATGAAAGTGATGTAATAAATGTAATGGATATGAAAAGCCATTCTATGATTTAGTCATCAAATAATAAATTCCAAGGATAAACCTATGTAATAGATAATGAGAAAAGTGGAAATTGTTCAGTCCTATCAGACACTTTATAATAACCTAAAATGAAGAATTCTGGACTGGAGACATTGACTTTGGGCATTTGTAAAGTAATTGTTTTCTCTACAGCATCGCATGCTGCATATCATATGTTATTGTTGTAAACATCTGGGTGATGATGGGAAGTGTGCACTGGATTTCCTGTTAAACTGTAAACTTAATACTTTTTTAAAAATAACTGACATTGTAATAGTATATAAAAGATGTGGTCAAAGAAAGTATACATTTTTAGAGAAAAGGACCAAATGAAAGTTACAAATGAATTGTAAACTACCTCTGACTTTCTGGGGTTTGTCCTTTTCCTGACTTGATGTCAAACTTTGTGCCTGGATTTCATTTAAAAGTAGAAATAAAAGTCTGTTCTCTTCCTTTGTTCTTCTAGTAATTGCTGTGAATTGGAAATTTTCTACACAATTTTTAATTCTGTTCTCAGAATTATTTTTTTTGCTCTGAAGTCATTTATTATGAAATTATACATGCTATATACTGTGAGCTGTCATCTTAAGTATATTAAATGGAAAAAGAAGCAGTTTTCAAGTTTAAAGCTATTAAATTATATTTAATATATATTATACATATATATTTAATAACATATATTCTAAATTCACAGCAGAAGGGGCTGTCAAAAGTAGTTTAATGAATCTAGCATATGTGCCAAAATATTGGAAGGTACATCAATCACTTCATGAAATAAAGAGTATGTTTTTCCTACTTGGTGTTCTCTAGTGTCAAACAATTTTAAGAAAACAAAAGGAGTAATTTATAAGCAACTCAGTAGTTTGGTTGGTTGGTTGTTTGAGTCCCAGCTTTGGGACATGTACTATGCTGCACACTGGGAATTTTAAGAAAAAAGTCACAGGCCTTCAAGAAGCCATGAATGGAGGAAAGGGGATGGAGGACTATCAGATGAGTAAAGCAAATTATTATGTCACTGTATGTAAGTGTGGTTGTTTTAACAGGCAGATAGATAGGTTGTGACAATATGTTGCAGTGCAAGAAAGTTGTAGAGATGTGGACGTGATGAAGGAGAGATTGAATGTAACCAAGGAAACCTGGTGACATCAGAGAACGCTTTCCAGAGGCAATGATGCCTGAGCCAGGTTTTGAAAGAATAATAAGAACTCTCCAGAGGATGAGATAAGCATTCCAAATAGGAGAGGTAGAGGTGAGTAATAGCATGACACCTTTATGGAAACTCAAGTATAGAACTAATGAGCAGGAGAATGGCAGATGTTAAAGTCTGAGTAGAAGGCAGAGGCCAGAACACAAAGGGCCTATTTGCCATGAAAAGAAGTTTGGATTTTATCCTGAAATTGATGGAGTCAGTTAAAAATGTTAAGTAAGGAACATTGTTCTGGCAATGATGTATAGAGGGTGTGTTTCGTATGTATTAAAGCTGTATAGACTGATGCCTAGAAATCTGGGCTATGGTAATTCAAGTGATAGGTGAACGAGAGTCCAAACTCAAGCAGGGATAGCATATATGGAGGACAGGAGACAAGATAATGGATTAGAAACAAGACATGGTGTTCACAAGCAAAGAGATGAGGTTGGTGAATGAGAAGGCTAAGCTGACTCGAAGGTAGGGTTGCCAGGTATCCTGTGTATACTGGATATGTCTCGTATTGAATGACTTCGAACTGCATCCTCTATTGATTTTGTCAGGTCACCCTTATTGTAATAAGTTGTGCTTTTTCCCAGTAATGAAAATTGAGCAGTTGAAACTATTTTTCTGCTTCAGTAATTGGCACTTAAATGACTTAGGTGGCAATGCTAGCTGAAAATTGTATCTCCACAAAGACCGAAACAATCCCTTATAGTCTCTTTCGTATTTTTGGCGGAGGAAAGACCAAAGTTGGGGGGGGGCGGGGTGGGTGTAGGAGAAGGTAAATAAGAATTGAGAGTCTTCTTTTCCATATTAAAGAAAGGAAAAGACTTCTTTTTGTCACAGTCTCAAGTTGTAAGCAAGTAATCACCATTAATTAGAGATTACTTTGGATCAGTACACATGCTCTGAAAATCAACAGTGGCCATGCTTCTGACAGTTAGCAAGTTAAAGAGACTGCAGCTTCTGAAAGTCAGCCAATTTGTTACTATCCCGTGCCTGTAGACAAGTCAGTCAGCAGATACCTCAGTCTAGTGACCATACTTCTGAAAGTTTGCCAGTCAATAACAGCCTTATTTCAGTGATCACACTAACATAATTGAAAGTCTGTCAATCAATACACACCCCTGCTTCTGAAAATCCACCAATCCTTGAACGAAGCTTCCCAAAACCTTGTATGAGATCAGCTGTGGCTTTCTTTGGGAAGGTTCTTCCTTGCGAATACAGCTCTCGCTTGCAGCCATACATGATGTCCAGCTTTTCCGCATCACATATCAAAGTTCAATTTATTGTTAGTTGGTAACAACTTCTACAGTTCAACCCCAATTTACTGTTATAACTTTAGCCTCGTGAGTGACAAACATAATCATGATGCCATGAGACTATCAAATTCAGTATTTTCAATTTCTGTGGTGTTTGCTATCATCTAGTATTTGAATCCCAAATGCAAATGTAAATTCATGATTCATTTTCAGAACATTGGTTATGTATTAAATGAGGGAAAAAATCCTTTTGAAACCTTTTCCACAGCATGAAACTGTTCATTCAATATGAAAAAGTGATAGAAAGTCATTTATAAACCAGTATCTATTAACAGCTAAACCTAAGAGATATAGGATTATCTCAGCTATAAACAGATAAAATACATTTTCTAATTAAAACAAATTCGGATGAAAATAAAATAATCACAGCAGAAGTTGTAATGACTGTCCACCTTGTGTATCATCATTATCAATCTTTTCAGCACAAATGACTGATCAAACATACCAGGAGTATTTTCTGATTCTAAAATTGCAAAAAAATTTTAAGTGCCAGGATAAAATGCTGGAACAATAAAAAAATGTAATAGCTCTATTTACTATTACAGAGATTATTAAAGATCTAAAATGCCTTGTCTTTTTACAACACAGCCCAAGTTGCAAGTAATCACAATACTGAAAAATAAATCCCTTTGCTTGTATGTTTTTGTTGTGAAAAAGGCTTGCTTAGAAGGCTGCTGCTCACTTATTGAGTTCATGAGAAGTGTACTGCTTTCCATAGAGATAATACAAATGCAAATTATGGTGGATGTGCAAAAGTGCAAACAATTTATTCAAAGTTGAATCAAAGTGCAATGGATTCTATGCAGGGTGTTGGCTATCTTGCCCATACTCAACATTTCTGCATAATTCTGCACAGACAACACCTGATATTCTTTCTGTTGACACTGGAGTACTTATTGTGAAGCTGTTGCATTACTTCAGCATTTAAACATTTGAGCAGTTAAAGAATTTTTGTGATTTTGTTTGCATTTCATAATCTTCAACTTTCTAGCATTCCAAAACTTGTTTGGAATTCCTGTTTCAGCTATGACATGTAAACAGCTTGCAAGTGATCGCTTGTATCCTTACAAGAAGAAAAATTGGGGCAGGCTGAAAATCAGTGACTTTTCTTTTATCTTCCTGAGAACTGAGGTTGGTGGGCAAATTGCAACACTGAAATCTGGAGAGACAGGCATATCCAGAAAGATACATCCAAGATCTGCTTACCTGGAACAGAAATTACTGAAGCCATAAACTGGTAGAAAGATTTAAATGCTCATTTTGATAAATTGCTGAAGGTTGTGTGGACTGTCTTGAGAGTGAGAAACTCCTGGGGGGCCACAGTCTTAAGAGTCCCCCACATTTCCATTGTCATTAGATCCAGAAACCCGGTTGGGTTTGCATGGTGGCAACCTGAGAAATATTCCCTCAGGGCTCTAGTGGAAGAAGAGTAACCATTGTAAAATACACCCAGAGTCTTCTCCACCAAAAATGCCTACTCTCCTGGGGAAAAGAGTTTCTAGAGTCTTATGGTAGCTGAGGTAAGGACACTCCTCCCACTTTAGCCCCCTTTAACCTTCCTGTCTCACTAAGGAGGAGAAAACAGTCAAATAGATGGGGTTGGGGGGGGGATTCAAGGAAAAAGATTGGGAATGCTCCAACTAGAGGAGGGAGTATAGGGCAAGGAACTTGGGAAAAAGCTATACCACCCGATAAACATTTGCCCTAGACATAGGCCTACTAAGACTGAGATTTAATTGGAAGATTATATAGAATCCTCCTCCCCCATCCCTACTCCCACCCTTACCCCACAGCTTGCCAACATACCAACAACACTGGATTACAGCAGAAAGAGAGATACAGACTCTCCTTGAGGAGGAGTGTTTAGGGAGTGTTTAGTGTTTTGTCAATAGTGGAGACAAAAACAAGGATACTAGAGGAATTTGAAGTCTCTGGCACATATGGCTGCCTTACTCCTAGCCAAATTAACATAAATCTAGCGGGATAAAGCACCATGACCATGTGCGCTTTATCCCAGAAATTGAAGATGTGTACAGCATAAAAAAAGCAATCAATATAATACATTGCATTAGTAGAATGAGAGCAAAACACACACACACACACACACACACACAACCATCTTGATGCAGGAAAAACATTTCACAAAATGCAAAATCCAGTCATGTAAAATTACTGAACAATTCAGGAATAGAAGGGAATTTCCTTAACATGATAAAGTACAGTGAGGAAAAATCCACAGCTAACATCATGTTGAATAGTGAAACACTGACAGCTTTCCCCCTAAGATTAGGAGCAAGAGAAGGGTGCCTGATTTTGCCACTTCTATTCAACACTGTACTGGAAGTTGTAGTCCGAGCAGTTAGGCAAGGAAAAGAAATAAAAGGCATCCCAATTAGAAAGGAAGAATTTCTCAATTTGCAAATGACATGACTTTATATATAGAAAAGCTGAACAACTACCAAAATTCAATTAGAATTCATAAATGAGTTTAGCAGTATTTCAGGATATAAGGTCAACATGTAAAAATCAGTTTTATTTCTATATGCTAATAATAGAAAATTTAAAAGGAAATTAAAGCAATTTCATGTATAATAGCATCAAAAATGATAACATACTTAAGGAGAAATTTAACCAATTAGGTCCAAGACTTGCACACTGAAAACTACAAAGCACTGTTGAAATATATTAAAGAAGACCTAGACCTAGACCTAAATAAATGGAAAGATACTTGATATTCATGGATTGGAAGACATAGTTAAAATGACACTACTACCAAAATGATTTACAAATTCAATGCAAATCACTATCAAAATTCCAAAAGCGTTTTTGCAGAAGTGGAAAAGCAGATCCTAAAATTCATATGCAATTGCAAGGGATCCCACATAGTGGAAATAATTTAGAAGAAGAACACATTTGGAAGAAGAACACTTCCCAAGTTCAAAACTTACTACAAAGCTACAGGAATCAAAACAATGTGGTATTGGCATATAGAAAAACGTATAGCTCAGTGGAATCAAGTTGAGAGCCTACGTATCTATGGTCAATTGATTTTTGACAAGACTAAAAAGACCATTCAATGGGGGAAAATATAGTCTCTTCAATGACTCGTGCTGAGACTACTGGATATCCACATGCAAAAGAATGTATCTGACCCATACCTCACAACACATACAAAAATTAACTCCAAATGAATCAAAACCTAAATGTAAGTGCTAAAACTATTTTAAAAACTATAAAATTCTTAGAAGGAAACATAGGTGAAACTCTGCATGACCTTGAATAGGGCAACATTTTCATAGATATGACACAAAACACAAGCAAACAAATTCAATCAAAATTAAAACTTAAAAAGAAAAATTAAAATTTTATGTATCAAAAGACACTATCAACAGAATTAAAAGACAACTCACAGAATGGAAAAAGATATTTGCAAATATTTTCTAAAAGCCTCATGTCTGAAATATTTTTTTAACTCATAATTTGACACAATCCAAGTAAAAAACACAATCCAATTAAAAAGGGGCAAAGTAATTGAATAGACATTTTCCTAAGGAAGATATACAAATAGCTAATAACCAAATGAAAAGATGTCTGACATCATTAGTCATAATGCAAGAAATGCAAATCAAAACCACAACGAGATATCATATCACACCCATTAGGATGGCTATTTTTTTAATAACAAATATTGGTAAGGATGTGGAGAAATTGAACCCTTTGGCATTAATGGTGGGAATGTTAAATGGTGCAGCTGCTGTGGGAAACAGTTTGGTGGTGTTAAATACAGAATTACCATAGACCAAGAAATTCAACTCCTAGGTATATACCCAAGAGAATTGAAAACATTTGTTCCCATAAAAACCTGTTCACTACTGTTCATAGAAGCACTATTCACAATAGCCAAAGGATGGAAATAATGCAGTATCCATCACTCAATGAATGGATAAACAAAAGGTAGTATATCCATACAATGAAATATTATTCAGCAAGAAAAAGGAATAAAATGCTGATACATGCCACAACATGGATGAATCTTGTAAACATTATGCTAAGTGAAGGAAGCCAGACACAAGACCACGTATGATTCCATTTATGTGAAATATCCAGAATAGGCAAATCCAAGAGACAGTAGATTAATGGTTTCCAGTGCTGGGGAACAAATGAATGAGGAGTGATTGCTTCATTGGTACAGGGTTTTCTTTGGGGGATGATGAAAATGTTCTGGGGCTACATAGTGGTGAGGGTTGTGCAAAAGTGATTGTACTAAATGTCACCAACTTGTGTTGACTGAAAACAAATAGACTGCCAGATATTTCTCCAGAAAAAGTAGGTTTATTCAGCAGAGAATTACAGTTCAGGGTCTGCAACCGTGGCAAGTCACATGCAAGTTCCCCAAATAGTGAGAGAAGTAGAACTCAGACATCATCTGCTTCAATTCTGGGAAATCTTTATTTTCAGGTCACCAGATGATGTACAGGTCCAGTCAGGGTGGGAATTTTAGAGTCTTCAGTAAGAGTGGGTTGTTATTTGGTCCAAACCAGAGCATTCTCTTGTTATCAAAAAAAAAAATATTGAATTTCCAGTCTTGTTTTTCCTTTTTTTCAGGCCAATTGTTGAAATTCTCTGGTCCAGTTTTCCTCAGTTATCATTTGGGGAACTATCCCTTTGGACCATGACAGAGGTTTGGCTGTTTTTGGTCCCTTTAATAGCAGCATTCCTTGTGGAAATGTCAGTAAGATAAATTTCCCTTAGCTTCTAGAGAGTCAAGTTTAGAATGTCCTGAAATCTTAATGGCTAAAGTGGCAGGTAAAAGTGTTGCATCCAATAACACCTAAACATAGGGGCCATTTTCAATTTTATTTCAGCTGGAAGTAAGGAAACCATGTTGCTTCTACCACATTCCAAAAGCATGAGCTACACCAAAAGCATATCTAGTATCAGTGTAAGTATTGGCAGTTTTGCCCTTGGCTAAAGTACAGGCCTGGGTAAGAGCTCAAGCCTGTGTAGGCCTATTAGGCTGAATTACCCATAAGTAAAGATGCTGCCTCAACCACCTCAAAGGAAGTTGCAGTAGAATACCCAGCACGATATTTGCCACTGTCACCTTTTAAATAAGAACCATGGGTGAACCATGAGAAACCACTGTTACCCAAAGGAATTTCCTGCAAATCATCAAGTGAAGTCAAGAGGAGGTTCTTCAGGGCTTCCCTGGTGGTGCAGTAGTTAAGAGGCTGCCTGCCAATGCAGGCAACATGGGTTCGAGCCCTGGTCCAGGAAGATCCCACATGCCACAGAGCAGCTAAGCCTGTGTGCCACAACTACTGAGCCTGTGCTTTAGAGCCAGCGAGCCACAACTACTGAGCCCGTGTGCCACAACTACTGAAGCCCACGCTCCTAGAGCCTGTGCTTCACAAGACAAGCCAGCACAATGATAAGCCCGTGCACCGCATCAAAGAATAGCCCCCGCTCGCCGCAACTAGAGAAAGCCCTTTCACAACAACGAAGACCCAATGCAGCCAAAAATAAATAAATAAATAAAATAAATTTCTAAAAAAAGAGAAAGAGGAGATCCTTCAGCGTTAAGCAGTTGTGAGGGACTTCATTGGTGATGGACGGGAAAAGAGTAGTAGTGCTAAGGTTATTACAACATAAAAGAGTTATATGAGGAGCAGTTAACAAAAGGACTTCATAGGAGGTGAGGTGGCTAACTGAGAAATGTTGAGTGTGATGAGAATTCAGGAGGGTTTCTACTGCATGAGGTACAAGGATGATTAAAGGGAATCCCACAATGATTTTCTTGGCGGCCTCAACCAAAAGGGCAGTGGCTGTAATGGCTCTAAGGTGTGCCACAGGGTCCACCTGCTGGCTATAATACCCTATGGGTCAGTGGTATCCCAAGGGCATTCCCTTCCTTTTCATATACAAAAAAGGAAAAGAGGATCTGATAACTGGGATTCCCAAGGGCAGGTGGGTTTCTCAAGCTCTCATTTAAGGCCTGAAAGTTTGTTTATGCTGTTTGGCTCTTCCCATAAAACTGGGTCAGAGTTGTTGTTGAGTAAGACACACAGAGGTTTGTCTTTAAGAGAGAAATTTGACTACTAAGAACCTGCTGTATAAAATAAAGAATTTAATTTAATTTAAAAAATAGAGAAATTTGGAATAGACTTTCAGCAATAACTGACTAGCCTGAGAAAACCTTGCAGTCAATGCTTAGATTGGGGTTTTGGGAAACTCAGGACACCATGAAAGCTATCTGGAACTAGGTATAGCTTTTGTTCTGATATCAGATGCCCTAAATCTCAAACCTGGGTTTGGGCAAATGGCAATATTTCCTTGGCAACCTTGTGTCCCTTTAAGACTAAAAGCTTTAGGAAGTGGGTGCTGTCTTCCTGTGAAGCGGTCTGAGGAGAGCAAAGAAGCAAATCATCCACATGTTGCAACAAAATAGAACTTCTGGGAACTTTACATTATCCAGATCAGCCTTGAGAATTTTTGAGAAATAAGAGCTCAGTAAAACCCTGAGTCATTACTGTCACGGTGAATTGTTTTTCTTCCAAGTGAAGGCAAAAACGATAGACAATAGTCCATCTTCATCAACTGGAATACTAAAGAATGTACTTCATAAATCAAATGACAATAAAAAATTTACATCCAGTGGGAATGGATGTTAGTGAAATATGAGGATTAGGAGCAACAGGGTGTGGAGGGATGACAATGTTGTTTATTGCTCTGAAGTCCTGAACAAACCTCCACCCTCGGCCCTTGGGTTTCTTCATTAGTAAAATAAGGGTATTGCAGGAACTCTTACAAGAAATAATGAGTCTTTGAGACTTGTAATGTCCTATTATGGGTTTTATGCCATGAAAGGCTTCTTTACTTATAGCATGTTGATTAATTCTGGGAGAGGTTTTGAGGGATCTATTTGAATTGATGCACTGTGAATTTTGCCAATATCAGTTGGAGATTTTGCCTATAAGGGAGGTGGTTGTGGATTCAATAGGGACAAAAGATCAGTGTTCCCAGAATCAGCTCAGAGACAGAGCTGATAAAAGATGTCAGAGTCATTTAATTCATCTGGTTGGCTGCTTTGATAACTACTATCAAATTCCAAAATTATTTTCCCCTTTCAGGGGAGAGAAATTTTAGCATGATGCTTCTGTAAGAAGTCTCAGCCTAATATAAATGGATAGCGGCAGAGGAACTAAGGAGAAAAGAGTGTGTGTTTCTCAAAGGGCCTAAACGAAAGGGAATCAGTTCACAGGCAGGAACCTCTTGAGGTTCATTAAAGATGCCCACTGTTTGAACTGTATTAGTACTCCGAGGCAGGGGCTGCTTTATAGTAGTGGGGTTGAGCACCGAGAGGGTGGCTGCAGTGTCAGTTAGGATGAGAAGAGACCCATCCCAAATCTGAAGGAATGTTTCTCCAAGCTGATTAAGAGGGAGGATTGGGAAGAGCCCCTGTAGTTCCTTGGAGCCCCACAACTGGGAATTGGGAGGAAGTTGGAAAGCCTGGTTAGAGGGCTGATGGTGACTGAAGGGCTTGTACGTGTAACAATCTCTTTTCCAATGCCCTGGCTCTTTGCTCTAATAGCAGAAACTAGGAGCGTTTTCGTTTCATTTAGGGAACTTTATTTGCTGAAGTTTACGATTAAGAATTTTGGCAGTTTTCCTTTTAGGTGACTCATCTAGAGTGTGAGAGAGCTGGTTTGTAAGATTAACTAAATCTGGAGTGGACATCATTTCCTATTCCATCCTGTTCTTTTTTACTAGAAAGGAAAGACCCTGGTTCAGACCATTAATAAACAGAGTTAAATCTACCTGGGTGGGATCAACATCTGAAGGAAGACCAGAATTTTCTTTAAAATAATCTGAAGTTGATTGTAATAGCTATGAACAGATTCATCAGATTTGTGTGTGTAAGCCTGCATTTTATTCCAATCAATAGGCTTTGGAAAAGCCCTAGGAATTGCCCGATGAAGTCACCTAGAAATTGCCTTGGCCTGAGCATATAAGTTAGCAGGTTGCTCTCCTGCTTTTAATTCTAGAGACCTTTCAGGACTTTCCCAGTCAGCAATTTTCATCCAATGCTGGGCCTGGCCTTCACCAACAAGCATATGACCTAGCTGATGTAAGTCAGAGCACAAGATTGGTAAGATTGTTATATGAAATTCCTCAGCAAATCTGTGAGGATCTTTGGTTACTTTGGGACACTCTTTAACTATGGCTCGCAGTTCAGTTTTAGCCCAAGGAATATTTAAAGTTAAGGGTTTAACCTCTGGATCCTCAGAAAGCTCAATTCTAAAGGGACAGGTTCTGATAGATTCAGAGGAAAATGGGGTGAGGAGATTTTCAGGGGGAAAGGGAAGTTCAGCGAGGGAGTTAGTGTGGAGGACCTGAGGGTACAGAGGAGGAATAGGCAGTATAAAGGGGAAGGAAAAAGATGGCCCTGAAGGCAGGGCCTGAGCACAAGGTCCCAGAGGAGGGAAACAAGATGGCGCTAAAGGCAGAGCCTGAGACAAAGAGGCTGCAGAAGAAGAACGTGAGGCTTCAGAAGCTATTTTTTCCTTCTTTAATCATTTGTTTGCCTCAATTAACCTTAAAATCTTATTTTGCAGAGAGGCAATTTTAGGCTCCTGCTAACATTTGGAAGCCTCAAAATACCAATAAAAATAAGTGTTTTGTTCAGTTTTAGAAGTTTTATAGGTAAGGTTGTTCAGTGGGGTTTTAAGAAAGGTAAGTTTGGGGATTTCAAAGGTTTCCCGTAATTGCCTTTGGTTAGGTTAGTCTAATTTCAGAGTGCAGTGAGCAGCAGCTGGAAGCAAGACCATGATTGAACCCTGATTGCAGCAGTGAGAGTGCCAGATCTTAAGCACTAGATCAGGAGGGCCAGCGGATAACTTCTGAGCCCCATTTCTTGTCTGCCTTGAAAAAAATTTTGACAAGGAGACAGAAGGTAGAGAGGAAAGTAGGCATATATTAGAAAAGCAGAGTACATGCCAACACAGGCAAGGTTGAGTTCAGAGAAAAGTCACGCCTCTGGGAAGTTTAAATCATTTGTAAGGGGGCAGTCTTCCAGGTCTTTGTTTTTCTCTGGCCAATCATCTTGCTTTGTCCTTTGACTCAGGGCCCACCCCTATGTGCACCCCTATGTGCACACGCATACTTTAGCCAAGATGGATTTTAGCACAAGGACCTTTGGGAAGTTAGTAAAACTTAGTATAGTCTGGTGTCCCCTCCCTTTTTTTTTTTTTTTTTTTAAACATCTTTTTAAATTAATTAATTATTATTATTTTTTTTTTTTTTTGCTGTGTTGGGTCTTCGTTTCTGTGCGAGGGCTTTCTCTAGTTATGGCAAGTGGGGACCACTCTTCATCGCGGTGCACAGGCCTCTCACTGTCGCGGCCTCTCTTGTTGCGGAGCACAGGCTCCAGACGTGCAGGCTCAGCAGTTGTGGCTCACGGGCCCAGCTACTCCACGGCATGTGGGATCTTCCCAGACCAGGGCTCGAACCCGTGTCCCCTGCATTGGCAGGCAGATTCTCAACCACTGCGCCACCAGGGAAGCCCTCCGCTCCCTTTTTGACCCCCGAGGATCCTATCTGCGCATGTGCAGTCAAGATCTCCCTGACCCCAAGGATGAGAAATATGTGACCTCTTGATCTTTTGCCCAGGCAGTGCTTAGCCTATTCCTGTTGTTATTTCTATCTTGAAGTATAAACAGGAGGCTGGCTGTAAATGTCTAATCTGGAGCCCATCTCTACCCTGCCTCAAGAAATATGTACAGGAGGCTAGTTGTAAATGTGTGGCCTGGGGCCCATCTATCTCCTGCCTCAGGTCCACATAGAAATGCACATGAGGAAGGACCACAGATTTTAAACATAAAATCAGCCAGGGCCCCTGTGGTTGAGGGGTGGGGGGGGAATGCTCCTTCAAAATGTTTAGATAACTGGGATCCTATTTCCCAGAGGTCTTTCTCTAGAATAGAAGGATAAATTACAAAAAACCCTAACAGCTCAAACAGCCTGTAGGCCTAACACCAGCCAGTTCCAAGGGCACGGCCTAGCTCTGAAAGACTCAGGCCAACTGCTTAACAGCACAGATCCAACAGAAGAGCCCCTGTTCCAATGGGAATCAGGCTGAAGGCAAGGGAATTCCAGTTGGAGCAGCCTGATTGCAAAAGAGCCGGGTCAATGTGCCAAATAAACAAGGCTTTAATCAGAGAGGACAAAGCCTTAATATAGATCCTGAATAAAACCGGGAGAGCCTCAAAGTAAAGAGGGCAGAAGCTCAGATCCAGGAGAAAGACCTACCCTCAAACCCCAGGGTCCCAGCAGGCATCAATGAGGTTAGTGTTGGTATCACACTTGTTTGCTTGCCCACCTTCCAGTTGTTGGGGGTCTTCTCTGGGTCCCTGTGTGGGCCAAAATTGTTGACCTAAAATAGACGGCAAGTTATTTCTCCAGCAAAAATGGGTTTACTCATGATCATCAAAGAACTGCAATTTGGCGTCTGCAACCATGGCAAGTCACATGCAAGTCTTTCACATAAGGAGAGAGGGGGAAAGGAAGTTGGGAGGGTTTTAGTAAACAAAGAGTTCCTTAGAGGAATTGAGAATTAAGAGTCTAGTGGCTTCTCATTTACTGAATTGTGACAATCGTTCGTTGGCTGAGCTCTTGCCAGACAAGAGGAGGAAGTCTTCTTCCTTTGGGGTTCCACTATGGTTGTAGAGTATGAGAGCTTCCCCTTCTGGCCTCCTGGCTCTATTTTAGTTGAGGTTTCTGTTTATTAATTTTTTTTAAGATTTGTTTATTTTTGGCTACGTCGGGCCTTAGTTGCGGCACGTGGGATCTTTGCTTGGGGCACGCGGGATCTTTCGATGTGGTGTACGGGCTCTTCGTTGTGGTGCGCGGGTTTCTCTCTAGTTGTGGGGTGCGGGTTTTCTCTCTCTAGTTGGGCTCCAGGGAATGTGGGCTCTGTAGTTTGCAGCATGCTGGCTCTAGTTGAGGTGCACGAGCTCAGTAGTTGTGGCATGCGGGCTTAGTTGCCACGCAGTGTCTGGGATCCCAGTTCCTCAAGCAGGGATCAAACCTGTGTCCCCTTCATTGCAAGGGGGATTCTTTACCACTGGACCATTAGGGAATTCCCCTGTTTATTAATTTTTACAGGCATCATCATCCTTTGATTGAGCATTACTGGGCGTCCTGTCCCTCCTGGCAAAGTTGCAGCAGGTGCTTCTTCCTTCAGTTTCTTTGACCATCATAACATAGATATATGTTATTATCTCTGTGTCTCCTTCATTGCTTTCTGCACATGTCCTAGGAGATATTTGTCAAAAACAAAACACTTCTCCTCTGTGTCGATCCCACTTTCACAAGTCTTCCTCTTAAACAACTTTTACTGTCATTCACACACACACACACATGCACACACACAAACATGTCACTTGATTTTCACTTTCCTAACAATAAAGAATATAAGGCAAAAAATATATGAGAATTGTATCACTGGTCCAATATTGCTTTTCAGGGGGAGATTATGAGCTTTGTGAGAACTTCACTTGAATGTGTGGCCAACTATAGGGCTCCATTCACTAGTCCTGAAGGTGAAAAATCCTTCGAGGAGGTCGAGACTTTGGGCTTGTTTGGGAAATCCCAGGTGATTGCTGGGGCTCTGCCAGGTCCCTTGGGTGTGTACCAAGGACACGTTGATAGGCCACTTAGGAAGGTGTAGTCACTGGCATACCAGGATGTGGTTGTAGCACTCCAACCTGGGCTCAGTGGCCCTTCCCCATGGGACTAACTCTTGGTGCTGAAGGGAGCCATTGTGCCCTGAGGAAGATTCCCAAGAGCTCCAGATCCCCCAAGGATGCCAAGACCTTCAGTGGCTCTCCTCCAGAGAGCAGACAGAAGAAGCAGACCCAGGCTCACCAAGGGCTCTGGGGGCTGCCACTGGGGTTTTCATCTATGGGCAGGGAGCTTCCTGGGACGGAATGACCCTAACCCTCATCCCCCCTCTCCCTGTTCCCCATCTGCCACAGGATGCTAGCAACTACTTCACACTGTTTGAGGGCATGGAAGTCTCCAGGAGTCTCAGTGGAATACCATGATGCCCTGTTGGCATGATGACCCAGAAGCCAAGGGCACCTCTTACCCCACATTCCCCCAGAAACCAGTCAGGGGAGTCAAGATGCCCTAGATTCTAGGATGTGTCTCAGGAGCACCTGACTTATGCTCATAATTTCCTCTATCTTGTACAAAGGAAATAGTATATTTATAACTGATATATAAGGCTCTTGTCTAATTTGGTCATCAGTGTCTTCTCTGGATATGCTTCTATTGATTAATTTATTCTTGTTATTGTTGGAACTGAAGTATTTTATTTTTGAACTGGGACAAATGCTGTCGATTTTAATTATTTTTTAAAAATTCATGTATAATAGCTCAGAGGAAGAAGGTTGTCATCATGAACCTTTATATATGGTGAGCCCCCAAAACAACCATTGAACTTGGGGAAATAATTTATTTGTCCATCTTTTAACAGAATTCAGGGAAAAAATAAGACATAACTCTAATTTTTTTAAATCCTCATTGCCCTTTGCCTCTAGGTTTCTTTCTATACATTGAACAGATCATCTTCCTACCACTTCAGGACCTAGGCATCACCTGTCCTTGGAATGTTCTCCAACAAGAAACTTTTTTTGTCAATTTGTTTGTTTTTTTTAAATTTTTTATTGGCGTATAGTTGATGTAAAATGTTGTGTTACTTTCTGCTGTACAGCAAAGTGAATCAGTTACACATATATCTGCTCTTTTTTAGATTCTTTTCCCATATAGGTCATAACAGAGTACTGAGTAGAGTTCTCTGTGCTATATAGTAGGCCCTTATTAGTTATCTATTTTATATATAGTACTATGTATGTGTCAATCCCAATTTCCCAATTTGTCCCCTCCCCCATTTCCCCCTGGTAACCATAAGTTTGTTTTCTACATCTGTGACTCTATTTCTGTTTTGTAAATGAGTTCCTTTGTACCATTTTTTAGATCCACATATAAGCACTATCATATGATATTTGTCTTTCTCTCTCTGACTTACTTCACTCAGTATGACAATCTCGAAGTCCATCCATGTTGCTGAAAAAGACATTATTTCATTCTTTTTCATGGCTGAGTAATATTCCTTTGTGTATGTATGTATATATATATATATATATATATATATATATATATATATACCCTATCTTCTTATGCACTCCTCTGTCGATGGACATTTAGATTGCTTCCATGTCTTGGCTATTGTAAATAGTGCTACAATGAATATTGGGGTGCATGTAACATTTCAAATTATGGTTTTCTCCAGATATATGCCCAGGGGTGGGATTTCTGGATCATATGGTAGTTCTATATTTAGTTTTTTAAAGAACCTCCATACTGTTCTCCATAATGGTTGTACCACTTTACATTCCCACCAACAGTGTAGGAGGGTGCCCTTTTCTCCACAACCTTTCCAGCATTTGTTGTTTGTAGACTTTTTGATGATGGCCATTCTGACTGGTGTGAGAGGACACCCCATTGTAGCTTTCTTTCTCAATTGGGGTATAGTTGTTTTACAATGTTGTGTTAGTTTCTACTGTACACAGTAGAAGTGTAGAGTTCCCTGTGCTTTACTGCAGGTTCTCATTAGTTCCTCATTGTAGTTTTGACTTGCATTTCTCTTAGAATTAGTGACGTTGAACATCTTTTCATGTGGTTTTTGGCCACCTGTATGTCTTCTTTGGAGAAATGTCTATTTACGTCTTCTGCCTATTTTGTGATTGGGTTGTTTGTTTTTTTGACATAGACCTGCATGAGCTGTTTGTATATTTTGGAGATTAATCCCTTGACAGTCACTTCATTAGCAAATATTTTCTCCCATTCTGTGGGTTATCTTTTCATTTTGTTTATGGTTTCCTTTGCTGTGCTAAAGTTTTTAAGTTTAATTAGGTCCCATTTGTTTATTTTTGTTTTTATTTTCACTACTCTAGGAGGTGGATCAAGAAAGATATTGCTGCAATTTATGTCAGAGAGTGTTCTGCCTATGTTTTCCTCTAAGAGTTTTATAGCCTTGTATTTAGGTCTCTAATCCATTTTGAGTTTATTTTTGTGTATGGTGTGAGAAAATGTTCTAATTCCATTCTTTTACATGTAGCTGTCCAGTTTCCTCAGCACCACTTATTGAAGAGGAGTCTTTTCTCCATTGTATATTCTTGACTCCTTTATCAAAGATAAGGTGACCATATGTGTGTGAGTTTATCTCTGGGCTTTCTATCCTGTTCCATTGATCTATATTTCTGTTTTTGTGCCAGTACCATACTGTCTTGATTACTGTAGCTTTGTAGTATAGTCTGAAGTCAGGGAGCCTGATTCCTCCAGCTCCGTTTTTCTTTCTCAAGATTGCTTTGGCTATTCAGGGTCTTTTGTGTTTCCATTAAAAATTGTAAAAGTTTTTGTTCTAATTCTGTAAAAAATGCCATTGATAATTTGATAGGTATTGCATTGAATCTGTAGATTGCGTTGGGTAGTGTAGTCATTTTCACAATGTTGATTCTTCCGACCCAAAAACATGGTATATCTCTCCATCTGTTTGTGTCATCTTTGATTCCTTTCATCTTATAGTTTTCTGAGTGCAGGTCTTTTGCCTCCTGAGGTAAGTTTATTCCTAGGTATTTTATTCTTTTTGATGCAATGGTAAATAGGATTGTTTCTTTAATTTCTCTTTGTGATCTTTCATTGTTAGTGCGTAAGAATGCAAGAGATTTCTGTATGTTAATTTTGTATCCTGCAACTTTACCGAATTCATTGATGAGCTCTAGTAGTTTTCTGCTGCCTTCTTTAGGATTTTCTATGTTTAGTATCATGTCATCTGCAAACAGTGACAGTTTGACTTCTTCCTTTCCAGTTTGTATTCCTTTTATTTCTTTTTCTTCTCTGATTGCTGTGGCTAGGACTTCCAAAACTATGTTGAATAAAGCGCTGAGAGTGGACATCCTTGTCTTATTCCTGACCTTAGAGGAAATGCTTTCAGTTTTTCACCCTTGAGTAGTATGTTATATAATACATAATTTTTAAGTATGGCCTTTATTATGTTGAATTATATTCCCTCTATACCCACTTTGTGGGGAGTTTTTATAATACACAGATTTTGAATTTTGTCAAAAGCTATACCTGCATCTATTGAGATGATCATGAGTTCTTTATTCTTCAGCTTGTTAATGTGGTACATCACATTGATTTGTGGATGTTAAAAACCCTTGTATCCCTGGGATAAATCCCACTTGATTATGGTGTATGATCCATCTGATGTATTGTTGGATTTAGCTTGCTAATATTTTTTGAGTATTTTTGCATCTATGTTTATCAGTGATACTGGCCTCTAATATTCTTTTTTTGTGTGTGATACCTTTTTCTGTTTTGGTATCAGGGTGATGCTGGCCTCATAGAATAGGTTTGGAAGAATTCCTTTCTCTGCAGTTTTTTGGAATAGTTTGAGAAGGATGGGTGCTAACTCTTCTCTAAATAGTTCATAGAATTCACCTGTGAAGCCGTCTGGTCCTAGAATTTGTTTGTCGGAAGTTTTTTTTAAAAAATAAATGTATTTATTTATTTATTTATTTATTTATTTATTTATTTATTTATTCTTAGTTGTGTTGGGTCTTCGTTGGTTCACGCGGGCTTTCTCTAGTTGTGACGAGCACGAGCTACTCTTCATTGCAGTGCATGGGCTTCTCATTGCAGTGGCTTCTCTTGTTGCAGAGCATGGGCTCTAGGCACATGGGCTTCAGTAGTTGTGGTACGTGGGCTCAGTAGTTGTGCTTCCCAGGCTCTAGAGCATAAGCTCAGTAGTTGTGGCACACGGGTTTAGTTGCCCTGCGGCATGTGGGATCTTCCTGGACAAGGGCTCAAACCTGTGTCCCCTGCAATGGCAGGTGGATTCTTAACCACTGCACCACCAGGGAAGTCCCTGTTGGGAGTTTTTTAAATTTTTCTTTATTTTTTCAATTTCATTAATAGTAATTTGTCTGTTCACATTTTCTATTTCTTTCTGTTTCACATTGTACATTTTGGTAATTTGTCCCTTTCTTCTAGGTTTTCCGTTTTATTGGCATATAGTTTTTCATAGCAGTTAATTATGATCCTTCGTATTTCTGTGGTTTCAGTTTTAACTTCTTTTCTATTTCTGATTTTATTAATTTGAATCCTCTCTCTTTTTTTCTTGATGAGTCTGGCTAAAGGTTTATCAGTTTTGCTTATCTTTTTGAAGAACCAGCTCTCATTTCATTGATTTTTTGTTTTGTTTTGTTCTGGTTTTTTAGTCTCTATTTCATTTATTTCTGCTCTGATCTTTATAATATCTTTGTCTCTGATTACAGTCTTTGTTCTAAATTCTATTTTTATTATATAAGTATTGCTACAACAGCTTTCTTTTCATTTCCATTTGCAAGGAATACTCTTTTCCATCCTCTCACTTTTAGTCTATGTGTGACTTTAGATCTGAAGTGAATGTCTTGTAGGAAGCATATTTATGGGTCTTGTTTTTTATCCATTCAAGCCACTCTATGTCTTTTGATTGGAGCAAAAATTCATTTACATTTAAAGGAATTATTGATAGGTATATACTCATTGCCATTTTAATTGTTTTGGGGTTGTTTTGTAGTTCTTTTTCATTTATTTCTTCTTTCCCTCACTTCCCTTGTGATTTGATGACTATCTTTGGTGTTATGTTTGGATTCCTTCCTCTTTTGTGTGTGTGTATCTATTATAGATTCTTGGTTTGTGGTTACCATGAGGTTTATATGTAACAACCTATATACATATATATATATATATATATATATATATATATATATATATATATATATACGATTATTTTAAGCTTAAAATCTCTTAAATTCGAACACATTTAACAATGCTGAATTTTTACTCCCCACATCCATATGTACTGTTTTCTGCATCATATTTTACATCATTTTGTTTTGTGTATCCCTTAACTAGTTATTATAGGTATAGATGATTTTACTACTTTTGTCTTTTAACCTTTCTACTAGCTTTATAAGTGGTTGATCTACACCTTTACTGTATATTGCCTTTACCAATGAGGTTTTTCCTTTTATAATTTTAATATTTCTAGTTGTGATCTTTACTTTTCCACTTAGAGAAATCCCTTTAATAATTGTTATCAATCAGTTTAGTGGTGCTGAATTCTTTGAGCTTTTGCTCATCTGTAATATGCTTTATCTTTCCTTCAAATCTAAATGATAGCCTTGCCAAGTAGAGTATTCTTGGTTACAGGCTTTTTCCTTTCATCACCTTAAATATATCATGCCACTCCTTTCTGCCCTGCAAACTTTCTGCTGAAAAGTCAGCTTGTGGTCTTACAGGAGTTCCCTTGTAGCTATCTAGTTGCTTTTCTTGATTCTCTCTTCATCTTTAATTTTTGCCATGTTAATTACAGTGTCTTGGTGTGGCTCTCTTTGGGTTCATCTTGTTTGCAACTCTGTGCTTCCTGGACCTGGATGTCTGTTGTCTTTCCAAGGTTAGGGAAGTTTTCAACTATTTTGTCTTCAAATATGTTATCAGTCCCTTTCTCTCTCTCTTCTCCTTCTACGACCCCTATGATGTGAATGTTAGTATATGTGACATTGTTTCAGAGGTCTCTTAAACTATCCTTATTTCTTTTAATTCTTTTTTTCTGTTCAGCTTGGGTGATTTCCACTATTCTGACTTCCATTCACTGCTTCATTCTTCTGTATCATCTAATCTATTGTTGCTTCCTTCTAGTGTATTTTTTATTGATTGTTGTATTATTCAGCTCCATTTGGTTCTTTATATTTTCTAACTCTTTGTTAAATTCTCACTGTGTTCTTCCATTCTTCTCCCAAGTTCGTTGAGCATCTTTAGGATTATTTCCTTGAACTCTTTATTGGGTAGACGGCTTATCTCCACCTCACTTAGTTCTTCTTCTGCAGTTTAGCCTTGTTCCTTTGTTGACAACACATTCCTCTATCTCCTCATTTTGCTGAATTCTGTGTGTTTATTTCTGTGTATTAGGCAGTTCAGTTATGTTTCCCAATCTTGAAGAAGTGGCCTTATGTAGGAGATGTCCTATGGGGTCCAGCAGCACCCTCCCCTCTGGACATCAGATCTATATGCTCTAGGGGTGCCCCTTATGTGGGCTGCATGGGCCCTTCTATTGTAATGGGGCTGACAACTGTGGGCATGCTGGTAGGCAGGGCTAGCCCCTGGACTTACTTAGCTATTAGGCCCTGCTTTGTGTGTAGGCGCCAGCTTACTGATGGGTGGCATCAGTTCACAGTGTGCCTGGCTGCATGGCCTAGGGGACCTAGAGTTGTGGTGACCCACTGGTGGAAGGGGCTGGGTCCCAGCAGCTGGCTGTGAGCCTTGGGGGACAAGGCCCAGGACTGGTGCTGGCCCACTGGTGAGCAGGGCTGTGTCCCTTATGGCTGAATTCTGAGCCTGGGGAGTCCTGGGACTGGTGCCAACCAGTTGGTGGACAGGTAAGCTCCCAGCACTATTAGGCCTGAGGGAGGACTCCAAATGGGGTTTGCCTGCACCAGTGTACTCATGGTAGAACGAACTTCCATAAATGGCTCTCACCTGTGTCTGTGTCCCCCGAGGGAGTCCCAGTTGCCTCTTGCCTCTCCAGGAGGCTCTCAAAGATCAACAAGTGGATTTAACCCAATCTCCTTTCAAATTACTGCCTCCACACTTAGTCTTGAAGCATGTGAGATTTTTCATGCGCTGTATAAGAACAGAGTCTCTGTTTCCTACAGCTCTCCAACTCTTCCATACACAAGCCCCACTGGCCTTCCATGTCAGGCATTCTAGGGGCTCATCATCCTGGTGTAGGACCCCTAGGCTAAAGAGCCTAATGTGGGGCTTGGACCCCTCACTCCTTTGAGAGACCCTCTGCAATTATGATTATCCTCCAGTTTGTTGGTTGTGGATCTTGACCATACCTTGTCTCCACCCCTCCTACCCATCACATCGTGGTTCCTTCTTTATATATTTTGTTATGGAATATCATTTTTGGCTAGTCTTTAGGTCATTCTCATCAATAGATTCTCTGTAAATAGTTGTAATTTGGCCTTTCTGGCAGAATATCTGTCTGGCAGAACATCTTCTGTCCATCTGTCCAAGCATCCAGTCATGTGTCAGAACAGCCATCTGTTAGTATGTCTGTCCACCGTTTGGAACATTCATCTGCCTCAACATAGGTCTCTGTGTCTGAATACAAGCATACTGTGGAGATATTGTAGGTTCAGTTCCAGGCCACCACAATAAAGCAGACAATGCAGGAGAGTCACATGAAGTTTTTGGTTTTCCTGTGCATATAAAATGACATTCACATTGTACTGTAGTATATTAAATGTGTAATAGAATTATGTCTAAAAAATAATGTATATACCTTAATTTAAATGTACTTTCTTGCTAAAAATTGCTAACCATCATCTGAGCCTTCATCAAGTTAGTTGTAATCTTTGTGCTGGTGGAGGGTCTTGCCTCACTGTTGATGGCTGCTGACTGATCAGCATGGTGGTTGCTGAAGGTGACTGGGGTGGCTGTGGCAATTTCTTAAAATAAGATAATAATGAAGTTTGTGGCATCGATTGACTTCCTTTCACGAATGATTTCTCTGTAACCTACAATGCTCTTCGGTAGCATTTTACCAAGAGTAGAACTTCTTTCAAAATTGTAGTCAATCCTCTAAACCCTGCCACTGCTTTATCAACTAAGTCTATGAAATATTCTTAATCCTTTGTTTTCATGTCAACAATCTTCATAGCATCTTTACTAGGAGTAGATTCTATCTCAAGAAACCACTTTTCTTGCTCATCTGTATGAAACAACTCCTCCACTAAGTTTTATCATGAGATTGCAGCGATTCGATCACATCTTCAGGCTCCACTTGTAGTGCTAGTTTTCTTGCTATTTCCACCACATCCGCAGTTACTTCTTCCACTGAGGTCTTGAAACTCTCAAAAAGTCGTCCACGAGGGTGAGAATCAGCTTCTTCCAAATTCCTGTTAATGTTTATATTTTGACCTCTTCCCATGAATCACGAATGTCCTTAAATTTACTTCGCCAAGATCCATCAGAGGAATCACTACCGATGGCATCTATAGCCTTACAAAATGTGTTTCTTTCTTTCCTTTTTTTTTTTTTTTTTTTTTTTTTGCTGTGCTGCATGGCTTGTGGGATTTTAGTTCCCCAAAAAGGGACTGAACCCAGGCCCTTGGCAATGAGAGCATGGAGTCCTAACCACTGACCACCAGGGAATTCCCCAAATGTATTTCTTAAATAAGAAGACTTGAAAGTCAAAATTACTCCTTGACCCAGAATGGATGCAGCCATGAAAACATTAATCTTGTTGTACATCTCCATCAGAGCTCTTGGGTAATCAGGTGCATTGTCAGTGAGCAGTAATATTTTGAAAGGAGTCTTTTTTTCTGAGTGAAAGATCTGAACAGTGGGCTTAGAATATTCAGTAAACCATTTGAAAACAGATGCGCTGTCATCCAGGCTTTGTTGTTTCATTTATAGAACACAGGCAGAGTAGATATAGCATAATTCCTAAGATCCCTAGGATTTTCAGAATCGTAAATAAGCATTGGCTTCAACTTCAAATAACCAGCTGCATTAACCCCTAATAAGAGAGTCAGCCTGTCATTTGAAGACTTAAAGCCAAGCATTGACTTCTTTCTAGCTATGCAAGTCCTAGATGACATCATCTTCCAGTATGAGACTATATTAAAAATCTGTTGTTTGATATAGCCACCTTCATTAATTATCTTAGCTAGATGTCCTAGATTACTTGCTGTATCTTCTACATCAGCCCCTGCACTTTGATGTTGTAGAGACAGCTACTTTCCGTAAACTCATGAATCAACCTATGCTAGCTTCAAACTTTTCTTCTGTAGCTTCCTCACTACTCAAAGCCCTCATAGAATTGAAGAGAGTTAGGACCTTGCTCTGGACTAGGCTTTGGCTTAAGGCAAAGTTGTGGCTGGCTTAATCTTCTATCCAGACCACTAACACTCTTTTCATATCAGCAATAAGTTTGTTTCACTTTCTTATCATTCATGTGTTCAAAGGAGTAGCACTTTTACTTTCCTTCAAGAACGTTTCCTTTGCATTCACTACTTGGCTAATTGTTTGGCATAAGAGGCCTAGATTTTGGCCTATTTGAGCTTTTGATAGGCCTTCCTCCCTAAGTTTAATCATTTCTAGCTTTTGATTTAAAGTGAGGCACATGTGATTCTTCCTTTCACTCGAATATTTAGAGGTCATTGTAGGCCTCTAGATTGACCTAATTTAAATATTGTTGTGTCTTAAGGTAGAGAAAGGCCCAAGGAGAGGGAAAGAGATGGGGGAGCCGCCTGTCAGTGAATCAGTCAGAACACACACATTTATTAATTAAGTTCACCATCTTGTATGGGTGCCATTCTTGGCACCCCAAAACAATTACAATAGTAATATCAAAGATCACTGATCACAGATCACCATAAGAAATTAAATGATAATGAAAAAGTTTGAAATATTGCCAGAATTAGCAAAATGTGATACAGAGACACCGAGTGAGCAACTGGTATTGGACAAAATGGCATAGATAGACTCACTTCATGCAGGGTTGCCACAAAACATCTGTCAGCACACCTGTCTGCTGAAATGTCTGTCAGAAGAATTGTTTGTCTGAACTTCCCTCTCTGTGAATAACTGTTCATCTGCCTAACTGTCCATTAGTGGGGACATCCATCCATCTGAACACTGGTCTGTCTGAACACCCATCTGTCCACATGCCCATCTGTCAGAAAGTCTGTCTGCCAGAAAGGTTCTCTGTCAGAATGTGTGTCCATGTGTTTGAATGTCCATCTGTAAAAATGTCTTTCTGAATATTAATCTGTCTAAATATGAATCTATCAGAATATCCATTTTTCAGAAAGTCCATCTCAGAACATCTGTGTGTCAGAACACCCATCTCTAAGAATGCCCATCTGTCTGAATGTGTATCAATCTGTTCCAATGTCCATCTGTTTGTATGTCCATCTTTCTTAACTTATGTCCATCTGTCTGAACACCCACTGTCC
Organism: Mesoplodon mirus; assembly: GCF_964341445.2. NCBI lineage: Eukaryota > Metazoa > Chordata > Mammalia > Artiodactyla > Ziphiidae > Mesoplodon > Mesoplodon mirus. The sequence goes on from NW_028295339.1 coordinate 241,707, forward strand.
GAACATCAGTCTGTCTGTGCGAACATCCATCTGTCTGCATGCTTATCTGCAAAAATGGCTCTCTGAACATCTGTCCATCTGTCCAACCAACCATCTGTCTGAACATCTGTTCACTTTTCTGAATGTGAGTCTGTTTAAACGTCAGTCTGAAGCCCTGTCCATGTGTCTGATAATCGTGTTTCTGAATGTCCGTGTGTCCAAAACTTGTGTGTCGGAACATCTGTCAATCTGTTGAAATCAGTCTGAACATCTGTCTGTCTGTTATACCAAGCAGGACTCTTTAGGACCCTCTCAGGTATACAAGCCCACCACCCCGTGCTCTGGCTCTCTTAAGTAAAAGGCTTTGCTTCAGGCTCCCCTGAGTCTCAAAAGCTGGCTCAAGAGTTAATGATTAGGAAAATGTGAACATGTAGAAACAAAGAATAGCTGTCAGGCAGGGAAACTGGTAAAAATTTAAACAATAGATCAGCCATATAGCAGAGCCACCAGACCTTCCATTTCTCACTGAAAGACATAGATAATAATGTCTGATGCACATTCCTAAGTTGTTTTTACAGAAACCAGATTCCCACCAGATGGAAACTGCTGACCACAAGTACACAGACTCTGAACTCATTGGGACCAGAGGTTGATGATTCAGATTCTTGAAACTTCACCCTGTTACCTCACCACCAACCAGTCAGAAGAGTGTCCATGAGCTGATCAGACACCCTGAAACCCACAACCCTAATGTTGCCTTTAAAAACACTTCCCTGAATGCCATTAGGGAGTTCTGGTCTTTTGAGCAAGAACTGTCCTTTGTCTTTGCTTGGTGCCTTGCAATAAGCACTTTACTTTCCTTCACTACAACCAGTGTCAGTAGATTGTCTTTGCTACATGAAGGGCATGTAGATCCAAGATTGCCAGTAACATCTGGACATCTGTGTGCCTGAACACCCATCTGTTGGCACACCCACCTGCCAGAAAGTCTGCCAAGGGAGGCATGCCTCATTGGAAGGCCATCTTTGGAGAAGAGCCTCCACACACCTTTATTAACCATTCTGGAGGCAGAATTGTGTGGTCTGCCATTTATTTGGGGCTGTGGACAACTTTCCTATTCTCATACATCAGGCCGCTCCAGGTTTTCAGTTTTTGCCTTAATTTGTAGTATGTGGCCTCATGGCCAAGAGATGGTACTCAAGTACCCTTTAGATTTAAGGTTGGTTTTACATTTCATGAATCATTACCGTTCTGATTTAAGGTTCTGTTTTACTGGATTCCTTATGCCACTTACAGAGGCTGGCCACTGACAAACAGTTCTGGTTGACAAATCAGCTGAAATATGTCATTACCAGAATTCAAAGCCATGCCTAATGCTGGTCTCTGTGGGCTAAAGTACAGAGATTAGTGCATGGGGAAGCCAACTTTGCTCAGAACCAAGGGTCCAGTTAAAATGCTCATGTGCTGTTCTCCTCAGATTTTTGCCAGCAGACACATAAGAGATTAGGAAAAACAGAAAAATATAGAAGACAACACAAGCAAAACATTCTCTGACATAAATCATAGCAATGTTTTCTTAGATCAGTCTCTCAAGACAATAAAAATAAAAGCAAAAATAAACAAAAGGAACCTGATCAAACTGAAAGCTTTTGCACAGCAAAGGAAACCATAAAACTGGGAGAAAATATTTGCCAGTGATGGGACCAACAAGGGTTTAATTTTCAAAATAGACAAACAGCTCATACAACTCAATAACAAAAAACCAAACAACCCAATCAAAAAATGGGCCTAAATAGACCTAAATAGACATTTCTCCAAAGAAGACATCCAGATGGCCAACAGGCACACAAAAAGATGCTCAATGTTGCTAATTATTAGAGAAATGCAAATCAAAGCATCAGTGAGGTATAACCTCACACCAGTCAGAATGGCCATTATTAAAAAGTCTACAAATAATAAATACTGGAGAGGACTTCCCTGGTGGTGCAGTGGTTAAGAATCTGCCTGCAAATGCATGGGACACAGGTTCAAGCCCTGGTCTGGGAAGATCCCACATGCCACAGAGCAATTAAGCCCACATGCCACAACTACTGAGCCTGTGCTCTAGAGCATGCGAGACACAACTACTGAGCCCACGTGCCACAACTACTGAATCCCGTGCACCTAGAACCCATGCTCTGCAACAAGAGAGGCCACTACAATGAGAAGCCTGTGCACCAAAACAAAGAGTAGCACCCACTCACCACAGCTCGAGAAAGCCCGCATGCAGCAACAAAGAACCAACGCAGCCAAAAGGTAAATAAATAAAACAATAAAATAAATCAAAAAAAATTAATTCTTTAAATAAACAAATCAATAAATACTAGAGAAGGTGTAGAGAAAAGCAAACCCTCCTACACTGTTGTTGGGAATGTAGATTGGTACAGCCACTATGGTAAACAGTATGGATGTTCCTTTAAAAACTAAAAATAGAGTTACCATATAGAGTTACCAGCTATCCCAGTCCTGGGCATATATCTGGAGAAAACTATAATTCAAAAAGATACATGCATCCCAATGTTCATAGCAGCACTATTTACAATAGCCAAGACAAAGAAGTAACCTAAATGTCCACCAACAGATGAATGGATAAAGAAGAAAAGAATATGTGAGAGATATATATATATATATATATATAATGTGGACTATTACTCAGCCATTAAAAAGAATGAAATATTGCCATTTGCAACAACATGGACGGACCTAGAGATGATCATACTAAGTGAAGTAAGTCAGTCAGAGAAAGACATATATCATATGATATCACTTATATGTGGAATCCAAAATATGATACAAAATGAACTTATTTACAAAACAGAAACAGAATCACAAACATAGAAAGCAAACTTGTGGTTACCAAAGGGGAAAGGGGAGGTGGGGGATAAATTAGGAGTCTGGGTTTAGCAGATACAAACTACTGTACATAAATTAGGTAAACAACAAGGTCCTACTGTATTGCACAGGGAATTATATTCAATATCTTATAATAAACCATAATGGAAAAGAATATATATATATATATACACACACACACACACACACACACACACACATATATAACTGAATCACTTTGCTCTACACCAGAAACTAACACAACATTATAAAGCAACTATACTTCAATTTTTTCAATTAAATTTTTAAAAAAGAAAAGAAAAAGAGTAGACTGGAAATGTAAGGCATTTTTGACTCTAAATTAGGGGATGTTCAAGGATTTATTGTATTTCTTATTGGTGCATATTTGAAGAAAGTTTGTTTTGCTTTTCTCCTAAACATTACTCCTATAATGACATAAAATTAGTATATATGTAAAGGTTATCATCAAAACACTAAATGCTGCGGTACAGAGGCCCTTACAGTCAGCTCTTACTTTAATAGTATTAATGTTGATGATTTATGTACTTTCAGCTAATTCTTCTCTGTGTAAAGCTCACATTTTTGTATCAGTTGTTCCCCCAGGTTCATCACTGTTAGCAAACACGTTGATGTATTGTCATGAAAACAACCGTGCCAACGATAATAATACGTACATAAGTGTAGGGTCCTGCGAATAAGAGCAGAGGATTTAGGAGACTGGAAGGTGATGAGACTTATGGCACATGTCAACAGACACAGAGAAGATGAACTTCATTTAGGAGATGAAAACCAAAGGAGACATTTACAGACAGCAGGAATTACATGTTCTGATGTCTCTAAAAGAGCTCTCATGAGTAACAGAGATTGGATGAAGCCAAGCAAGGGAGTGGGAATTCCACCAGGCACAAGAAGCTTCCTTCATCTCTCATAAGGTTTTGATCTCCTTTCCCTAGCATCTCTCCTCCACACACAGACATTCATAACTGTTCTCAAGAATGACTATGTGTGTTCACCCTCTCAACAGATATAAGGAAATGGCACACTACTAAAACACCAGTTAATAAACAAAAGTTTGAACATATCCTGCCTTTAAGAAGAAAGGTACCATTGAGGGTGCCTGGGAGGGGATATATTGTCAAGCAACTGTGAGGACACATATACATATGCATATGTTTGTATGCATACATACAAGTCTGTTGTGTGTGCATGTGTGCATTATTCCAGAGAAATAAATTTTTGTCAGAAATTTCATTACCAGAGTTGAGGAATACCCTCTAGAACCTTGCTATATAAAGTGTGGTCCTTGAGCAAGCACCATCATCACCTGGGAGCCTTTTAGAAACTCTCAGGCTCTAACTCAGACCCACTGAATCAGAATCTGCATTAACAAGATCCCTTATGATTCATGTACAGATTAAATGTTGAAAATGCTGATCTACAATACTTTTTTCAAAGAGCCTAATAATCACTCATGAAATCAGTTTAGGCTGTTGGAACCAGCCCTTGAAAGAAAAATCAGGACAGGGGGATGGAAGAAGAGATGGCAGGAGATGGAAAGAGAAATGGAGAGAAAGCAAATCAAAACAAATAGGAGATATGAGAGCATATTGCAGTTAATATGGATAAGTATTATTTCATGAGCATGTGGTTTCCAAGGTCACCATAGCAGAGGAGCAGATATGGAGGCTGCACACTGGCTTTATACAGCCTAAACCAGAAATCTATGAATGCCCACAGTCCATTGGCCAGATTTAGTCACATGGTTCCAACCTCACTGCAAGGAATGCTGGGAAAAAGAGAGGAGCACATGAATATTCAGTGAACACTGTCTCCTCCACAACCCATGCACTGTTTTACCCCACAAACTTGAATGTGACTTCTATGAGAGATTTATCTGTTAGGCCTCCCTGCTGGATCCCCAGCCATGAGCTCTGTACCTGGCACAGAGTATGCCCTTGTTAAATGTGTAGAGAATGAATAAATGTGCCTTTACCATTAAGTTAACTAGATACTGAGATTACAAAAATAAATCTGATGCCGTTCCTCTTTTCAATGAGCTCCCAGGATTCTTCTCTCACATTTTGGAAAAAAACAAAACAGGTTTCAGAAAGTTCACCTTGCCATCTCTATATCTCCTAAGAACTTCCTTTGGCCTTAACTACATCAATCATCACTTCTCTCCCTTGGTCACTACTCTTACTCTACACATACAGGATTCTCCTGCTGCTCTCCAAGTGGCTTCACATCGTCCCAAACCTAAAATAACCTTCTCTCAAAACTGCTTCCCCTACATGGCTCCACACCTCCCATTCACATGCCACAGTCTTCTATCCTCACCTATTTATACTCTATTTAAAATGCTTCCTCAAAAGCTATTGGTGACATCCTAATTTTTAAAGCAGATTTATTGATATATAGTTCACATACCATACAATTCACCAACTTAAAGCTCAAAATTCAGTCATTTTTAGCATATTCACAGATATGTGCACTCATCACCACTCAATTTTAGAGCATTTTCATCACCTCAAAAAGAAACCCCATACCCTTTAGCAATCACTCCACATCTTCCCACCATCCCCTACCAGCCCTGAGCCATCATTAATATACTTTCTGTCACTCTCTTTTCTTTCATATGAATGGAATCTTATAATATATGGCCTTTTGTGACTGGCTACTTTCCTTAGCATAATGTTTTCAAGGTTCACCCATGTTGCAGTGTGTATCAGTACTTCATTGCTTTGTTTTTTTTTTTTTGGTGTACATGGCCCTCTCACTGTTGTGGCCTCTCCCGTTGTGGAGCACAGGCTCTGGACCCGCAGGCTCAGCGGCCATGGCTCACGGGCCTAGCCGCTCCGCGGTATGTGGGATCTTCCCGGACCGGGGCACGAACCCATGTCCCCTGCATCGGCAGGCGGAGTCACAACCACTGTGCCACCAGGGATGCCCCCTTCAATGCTTTTTATTGCCAGATAATATTCCATTGTATGGATATGCCACATTTTGTTCATTATTCATCAGCTGATGGACATCTGCATTATTTCCACCTTCTGGGTATTATGAATAACACTGGTGAGAACATTCATGAACAAGTTCTTATGTGAACATGTGTTCATTTCTCTTGGATATATACCTAGAAGTAGAATTACTAGGTCATATGGTCATGTGGTAACTCCATATTTAACATTTAGATGCTATCAGACTGTACCATTTTAATTCTCTCAGCAGTGGACAAGGGTTCCAGTTTGTACATGTCTCACTAGACTAGTTATTCTCTAACTTTTTGATTTTAGCCATCCTAGGGGCTGTGATATCATACCTTATTATGGTTTTAATTTGCATTTCCTTGAAAATGAAAGACTTCCTAACTTTTTAATTCATTTTTTTCCCTCATTCTTTATCCAATGTGTCCTTTCTTTAGCTTTTAACACAATTCTTGACACAACTCAGTTCTCTCCCCTTATATGGTACCTGAGATCTGCTGCTCACCCCAGGTTCTGTTCCTGAATCTCTGGCCTCTTTTTCTCAGTCTCCTTCACTGTCTCTTACACCCACCCCATACACTCTGCTGCCCCCCAGGAATCCATCCTCACCCATGCCCATGTCCCTCCATTGTCCGTCCACTGACCCTGTCCCTGCCTGTGCCTCCAACCATCACCCAGATGGAACTTTGGAATGTATATACTTCCCAGGTCTTAATACCAAATTTACTTTTAAATTAGTTTTAATAAGAAACCCAATTAAAAGTTCAATCAAATATTAATAAAACGTTCATGGCTAAGATGCACAGAAAATATTATAAACTATAATTAGTGATATGATCCCTTCATCAAGCTATCAGTTAAAAATAGGTACATAGATAACATTATATATTAAAAGAAATCCCCAGATAAAAGAACATTAAGTTGTATCGTACTGTTTTCTCAGTGTCTTTGTGGTCCAAGAAGGCAATTCATGCTCTAGCCCAGGAGTCAGTAAACTTTGCTTAAAGAGCCAGATATTCGATATTTTAGGCTTTGCTGGCTATATGGTCTCTGTCATAACTTATCACTCCATCTTTGTAATACAAAAGCAGTTATACACAATATGTAAGTAAATAAGCAAGGCTGATTTCCAATAAAACCTTGTTTCTAGAACAGCCAGCCAGCCCACGGGTTGTGGATTCCTGCTCTAGCGGATGTGATGACATCTGCATCACAGCCAGCAGGAGGAGGAAGGAGAATAGAAATGTATACCTTCAACATTTAGGAACATTTCTACTTACTTATCATTGCCTGAAATTTGTTCACAAGGCCTTACCAATCTGCAACAGAGTTGGCAAAATAGAGTCTTTAGTCTGACTATCAGCTGCTAAATATTGGGGAGGAGAACTATTACTGAGGAAGTAGGAAAGAGTAGATTTAGGGACAATTAGCATTCCCTGCATCAGTAAGCTATTTTTATGGGAAAAAGACACGTACTATATGATCTCACATGTAGAATGTTTAAAAAAAAACAACAGAGTTCATCGATACAGAGAACAGATTGGAGGTTGCCAGAGGTGAAGGCGGGGTGAGAGGTGGGGAGGGGGAAACACAGTGTGGGGGGAAGGCTAACATAGGTGAAGAAGTCAAAAGGCACAAACTTCCAATTATAAAATAGATAGGTCATGGAGATGTAACATACAGCATGGTGACTCTAGTTATTAATACTGTATTGCATATTTGAAAGTTGCTAAGAAAATAGATCTTAAAAGTTTTATGACACAAACACAAATGTGTAACAACATATGGTGATGGATGTTAACTAGACTTCTTGTGATCATTTTGCAATATATACAAATATCAAATCATTACATTGTGCACCTGAAACTAATATAATATTATATGTCAATTATACCTCAATAACTTAAAAAAATGAATATCAGGTAAAAGGGAAAATGAACCCCTACCATCAGAACATTCCACTATAGCTCCTGAAAATTAATATAATATTACTATTCCTAGGTTCATTTTACATTGGAATAAAATGAGAACATGTATCTTTAATAAAAAAAAATATTATTCTTATGTTGATCTAATTTTTCTGAAAAGTCTCTCTGGTAAACTTTCCCCAGCTTGGGATTGGCTTAAGAAAACAGAAGTTATGGACACATATGGTCACTGAAGACAACTAATCCCAATCTACATGGCACATGAAGACATGAACAAAAGAATCAGCATTAACAGAATTCTTGGCCAAAAGCAGCCACATTTCTTATTTAAGAAAAATAATATGAAAGTGACATAATGCAACTTCACATTAAGGATGTTAACCAAGAATGGGACCCATCCCTTCACTAGATGCAGATATGGCTCCTAATATTCTAGTTGGGAAGCCTACACCTCATTCTTGCGGTTATATTTTGCAGTTCTGTCATCTATTTTTCTCCACAAAATACTCTCTACCCTATAAGAAAGAGAACAAAAATAAGGAAAAGTGAGCTGTTGGCTCAAAAAGGTAGCTTCAACCTGATTGAGACCAAGAAGACCTAAAGTTGTCACCAGCCAGCTCAAAAGCTTCTCTCAGGAGCTTCCATTCACTGAATTCCTTAACTCCCCGTCGGAAATATCCTATCCCTAAATCTCTCAGAATGCCACCGCTTCCATAGGTACCTAAGAGCCTGAGTTCCCTGTGATTCAGCTCAAAATATGACACTACCCTCACCCTCCTTCTCAGCTGTTTAAAAAGGCAATACTTATAACAAAGCAGGGAAGGGGGAAGAGGAGCAGGGAGAAAAAAAGAATATAGATCTACCACAGCAAAAAGGATGCAAAAAAAGGCCAGTTTTCCCATCACCCTTGTAAAATATCTTCATGCATTACCATGACATATCCCTCCCCTTTCATTAAACACACACACACACACACACACACACACACACACACACACACACACGGAGGAGGGGGCTGTAGCTACCACCTCTTTATCGTTCCCCAAAGAATCCACCCCTGTATTAGACACATAACCAGAATTGTGTGTTAGTGAATATGTTCATGCACAAACCTATTCAATCTTCTCATGTCTAGGTAAAGATCTCCAGTGACCCATGTGCTCTTTTACATGCCTACACTCCCAAGTTAAAAAGGTATTATGCCCCCGAATGGTAAACACATATCACCTTTCCCTTGAACAAGTCACCTCTGGTAACTCTCCCCAGTGTTGCCCTATTCCCAAGGTCATGTCTCAGATACAGAAAAGAACTTTTCAGATCACTTTTGATGGCCCTCAGACAGCTATCTTGTGGTGCTCCTTGGACTGATGAATTAGCCTGCAACAATGTGAAAGGGGGTAAGACAGTGAGACAAGATTTATGAGTTCCAGGTTTCTCTAGTATGACTCAAGTAATTCCCAAGACCAAATTATAGGCTATTGTGTGATGTCTCCACCATGAAAGGCATTTGTAAATATTTAGGATGGTTTTATACAACAAGGAATTATTAACATGAAAGCATAATAATGGCATGTAATATATACATTCTCAGATTATGTAGATAACGGAAAGGTTTTTTTTTTCATTTTAAATTGTGAGATATAATGCATGCACAGAAAAGAATATATTGAAAAGTAGAAGCAAGGTTTTTGAAATATTTGGGGTTTTTAAGTTGTAACAGATATGTTCATTTTAAAGCAAGGTATATTTTTTTGCCTATTGACTTGGAAAACATAAAAAAATATCATCTTGTGATATAAAGTTTTTCGTGTATGTATCAGAAAGTCTTAAAAAATGTGTACACACTTCTACTGGAATTCCACTTCCAGGAAGTTATCCCAAGGAAATAATCTGACCAATGTATAATTATTTAGTTACAGGGATTATTGCTATGTTTTTAAAAAATCATATTCCCAAATTGGAAAAAAAAATGTATCACAGAATCAATGAAATAAGTATAAAAGCAAATGTAAGATCTGGGAAGGAAAAAAAAAGAAATGTATAAGCAAGGTTGACAAACTTTTTCAGTATAGGGCTAGATAGTAACTATTTTAGTCTTTGTGGATCATTCAGCCTGTCACAGCTTTTCAACTCTGCAGTTATAGTGCAAAAGCCACTCTAGAAAATATGTAAGTGAACAAGCATGGCACTGTTCCAATAATACTTTATTTACAAAAAACAGGCTGGATTTGGCCACGCTTGCCATAGTTTGCCCATACCCAGGGTAAAGGAAACTCACAAGGCAAATACATAAGCAATCACTAAGTCCAGAAAGAGTGCATAGCCAACATTCACAAGACTTAATTATAAGAGTAGTAGAAATTCAGAGGTTGACTTCTCAACCCCAGTAAGTCTTCTATGCCGTGGTCAGGACCCTATGTGGGAAGGGGTAGGACCTGACACTTGGAATAAGGCTATCTGAGTTGATGCACTCAAGTATCTTGAATTCTTAGAATGCTCTGAGCCTTCTGGGCATGCAGAAGTAGCCTACTCTTCCCTGTAAAAGGCCAGTGCTGCCCCCCATGCTTGAAGATACTGAGACTTCTGCTTCACAAGTCAGCATGCGCCTTACTCAGGGTCCTCCCACACCTCCCCTCAGGTGACCAACAACTAACCTGGCCAGGGAAGTCCTAGGCCTGTTAAGTGAAGAAAGGGACTGTGGGAAAAATAAGCTCCAGGGCCTTGCCAACAAATACTGGTGAGAGCTGAAAGAGTATATATGGACCTGGATCCTCCAGGTACTAGATAAAGAGGCCAGGGTGAGCAGGTCGGTGAAACAGAAGCTTGGAAGAGGGAGAGTTTATCAATATGGGAGAACTCACCTGTGACACAGGATTTTAATATCCTGGCAAGGACCCTGAGAGACAAATCTAGTATGCTTCTAGAATTGCTCTTAGAAGCTTAGAAAAAGTGCCATTCACACTATGTAAAGTACAAATGCTGGAAATGCTGTGGAAAATGGTAGAGGAAGGAATCAAAAGACCCAGAAGTGGGCATGCTAGAGGGAACATATTCTATAAGACCAGAAAACTCATCAGCTGACTACGTGTTGTAGGAGGGCCTGGAGGATGCTGCATTTCCTAAAGTGATAAGAGAAGTGCTATTGAGAGGGTCACCAGCATCACCAAGAAGCTCAGTGGTGAATATCCTCCAGTGACAGCACTGCCATAGAAGAAGTTATTCAGAAATGGAGCTCAGAGCAGGAAATGGCTATGTAGTAGGTCTAGGCTTCGGTGTACACAGCCCTGCCACTTGGGCTATACAAGCTGGCGGACCTATTGGTATTAGAGGTATCTGTGGTGGGGAAAAATATGCTATGAGGGGAATTTGTGCTCTATTTCCCCACAACTCTATGCTCCGTTGTTCCAGAGGTCTTCATTCTCAGAGGGAGAGTGCTCCCACATGGACACAGAAAGAGTCCCATAAAACTTTAAGCTACGACTGCTGCCCATTCCCTTTGTGCTGCTTGTGCCAAGAGGGAAAGGAGTGAGTCAGAATACTGACCCCTACCATTAGGAGGAGGCAGGATTGCTGTTACACGATGGAGACAGGAAGAACATGTTAGACACTGAGATGATCCACTTGGTGCTCCTGGGACTCTATTTTCCAGTCTTGACAGTAAATGGACAAGTATAGCAGCGATTACCTGAGAAGGACACAGTGACTAGGGGCTCAGACCACACAGGGTTGAAGGTCTGACTTACTTCACCAGGTGAGTCACCAAGATCAGTAAAGGAGCTAGCCAAAGACGAAGAGAATCTTTCTTTTCCCCTTGGTGAAATCTCTATTTTCCTACCTGGTATGTGAACAATGTGAACATGAGTCATAAAAGTCAGCTGCACTGAAACACTTCAGCCAGTTGTGGAAGAAGGAGAACATGGTTACCAGCTGTGACCTGGGAACCAGCTGTAGTGGAAGGTGCTATATATACTTCATCCCACTAACCTACCTCTATTCCTCAGGAGAAGAGAACAACCAGAATCCTGGAAGAGTTGTTCTGGATGGAGTGGATTTATATGAAGGAGGTGGATCTGAGTAGTAGAAGAGGATAGAGTGCTACCCAGATCCCACTTCAGGACCAAGGCACTCGTTCCTCCAGCTGCTTGAAAGTCTGGGCTTTGCTGGCTTATACCTCATTCACTCTCCAGAAAATGCCTTCAGCCAAAAGAAGCTTCTTATCTGAAGTAACATGCTTTCCCTGGTGTCAGCCTACTTCTAATGGCTAGTCAATGTGTGAACATAAATATCTGGACTCAACTGGGACAACTGTGAAAGGTGACTTCAGAACTAGATTTCCTAAGAGGATCAGCTGGAGATCACCTCCACCCAACCCTGCTTCTCTTACATTTTTAGAGGTGTTATGCCCCAAAACATTCCTTAATAAACTTCTTGCCACAAATCTCAGAGTCTCAGGGTCTGTTTCCTGGGGGACCCAACGTATAGATTTCTGTTTCTGGGCTCTCTATTCTGTTCCATTGGTTTACCTACCTTTGTGCCAATACCATACTCTGTTAATGACTATAGACTTACTATAATATTAGAACATGTCCCCTACCTTATTCTTCTTCAAGTCACTTGGCTATTTGGGCCCTTTGTAGTTTCATAGATCTTTTAGAATCAGCTTGTCAGTGTACAAAAAAAGTCTCATTCTGATTTTGCTTGTGACTGCTTTGAACCTAATGGGTCAATGTTTAAAGAACTGGCAGTTTTTTTAAAAAAATATTGAGTCCTTCACTCAGTGAATTTGGTATATCTTTATTTAGGTCTTTCAAAGGTATCTTAGTAAAGTTTTTATCATTTTTGCCATAGAGGTTTTATGCATATTGTGTTAAGTTTACTCTCAGCTATCTGACTTTTTAAAAATATTTACTTATTTTATTTATTTAGGCTGCACCGGGTCTTGGTTGCGGCATGCAGGATCTTTAGTTGTGGCATTCAGACTTCTTAGTTGTGGCAGCATGTGATTTGTAGTTGCAGCATGTGGACTCAGTTGCAGCAGGCATGTGTAATCTAGTTCCCCAACCAGGGATCAAAACCGGGCCCCCTGCATTGGGAGCACGGGGTCTTACCCACTGGACCACCAGGAAGTCCCTCAGCTACCTGATTTTTTATGTTAATGAAAATGGCATCCTTCAAATTTAACTTTCCAACAATTTGTTACTTGCATATAGAAATATTTGATTTTTTTACATGATTTTACATCCATCAGACTTGTTCATAATTTATAGGTTATATTGCATTTTCTACATATATACACTAACATCCACAATTATGATAGTTTGTTTCTTCCTTTGAAATTCATTTATTTCTTTTCCTTGCTTTGATGTGCTAGGATCTCCAGAAAAATACTGAGTAGTGTTGAAAAAAGCTTAAGGCAATGGAGAATAGCATAAGATGCAGCCAGATTTTGCAAAGCCTTATAGGTCATAGTAATGAATTTGGATTTGTTTTTAATTAAGATTTAAAATTATTGATAGCCTTATATAGAGTAATCAGTTTAATATTTTTCAAAGATTACTAGAACTTCTGTGTGGATAATGAATTAAAGGAGAGTAGAGAGAGACCCAATTTATTTCATGGACACAGATACAAAAATCCTTTTAAAAAAAGTTTGCAAACAACAACAATGACCAAAATGTATAGATATGAAAGTTTTATCAGAAATGCAAAGGTAGCTTAAGTTAGAGAATATCTAAATATAATTTTTATATTACTATAAAAAGCATATGACCATGTCAGAAGAAGCATAAAGAGCAAATTAAATGCCTACCAAGAATGTGTGTGTGTGTTTGTAAATTAAGCAAATTAGAAATAGAAGGCAACCACCTTAATCTAGTGAAAAGTTGCTACCAAAAACCTGTTATACATATCTATCTTAATGGCAGAATCTTAGAAATATTTCCTGTAAAATCAGACAGGACAGTGTTGCCCACTATTGCTGCTTTTATTTATAACTGTCTTAGACATCACAGGAACAGAAGAAAAATAAGTGGTGTAATGGTTGGAACAGGTGAAACAAGTCCATTATTATTTGCAGATGATATGGTCTTATATATAGAAACTCTAAAAGAATCCAAAGACAGAAATTTAGACATAACAAGAGAGTTTAACAAAGTGACCAGACATAAGATTGATATTAAAAATCAATTGCTTTTCTCTACTCTAACAAATGTTAGAGCTGCATGCTCAGTATAGTAGCCCCTAGCCAATATGCTAAATTGTGACTAATCCAAATTAAGATGAGCTGTAAGGGTAAAATATATATCAGATTGCAAAGACAGTATTTTAAAAAATGTAATGTATTTTATTAATAATATTTATATAACCAAGTCAACATACAAAAACCAGTTGCATTTCTATACACTAGCAATAAACTAGCTAAAAATAATCAAATGAAACACTCCCATTTACAATAGCATCAAAAACAATAAAATATTGGGAATTCCCTGGTGGTCCAGTGGTTAGCACTCTGTGCTTTCACTGCCGAGGGTGCGAGTTCAATCCCTGGTTTGGGAGCTAAGATCCCACAAGCCACGAGGCACAGCCAAAATAAATAAATAAATAAATAAATAAATAAATACTTAGAAATAAATTTAACCAAGGAGGTGAAAGATCTCTACACTGAAAACTATAAGACAGTGATGAAAGAAATTGAAGAGAACACAAATAAATGTAAGAATATCCCATGTTCATGGATCAGAAGAATTAATATTGTTAAAATGTCCATACTACCTAAAGCCATATAGATTTGATGCAATTTCTATCAAAATTTCAATAGCATTTTTCACAGAAATAGATAAAAACAATCCTAAAATTCATAGGGAACCACAAAAGACCCCAAATAGCGAAAGCAATCCTGAGAAAGAAGAACAAAGCTGGAGACATCACACTTCCTGATTTCAAACTATACTAATAAAGCTATAGTAATTATGACAGTATGGTACTGGCACAAAAACAGACACAGAGACTCATGGGAACAGAATCAAGAGCCCAGAAATAAACCCACATGTATATGATCAACTAATATTTGACAAGAGAGCCAAGAACACTCATGGGGAAAGGATAGTCTCATCAATATAGGGTGTTGTGAAAACTGGATATTCACATGCAAAAGAATAAAATCGGACCCCCCTCTTACACTTCTCACAAAAGTTAACACAGAATGAATTAGAGACTTAAGTGTAAGATCTGAAATCATAGGACTTCTAAACGAAATTACAGGAAAAATCTTCCTGGCATGGCTTGGCAATGAGTTTTTGTATTGGACACCAAAGCACCAAGCAACAGAAGCAAAAGTAAACCCATAAGACTATATCAAGCTAAAAAGCTTCTGCACCAGACACACAAAATTTAACAAAATAAAAAGGCAACCTACTGAATGGTAGAAAATGTTTGAAGCCATATATCTGATGAGGGGTTAATGTCCAAAATGCATAAGAAGTCATACAATGCAATAGCAAAAAAGCAAAAACAAATAATCCACTTTAAAAATTGGAAAAGGGCCTGAATAGACATTTTTTTTTCCAAAGAAGATATACATGGTCAACAGGTACACAAAAAGGTACTCAACATCACTAATCATGGAAGTGCAAATCAAAACTACAATGAGATATCACCTTACACTTGTTAGAATGGTTGTTATCAAAAAAAGAGAGAGTGAGAGAGATAAGTGTTGGCAAGGATATAGAGAAAAGGGAATCCTTGTGCCCTGTTGGTGGGAATGTAAGTTGGTGCAGCCACTATGGAAAACACTATGGATGTTCCTCAAAAAATTAAACACAGAATTACCATATAATCCAGAAATCCAACTTCTGTGTATACATCTGGAGAAAATGAATTCACTGTCTTAAAGAGATATCTGCACCTCCATGTTCATTGCAGCATTATTCAAAATAGCCAAGACATAGAAACAACCTAAGTGTCCTTCAAAATTTAAATGAATAAGGAAAATTTGATATATGTACAGTGGAATATTATTTGGCTGTAATAAAGGAGAAAATCCTGCCATTTGCAACATGGATGAATCTTGAGGGCATTAACTAAGTAAAATAAGTGAGACAGAGAAAAACAAACACTATATGATCTCACTTATATGGACTGTACAAAAGCCAAATTCACAGAAAAAAAAAAGGTAGCTTGGTGGTTGCCAGGGGCTGGGAAGTAGGGGAAATGGGGAGATGTTTGTCAAATGGTACAAGCTTCTAGTTATAAGGTACATAAGTTCTCTGGACCTAATGTACAGCATGGTGACTGTAGTTAACAATACCATATTGTATACATGAAAGTTGCTAAGAGAGTAGATCTTAGATGTTCTCACTGCACAAAAAATAATGGTAACTATATGAGGTGATGAAAGTGTTAACTAACCTTATTGTGGCAATCATTTCACAATATATACTTGTAGCAATCATCACATTGTACAACGTAAACTTACATGATGTTATATGTCAATTATATCTCAATAAAGCTGGAAAAACTATATAAGTTACATGTTTAAATGATAATTTGATATATTGGATTAAATAAAACAATTTAATATTAATTTTACCTGTTCTTTTTATGTTTTAACCATAAATATTAGAAAAAATTTTAATTATACTCATGAAGAGTTTCCAGAAGAACAGATAGAAGACCTTGACAAATCTTTTCTCCAAAAGAAGCAACTAAAAAACTGATGAATTACTAGAAACAACCATTTCAGAACTCTGGAAATTAACTAAAGGTATACAAGTTGAGAAACATTTATTCAAGAAAAACTACTGAGCCTCGGTAAGAACAATAGGGTCTGTGACATTTTAACTTGGAACTTGTTCCATCCTCACTTTCCCCGACTCAGCAACATGGTATTATAGACCTTGCTGGTGCCAGAAGGGATTGATATGATTTGGAGTTCCAAGGAAAAGCCCCATGTCCACAGCTCTGTTAAAAACAATAGTGCTTGGTAGCAAACAGTCAAAGGCCAACACGGAAGCTGCCTAAGGCTGTAATAACAATAGGGGCAAGCAAGAGACCAGCCAAAAGTTTAAAATGAAGGGAATAAGACAGTTCAAATAAGGATATGAAAACTCTGACTTTTTCCTGCTGATTTGGAACGCTGTGCACACGGGTAGGCCTACATACACACACACAGGAAACACCAGAGAGGACCCCAGTCTACTGTTCATATCTGACTGACATTTAGACCCTGCGCAAGCAAGAAGTGAAAGCCCAGGCAGACTTGTTAACTCCCTGAATTTTGAATGCATTCCCTAACCCATACATAGATCACCTTTGCACTGAATGGAAGCCTAACCAACTCAAAGTGATAGAGTAGGGTAATTAAATGGTTAATTTGAATATCCCACTGGAGGATTGAAGACAGAGAGAGAATTTTAAGGGAGTCTGCAAGACTGTTGTAAGCTAATGACCATGCAAGAAAAGAATCCAGTAACCTAGCAACAATCTACACTACTTGAAGGAAGACCAGGCACATTCAAGCACCAGGCACACTCAAGCCACAAGTCCTGATAATTAAAATGCAAGACAGTAGATATGGGTTCTGAATCTTGTTACATGAATTCAGGGAGTTAATGGTTCTTGAAGTGTAGCATTTCTTCATGTGGCCAAGGTAGGGATATAGGTGAAAGGGGAAAAAAAACTAGGTGAAAGGGGACATTATACTGAAACCTGATATGAAGTACCATATTTTAGTATATGTTACCACCCCTCTGCTAATATACGTATGTTTAACTAGTACCATGACAGTCCCATTTAGACCATATAGGGCCAAAGGAGGAACTAATGATGTAAGCCTTGATATCTACCACAAAATGAGGAAGAAGGTGGTCTTCTCCCCTCCCCACTTTTTCTTTGATTATAAAAACATAGCCTGCTTTGTTCTTGGGGCTGCTGTGCTCCCTTGCCTGCCCATTTGTATCTCTCACAAGCATCCTATGCTAATAAGCTCACTCTTTGCCAATCACTTTGCCTCACACTGAATTCTTTCTGCATTGAGAAAAAAGAACCTGAGCTTCAATAAGTCCTGACACCAGGTGAGCAGTTTCAATTAAAAGACAGTGGGTGTGAGTCGTCTCCTAAGTCAGGGATCATGGGTTCAAGTCCCAATCTGAGTTTTGGCTGAGTTCGAGTCACATTCAAGAAGGAGTGCGGTTTCAGCAGCATTCAATCTGACTTACTACTAAACTATGCTGACCCAAGGTAATCCCTAGGAAGCCAGAAATGACAACAACCCCAGGAGGTGGTATCAGAACAATATATTATCTAAAATGTCCAGTTTTCAACAACAACAAAAATAAGACGTGCAGATAAACTGGAAAGTGTGGCTATACACAGGATAAAAAGGCAGTCAATAGAAACTGTCCCTAAGGAAGCCCAGATATTGGGTGCAATTCATAGAGACATCAAATAGGTATTAGAAATATGTTTAAAGAACTAAGTGAACTAAGTGAAACCATATTTAAAGAGTTAAATGAAAGCTTGACAAAAATTCACACACACACACACACACACAACCAAATAGAAATTCTGGAGTTGAGAAGTAAAATAACTGAAATGAAAATTTTACTAGAGGGTCTCAACAGCACAATTGAGGCTGCAGAAGAAAGGATCAGCTGAATTTGGTGTAGATCAATGTAGATTATTCAGTCTAAAGAACAGAAAGTTAAGGGATGAAAAAAAAATAATGAATGGAGTCTCAGAGACTTGTAGGATACCATTCAGCATATCAACCAACGTGTAATGAAAGTCCCAGAGGAGAAGCAAGAGAAAAAAGGGCAGAAAAAATATTTGAAGAAATAATGGTTGAAATTTCTCAATCTGATGAAAAACATGAATCTACACACCCAAGAAGTCAATGAAATTCAAATAGGATATAATCAATGTTACAACACTTTGACACATCACAGTCAGACTGCCAAAGGACAAAGAGAGAATCTTGAAAGTATGTGGAGTATCTTTTGATGTGCTTCTCAGTCATTTGTATATCTTCCTTGGAAAAAATGTCTATTCAGATCCTTCACCCATTTTTAAATTGGGTTCTTTGCCTTTTTATTATTGAGTTGTAAGAGTTCTTTACATATTCTATATACAATGCCCTTATCAGATATATGATCTACCAATATTTTCTTCCATTCTGAGATTGCCTTTTCACTTTCTTGATAGTGTCCTTTGAAGCACAAATGCTTTTAGTTTTGATGAAGCCCAATTTATTTTATTGCTTATTCTTTTGATGTCATGTCTAAGGATATATTGCCAAATCTGAGATCCTGAAGCTATACCCCCATGTTTTCTTTTAAGAGTGGTATAGATTTAGCTCTTAGCATTTAGGTCTTTGATACATTTTGTGTTAATTTTTGTATAAGTTATGAGGTAAAGGTCCAATTTTATTCTTTTACATGTGGTAATCTAGTTGTTCCAACATCACTTATTGAAAAAATTACTCTTTCTCTATTGAATGGCCTTGATGCCCTTGTCAAAAATCAGTTGAGTATGGACCTATGAGTTTCTGAATGCTCAGTTCTATTCTACTGTTTTAGATATCTACCTGTATGCCTTTACCCTTCCCCCATCTTCATTACCATTGCTTTGTAGTAAGCTTTTATATGGAGAAATATGGATCCTCCAACTTTTTTTTCAAGCTTGTTTTGACTATTCAAGGTCCCTTGCAATTCTACATGAATTATAGGATCAGCCTGTCAGTTTCTACAAAGAAGCCAGCTGGGATTTTGATGTGGATTCCATTGCATCATTAGATTAATTTGGGGAGTACTGTCATCTTAACAATACTGTTCATCTTCTGATGAACATGGGATATTTTTCCATTTATTTAGACCCTCTAATTTCTTTCAATGATATTTTGTTATTTTCAGTATACAAGTCTTCCACTGTTTTTGTGAAATTTGAACCTACTAATTTGATTCCTTTCAATGAATGTTATCATAAATTGAATTGTTTTCTTATTTTCATTGTTAGATTATTCATTTAAAGTGCATAGAAATACAATTGATTTTTATTTATTGATCTTGTATCCTATGACCTTGCTGGACTCATTTATTAGTTTTAATAATGCTTTATTGGATTCCTTGAGATTTTCTGTACATAATTTCATGTCATCTGTGAATGGATATAGTTCTACTTCTTCTTATTCAATACAGATGCCTTTTATAACTTTTCCCTGTCTAAATTGCCCTGACTAGAACATTCAGTACAATGTTGAAGGAAGATGATGTGCACAGACATCCTTGTCTTGTTCCTGACATTAGGTAGAAATCATCCAGTCACTTACCATTCAGGATCATGTTAAACATGAATTTTCATAGGTGCTCTTTATCAGGCTGAGGATGCTTCCCTGTATTCGTAGTTTCCTTCTATTTATTTATTTGTTTATTTATTTATTTATTTATGGCTGCATTTGTTCTTCATTGCTGCTCACGGGCTTTCTCTAGTTGTGGCGAGTGGGGGCTACTCTTCATTGTGGTGTGCAGGCTTCGCATTGCGGTGGCTTCTCTTGTTGTGGAGCATGGGCTCTAGGCACATGACCTTCAATAGTTGTGGCTCACGGGCTCTAGAGCGCTGGCTCAATAGTTACGGTGCATGGGCTTAGTTGCTCCACAGCATGTGGGATCTTCCTGGACCAGGACTGGAACCCATGTCTCCTGCATTGGCAGGCAGATTTTTAACCACTGCACCACAATGGAAGCCGTATTCATAGATTCTTGAGTGCTTTTATCACATTGAATTTTGTCAAATGCCTGTGTCTACTGAAATGATTAAGTGGTTTTTATCCTTTATTCTATTGATATGATGCATACCCTTTTCTCCTCAAATAATTTTAAAAACAACTGCATAAAACAATAATTATAGTGCTCACTTCAGCAGCACATATCCTGAAACAATTATAAAACATTGTTGGTCTCATAATGTTAAAGATATACTTTACAGTAAAATAGCACAAAGGAGGGGGTAGGAAGAGAAACATATTTGAACAGTTTCTGTGTAATATTGGAATTAAGTTAACATTAATCTGAAATTGTTTTTTAACTTAAAATGCATATTTTATTCCTCACTTGAAAATATCTGTTTAACACAAAAGAAGAAAGTAAAAGAGGACAGAGGCACCAAAAAAGATATGAGATATATCCAAAACAAATACCAGGAACACCCCACCCCCACCCCAGTCAAAGCCTCCGCCAGGCAGCACAGGTCCTGGTGGCCTGCGTGCTGCCCCCAACAAAGCCTCCTTTGGCCATGCAGGCCCCAGTGGGCTGTGAGCCATCCCCCTCCAAAGCCTCCTTTGGCCATGCAGGTCCCAGTGGTTTGTGCCATGCCCATGGAAGCCTGCACCCCAGATGGCTTACACTAGCACACATGCTCCAGGCCAGCTTCAGGAGCAGAAGCTGGTGAGAGGAACACACGCAGAGGTGGGTCCGACAAAGCAGGTCCAGAGACCTACCTAGAGGTCTTGCAGGGCCTCCTGGGGAGTCAGGGGTTGACTGTAGCTCTCTGTGGGTGCAAGGACAATAATAGCGGAGGCACCAGGGAAATTTTTACTTTTTAATTATTTTTTATCTTTTAATTTTATTTTTTACTTTTATTTTTAAAATATATTTATTTCTACTTTTTTGAACATAATCATATAACGCTTTGAATAAAGGCAAATAATATAACACAACAGGAGCAAGATAATTCAAAGGAACATCCAGGAACAAGCTTCACAATGTCCTTATTTGCCTGAAGACATGATTCATCATCTCTGAATGAAACTGCTGTTATTTGTGCTGATGTACATGCGCTGAAACTTGGTTTCAGGAGAGCTCAGGCAGAAGTTTCCTGCAGAGTCTAGTCACCTAGTGAAGATAGGATATCTAACTGATTACCTCAAGTGAAAATTATCAATAAACAAATTAGTCATACGTTCGACTCAGGAATTCTTTTTTTTTACAACTTTATTGGAGTATAATTGCTTCACAATGGTGCATTAGTTTCTGCTTTATAACAAAGTGAATCCGTTATACATATACACATGTTCCCATATTGCTTCCCTCTTGCATCTACCTCCCTCACACCCTCCCTATCCCACCCCTCCAGGCGGTCACAAAGCACAGAGCTGATCTCCCTGTGCTATGTGGCTGCTTCCCACTAGCTATCTACCTTACGTTTGGTAGTGTATATATGTCCATGCCACTCTCTCGCTTTGTCCCAGCTTACAATTCCCCCTCCACATATCCTCAAGTCAATTCTCAAGTAGGTCTGTGTCTTTATTCCTGTCTTACCCATAAGGTTCTTCATGACATTTTTTTTCTTAAATTCCATATATATGTGTTAGCATACGGTATTTGTCTTTCTCTTTCTGACTTACTTCACTCTGTATGACAGACTCTAGGTCTATCCACCTCATTACAAATAGCTCAATTTCGTTTCTTTTTATGGCTGAGTAATATTCCATTGTATATATGTGCCACATCTTCTTTATCCATTCATTGGATGATGGACACATAGGTTGCTTCCACCTCTGGGCTATTGAAGGTAGAGCTTCAGTGAATATTTTGGTACATGACTCTTTTTGAATTATGGTTTTCTCAGGGTATATGCCCTGTAGTGGGATTGCTGGGTCATATGGTAGTTCTATTTGTAGTTTTTTAAGGAACCTTCATACTGTTCTCCATAGTGGCTGTACCAATTCACATTCCCACCATCAGTGCAAGAGTGTTCCCTCTTCTCCACACCCTCTCCAGCATTTATTGTTTCTAGATGTTTTGATGATGGCCATTCTGACTGGTGTGAGATGATATCTCATTGTAGTTTTGACTTGCATTTCTCTAATGATCAATGATGTTGAGCATTCTTTCATGTGTTTGTTGGCAATCTGTATATCTTCTTTGGATAAATGTCTATTTAGGTCTTCTGCCCATTTTTGGGTTGGGTTGTTTGTTTTTCTGTTATTGAGCTGCATGAGCTGCTTATAAATTTTGGAGATTAATCCTTTGTCAGTTGCTTCATTTGCAAATATTTTCTCCCTTTCTGAGGGTTGTCTTTTGGTCTAGTTTATGGTTTCCTTTGCTGTGCAAAAGCTTTGAAGTTCCATTAGGTCCCATTTGTTTATTTTTGTTTTTATTTCCATTTCTCTAGGAGGTGGGTCAAAAAGGATCTTGCTGTGATTTATGTCTTAGAGTGTTCTGCCTATGTTTTCCTCTAAGAGTTTGATAGTTTCTGGCCTTACATTTAGATCTTTAATCCATTTTGAGCTTACTTTTGTGTATGGTGTTAGAGAGTTAAGTGTCAAGACACTTTTTAAGAGGGACCTCATTAAAATGGAAAAGAATTTCTCATTTGACGTAGGTAATTTTTATGAAATTGCCAGGACTATCTTTTGAAATGGATTTTATTACTTGAAAAACTTTATTTTTTTTTTCCTAGAGTTTGATGAAGAGATGCTAAGTAATACTGAAGAATGGAAAGATAGTATTATGCACTTCAACAAATCAACTTGGAAGGTCAATTCTCAGTTACCAATTTTATGCCAACACATGTTCAGTAGAGTGGGTCATAATGCTGATTATGAGAGTCTTTTTTCACTAAAGAATAGTAGTGGACAAAAGAATGAAATAAGGGACTTCCCTGGCCATCCAGTGGTTAAGACTTCCCCTTGCAATTCAGGGGATGCAAGTTCAATCCTTGGTTGGGGAGCTATGATCCCACATGCCTTGCAGCCAAAAAAAAACAAAAACAGAAGCAGTATTGTAACAAATTCAATAAAGACTTAAAAAATAGTCCACATTAAAAAAACTTTAAAAAAAATGAAAATTTATGTACAGTTTAAATAGAACACAGATTATAACTGCATTAAATGTCTAAGCAAATTCTACAAAACAAGGAACTGTTGAGATCCAAACCATCAGGGAAACATAATTAAAGAGATGTAATTTAGATATGTAGAGTTTGTTTCAGATAAATAATAAATTATTTTGTAGTAGAAGTATGTCCCATGTAATGTTTCTTTTATTTTAATATATGTAGTTGATTCTCATTATTTGCAGGAATTAGGTTTTATAACGTTGCTGAAAACACTGAATTGGTGACTAGATACTCATCACTCCTAGGAGAAATAAGGTTGGGTTTCTGTGAGCCTCTGGTTCACAATACTTTCATCATCCAATCAGCCCATAATTTTTGAAATGTGGTTTTCTGTTTACAAATACCTCATCTAGGGCTTCCCTGGTGGCGCAGTGGCTGAGAGTCTGCCTGCCGATGCTGGGGACACGGGTTCATGCCCTGGTCCAGGAGGATCCCACATGCTGCGGAGTGGCTGGACCCGTGAGCCGTGGCCACTGGTTCTGCGTGTCCAGAGCCTGTGCTCCGCAACGGGAGAGGCCACAACAGTGAGAGGCTGGCATACCGCAAAAAAAGAACAAAACAAACAAACCTTACCTAATAAACCTCGTTGATTCATTAACATTCACCTCATGACCAAAAACACTATTACTCATGTCTGAATGAAGCTTATCTAACATTCATATT
Organism: Mesoplodon mirus; assembly: GCF_964341445.2. Taxonomy (NCBI): domain Eukaryota; kingdom Metazoa; phylum Chordata; class Mammalia; order Artiodactyla; family Ziphiidae; genus Mesoplodon; species Mesoplodon mirus. The sequence continues at coordinate 266,044 of NW_028295339.1, forward strand.
TTCTCCATAAGGTGCATGATAACTTTCTTGCTTTTAGAAACACTACATAGAACTTCAGCACTACACTTAGGGGTCATTTTAAACAGGGAAGTCACCAAGAAAAAGCACAAAAATGTACTATTAAATAGACTGCGAAAAAGGCACTTCTTTTCAGTATGAGAACTGGAAAAGAAGGCAGACCATTGCCTTGCTTGACTTCAGCTGGGAATGTACACATTGAGAAATTTTTTGCTGCTCTGCTCATGCCCATGAATAAGCATGAAGGCACTATGAGTATTGATTTGGGGGGTTACAAATAAATTTTAATGAGTAGCTGAATCCACCAATAATGAGGATTGGTTATATATAAGTATTAACTGGTATGGACCTATTTCCACAATACATTGAGAAGAAAAGTTACAACATGAAACTTAACTAAAACTTTAGAAGCATTCCCTTTACAAAGAGGAATAAGGCAAGGATGTCCCTTATTGTTGCTTCTAAGAGAGAAGGTGGTGAAACAGAATAAAGAACATAGCCCTTTGGGTCCAGGAAAAAACTCTCACTGGTGGTGAACTGGGATGAGGTTCAGATGGAGGTGAAACATCAGCTTATGCAATAGCTGGAGGCACTTGAATAGTATGGGGACAATTGCAGTTGTAAGAGTTATTGAGTTGTCTGCCTTTGGTCAGTTGTTTTAAAAGCTCTGAAAATGGAAACTGAGAAGATCAGGTCAGCCAGCTGTCAACTTAAGGCACACTATTGACTCAGCTGTCTCCTGTAGCCACAGGGAAGACTGTGTTGAAAATTAGACCCAGGGCAACAAAGCTACAAAGTAAACTGAGTGCATAGCCTAAATGGTCTCTAGGCTAAAGTTCAGAACTCTGAGAAGCACATCTCTAGTGTATTTAATATATTGTCTTTCCAATTCACTCTCTAACCTTTATTTAAATATATACGTATCCTCGAAAACATGTGGTGTAGTTGCAGTTTTTAAATATCTGCCTAAATGATATTGTTTTATAAATCACATTTTCTTCTTCATTCAGCATTAACTTTTTAGGTCTATTTATATTGCTATATGTCAATTTAGCATAAATTTAGCAAAATTGTTCATTGCTTTTAACTAATGTGTAGTATATATCCATTTTACTTATATCCATTCCCCTAGTTGAGTCCTAAGGAGATGAAAGCCAGTAAGAAATTCTCTGTGATAAGAAATGATTGGGACCTTCAGAATTGTGAATTCTGATACAAAATTTCAGTTCTTTTTGTTTCTGTGCTGTACCCACCCTCTGGTATTCTCAAAATTTTAAGCCTATTCCTCATAAAAGGTACCTAGTCTTTGGAGAATCAAGGAGAAGTCTGTGTCAATACTTGGTACAAAATGTTCTGAAGCAAAGACAGCAACTGCAGATGAGATGGTATAAGGGAATTGAGGGATAGAGCCAGGAATGGGAATTTAGAGTGAGAGGTGACAGGAAGCCACCAGAGAAGTTAACACCTCTATAGAAATCATCAGAATACTCTGAAGGATACTGTACTTCCTACAATTACGTGAAATAGGAGCTTGATATTTATACATTAAAATAAAAGGTAGCCCCAGAAGATTTGGAGACAAATATATATTACATGTTTTCATATGCTTATGTAGGATTCTACAATATTCATAGGAAATTTAGAACTTAGGAATTTACTTAGGCAAATATATTTTCCCTTCAGTGGTTTCACTGGATGGTTGATAGTTGAGACTATTGGTAGCAGGTGTTGAGAAACTAATTGATTAACCTAGTTCCAAAGCCCTTTCATTAGAGGTAGTGAAAATTGACAAGGAGATTGGAAAGATCAGCTTACCCTATTCCCAAAAGAACCTCTGAATTAAATCACTCCTGGCACCCCTCCACTCCCCACCTTTGATACACTGCAAAGTGCACTGTGTATCAGGGAATGTTTCTGGCACTGTTTGATGATTGGATCCTGCTTCATGGTGTGCTGTATGAATCTCCTCACAACCAGTCTCAGGAAATATTGGAGAAACCTGGGATGTTATCCATCTTAGGCAGCATGGGATGCACGGGAGACCCTTTGTGACTTGCTGTTGAACAGTGAATAAGGCACCCTGGGACCTTTGATGACCTTGATGTGCTGGAGATAAACTGAGTCATTGTTTCATCATGAGGAGCCCTTGATGATATATCACCTTGAAAAGTGCTTTTTTTAAGACGAACTCCTTTGATCTTGCTGAAAGATGAACTCAGCCTGGTTTCCCTAATGACTAAGTAAAGTAAGTTGCTTTGTACTTTGCTGTATGAGTTGAAGCAGCCAGTAGAACGGGTTAAACACAAGAGCTTTGGAGCAAGTAAGTCCTGAGATTGAATCTCGGTTCTGGTACTTGATAACTTGACTGCAAGCAAGTAACCAATGATCACTTTACAGTGTTGTTTAGATTATTAAATGAGATCATGTATACAAAGTAGTTAGCACATAATGAGTATTTAATTGATAGCTAAAAACACAAAAAAAATCTAATTAAATACAGATTGGTAATTATCAGTAATAGCAACTTAGAAATTATAAGCTCATAAAGGTTTATAGCTTTGTAAAGATTTCTCCATATAGCTGACAATCTTTTGTTAAACGTAATTTACACAACAATTTAGACTTTTACTCTGGAACTCTGCTTTCAGAGATGACTGTTTCCTATATCTGAAGTTAAACTTGTAGAATGTCTGTGCTAGAATATATGATAAGAATATTCCTCTGGTTGCTCTTCAAAGCTAAGATTTTCTTTATATATGGTTTAACTTAAGGATTTCTTAGACATACTTGTTCTTGTGTTGAGACAAAGTTACCAGATTGGACAGATTTTCTGGTGTTAGTAGTAGATTCTGAGAAATTAGACAGACTTTTTATTAAGTCCTCTGACACAAGGTATTCAGTTTCCAGGTAACTGACTTAATAGAAAGGGTTAAGGTGCCAGGTAAGATTATTAAGCCAACTGGCCCAGGGATTCTGGGAGTAAATTTCAACCTTTGATTTAATCCAACTTAACCCAACTGAGCAAAACAACCAAAAGCAGCTTCCATAAACAACCTACAAATATGTACTGGGTTGTAGCCACTGAGATACCAAAGATAATATAAATCAGGTCCTTGTCTCCAGTCAAAGCACATAAGCCACAGAGAGTAAATAGGAGCACCATACATGTCGACCTCCTCCTGATCATGACACACTTTCAAATATTAGACCTTAATATAAGTGGCAGACAAACTTGAATATTCAAAATGACACTAAAATAAGATAGCAGCAACTACAAAGCAGACTCCACTACTGGGTAACATTGTTTTGTGATGTCTATAAATCCCTCTGTAGGGGGCCTTTCCACTTGGCTGTCTTTGAACTTTCTATTGTTGTTTGAGCAAAACTGTGCACTGTCCTGACCACATTCTCTTTTAGCCTCACAAGACAAAGATCCTTCATGTGCCAGGAAAAAAGGGGAACTTTTCTTTGCTGCCAGCTTAATTTATGCCTCTATATGCCTCAAGCTGAGTCCCACTTTACCTCGCAAGATGGCCCAGTCTACTCAGATAAACATTCCAACTGATAGATGTCCCTGAAATAGTAGGTGTAATCAATTGTAGAACCAATACATTTCACACTATGGGCAAAATTGGTCATCATATTTTGGTGGTTCCAGGCACACCAGTGTGCCTTGGCCAACTGATTAAGGACCTCATCTCTAACCAGAGTAGTCAAGAGCAGGGAGATGGGTGGGAACTCATGTAGTCAGAGATAGCATGTTAGAGATAGACCTCAAAGGATGGGTAAGATTTACAATTGTAGATGCATAAATGGTGGCTATTCCAGGTGAGGAGAATAACGTCTGTTTCATTCTACAGCATAAAGAATTTTCACTTCCAATTTTCCAAGTATCTTTTCAACTTCACTTCTTCACTTCTTAACATGGGGTACAATCTCCATAACAATTCAATTTATCCAAAGTACGTGGCACACATTTTCTACACTATTAGATCATGAAATGACAGGGCCCTCCTTTCACCTAACAAGGTACAAGGTACAAACCCACGTTATTGGATTTATGCCTGCAAGAGTCCAACCGTGCCCTCCCAAATCTGATTTCTGACTTTCTCTTTTATCCATCGAATGTTTGTCAGAACACAAAATCCCCTTGACACTTTTCAGGACCAACCCTACCTGACTCCTTCCCAGCATTTGTCACTGTCAGCCTTTCCCTCATTTAAACCCTTCTCTCACTTACTCTGACACCAAACTCTTGGTTCTCCTCTCCTTCTGATCATTCCTTCTCAGGCTCTTTTCCTCTGTCCCTGAAGTGCTCCCCAGGGCTCAGATTTTGGCCCTCTTCTCTCTTCTCACTCTACACGCTCACAACGGGAAACTGTCTGGGGATCTTTAGAACTGCGAAATACCTTATTTGAGGTAAGCAAGCCCCTTAACGGGCCTCACTAGCTCTCAGACATTACTCTGCATTGGTTAACTAAAACTGACTCACAGGAATAAATAATGGGGAAAAGTTTGTTAGGGAAACTTCCAGCTACCGAATCTGCCCAGGAGGCAGGGATCACAACAGGAAAAATTTTGTAAGGAGTCTCAACTGAAACTTATTTTTTTTGTTCTTATCAGGAACACAGGCCTTAAAAAGATAAGCACCTCTGAGCTTGTTTCCTAAGACATCTTATTTATCAGAATCCATTTTTAGACAGGACGTTCCAAGCGGGCTGGACTACACAATCGCGTTCACTGAGCTAACCCCAGCACCAGCCTGGGCCTAGCACCGAGACGGTTTGGGGTTTGTCTATTGCACGGTGGCTCTGCCTGACAGTTCAGCCGTGCTGCGGCCCACTGGGGTGGGAGAGCAGGAAACGGAGCCAAGGTTGGCTCGGCTAAGAGGTGCTGCATTCAGCATAACTCCTCGAGTAGCAGCAGACACGTGCCACAGGCTTAAGTCGTCTCCTCCTGACTTCACCCAGGTTCTCCCGCAATGAAAACAATCTAAGGAGTCGCCTCAGCCACTGCACATCTCAGGGCCGGGACTGCTCCGCCCACGCAGCAGCGTGGTGGAGGGCCGGGCGCGGCCCTGACGTCACACTGGGCCCCGCCCCTTAGGGGCGGAGCGGGAGCGCGGGAGCTCTGTTACGCAGGCGCCTTCGTCCTATATAAGTGGCGCTAGAGGCCGACGGTGGGGTTTTGGGGAGATGGTTTTGCTGTCATTTTGTAGGGTGTGTGTCGCAGCGACAGGGATTGAAGACGGCGGTTTGGTGACAGTTATTGGCCAAAGGGCCTTTTGCTTTTGAGGAGGTAAGGTTTCGGATAGGGTGTTCTGGGCTGGGCGGTTTCCCAGTGTTTTAGGTCTCGAAAGCCAGGTGTCAGAAAAACGACGGGATTCGGGGCCTCGGCGACCGGGGTTTCTTCGGGACACAGCTCTGCTCGTGGCATTTGAAACCTAAAGTTGCCCCGGTGTCATGGTAGATTTAAAATCCTAGGGCGGAAAGGCCTCGGCTCTGCCGCTGACTCGTCTCAGAGAGGCCAGGCCACTCATATCACGGCTCCTTAGGCCCGTGACCCGTCCCGCCGATCAGAGTGAGACCCTGCGAGAGCCTCCTGGGGCAAGTGTTGTCCTAGATCAAGGCTTACTCTGGGTCCCTGGCCTCGGCCGTTTGTAGCATTCTGGGATTTTCCGAGGTCAGACTTCTGCCTCTGAGTGCGCCAAAGGCCCTGGCCAGGTGCCCTGGCGGAGAGGCGAGGGGTGGGGACTGGGCGTCCGAGGAACTGCTCGTTTGCGAGTCCAGGTGGTGGAATTTAGCTCGTGCTTGTGAGAGGTAAATACGGAGAGGCTCATCCTTTGTGCGAACTGTTTTTTTCCTAAAGTGGAGCATAGTATTGTTGCATCAGATGTGCATTTCTGATACTTTTGGATCACCCTGTCCTTGATTACTTAAGTAACCATGAAACGCTTATACTATTCTTAGGAAACAGCGCTCCAAACTGACCACGTCAACCACCTGGTCTTATTTTAGAGCTATCTTTGTATGATTGTGCTCCATACATACACCCACAGGCTTCTTGTTATCCATTACATACAGTCCTCTTGGAGCCATCTAATCATAACTTTAACCTACATAGATATTTTTATATAGATAACATCAAATTGTCGGGTAATATAGGGTGTTAAAGGGCAGTAGAGAATCAGGTTTCTAAGATGGATATAAACATCTGATGTTTGTTGTATCTGATGTTTTTATTGAAGGATGTCCGATGATTCTAACATGTAGGATTCTTTGTTAATAAGAAATAGTGTGATAATTCTAGCTAGTTTTTCTCTTTTTTTGTATGCGAAGGAACCTAATCTGTATAACCTGGATCTGGGATTCTTCTCTTGGCCTCCTGAGAAAATATTTCTGAACAGTAGTGGTGGGGGGGGGGGACAGCTTCCTATCAGCTGAATTAAATTTAAAGTAATGAACTTGGCTAGAGAAATAAAAACCTTTGGCTCTCCCAAGATGCTTATTTTAATATTTGCATATTGATAACTGTGGTTATTTAAGAATTCTGCCTTGGTAAGCTAGTTATGGCCTACTGATAGTAGAAGGAAAAAAACAAAACTGAAGCAGACACACGTGTTTTGCAAAAAATGCATTATAATAATCATAGTAATAAACCTCAGTCATCAGATGTTGTAATTTTGCTTGCTATGATTTAAGAATGCTTAACTAAACAATTTTTAAAGAGTTCCTATGTGGTTAAAATATAATTTGGGTAATTGAAGGGTTAGAAGAATTCCACTAGAAATATAATTTTTTTGATGGCTTTTCTGATGGTCTTTTGGCTCAGGTTAATTTGTAATGTCATTTATTTCCGTTTCCCATATTCAAATGACTATGTAAATCAGAATGCTCACTTATCAATTTCCAGTGAGAACCCTGACTAGAGTTTTAGGATTTTTGTTGGACCTAAGAATCAACAAGAGAAGTGAGTTAAAAGATCTAAATATTTGGTGGCTTCGGTCCCTGATGGCATGATACCTACATTTTCTTAGGGAATACCTCCCAGGAGATGTCTCATTTTAAAGTCTTTTAATTCATTTGAAATCTTTTAAATTTTTTACTTGAATTTGTCTGCTTGTTACTGAGTCATTTGGGCTAACTGAAGGAGGTTAACTAAGTTGGTTTTGCTCCATTTTACCTGTTTTCAGCTCCTTGCTGAGTTGTGAACCTCACCCTCTTCAACAGTTTGGACATCACTGTTAAAAACTTAACTGCTTTGTGAAAGAATTAAGATGGGAAGAGGCAGATAGGGATGGCATTGTTAGAACACAGATCGTGATCCTGAATGGAACCTGTGAGGATGTAGATGGAGTCAAGGAATTGTCACAATTATCTGATTTCAGTGTGACCATATTCATCCTTATAGGTTCATTTCTTTAGTCACCCCAGATCTATAACAAATATGTTTAATTTTAAGAATGGTTGCAGGATGATCTGAAAATAAACAGTCATCTCCTATATTCTATCCCTAAGTGTTTCTCTGACTTCAGTTATTTGTATCACAGTATTTCAACAAAGCTGCATGACACTTGTGATATTTGTTTTAAATTAGTTCACATTTAAAGTTAACATCAATAACTTAATAATTTGATTATATCAATAACTTAAGAGATTAGTAATAATTTACCATAGAAAGAAGGTAATGATAAAAATAAAACCAAAAAAGTTATTAATTTCTAGCTAGATATTGTTGTCTACTGAGGGCTGTAAGCCTGAATCCTGACTCTTTTTTAAAAAATGGCAGTTAGCAAGTGTTAGTTGAAGATATGCACCAAGTTGAGAATTTATCCAGAAGAACGGAAAGAAAATGCATTCAGGTCTCACAGTGTTATCGTTTAGTGCTAGGTGTGTATGCCACTTAGAATCATCTGACATACCAGTGGGACAGTGCCTCCATGCCTTGGGAACCATTACCTACGAAGATTTTAGAACCTGTAGGACCCCATGTGCTGGGGTTTTTCTATTGAATTAATAGTAATGTGAAATATTTTATTTACTAAATATAACCATCTGTAAATTCCACAACTCACTTTTCATTTCCATTAACAGATGAGTCATTCCAACAGAACTCACTGCCCTGACTGGGATAACAGAGAAAGCCTGGGACATGAAGGCTACAGTGGAAGGCACAAACAGAAGAGGAGATCCCACAGTAGTACACAAGAGAACAGACATTGTAAACCACATCACCAGCTTAAAGAATCTTATTGGTAAATTACGCTTGAACTAGTACCATTTTAACACTAATAGTTGTAATGACTTGTCATTAGCTTATATAACTTTCATCTGTCAGATTGTTTTATAAATCAGTCAACAAATACTCATTCAGAAAATATTTACTGAGTGCCTATTATATGCTAGCCACTGCTGTGAATAGAACAGAGTTCCTGCTCTCACATATCTGTGTCCATTTGGGAGCTGTAGGAGACAGTTGATGGAGTCCCAGCTGCCAGTAATATAGTTGTGGGAAATGAGACACACGACAGTTAAGTAAGTGATTAAAGGACCAGTGAGTGCCTTTAACTTGTATGTAGTAGGGAGAGCTGTACATTGGGGCACTTATTTAGGGTTCCACAAATGAGAGCTAATGAAGGGTGGGGAAGAGTTCATCCAGATGAGAAAAATAGCATGTGGTGTGTGAGAATGTTACAGTGTGTTGGGGATTAGTTGCCTATACTGTATTCTACAGGTTATATTTGTAGATAAGGCCAGTGGATATGTTTGGGATTTTTAGAAGCTTGGCTGTTGTAAGAAGGGCCTCAATAAAAATTTCCAATGGCATGTGTCCTGTTCTGTTGTATTCTTACCCGTGTAAAATTTGGAGGTACTACGTTTATATAGAATTGAAGGAATTTTTCAAGTTCCTAAATGATTAAACAAAGCCTAGGTGAATAGAGTTTCTTTCATTCTGTCCTCCATTAATTTCCCTTTCTCATTTGTTTTTGTTGGTTCTATGTTTTCTCCTTGTTTTGTGCAGATGTTCCACTGGGACTGTTTGCCAGATTGCTTTCTAAATTAGCCAACTGGGGTTACTTTAAAAAACAGTATGCAATTTTTTTCCTTCTCCATGCCAAAACAGACTTGTTCTGTAGAACAGTGAGCTTGTTGTTAATCAGTGCAGACTAATCATTCTTCACACACTATCATATGGAGGGAAGAGGGAGAATCTATGCCAGGATTTCAATGACCTGAGCTAATTAATGTATTATACAAGAATATCTGTACCCTATATTAAGATAACTACAAAATACTCTGTAAGGCTGAACATATAGTACTAACCATTCATGGATTTATTATGCATTGTATGTGTCGAAAGGAAGTGATATGAATGATGAACAGTTATTCATATTCATAATTAACCACAGAAAGATGATACTGAGTCAGTGCAATAACCACTAGGCCAATAGTTTCTTCTTTGATATTGGCACCAGAGATGTCTGGTGGTAATTGCTCTCCGTAATCTGGAGTAATCTAATAGTCATTTTCAAGATTCAAAACTTTATAAGAGTGTTTTTTTGTAAAATTATAGGAAAAAAACTGAAAAATACAGAAGCATATAAAGAAGGTACTCTTGGTAGGATGCTAGTCCCCCATTTGGATGTAAAGTTATTTCTTCTGAAAACTATCTTTGTATACAAATCTTTGCCTCTGAATATTTCCTGAAAATAGGTTCTAAGAAGGGACAGTTTCAAGTGAAAGGGTGTGAACTCTTATAAGGCTCTTGCTACATATTCACATATTTTTCCACATATTTTTCTAAAAAGTTTGTACCAAGTTACACTCCCTACGACATGCTGTCACCAGTCTTGTCTATTTTGAAATGCCAAGAATAGTGTTTTCTTTTCATTTGAATGTTTAAATTTCTGCTGAATTTGTCCTCTGTCATGTGCTTATTGAACACATGAATATTTTTTTAATTGAAGTCTAGTTGATTGTGAACATTATTTTTGTATTCTTAGCCTATTTTTTCTATTAAAGCATATTTTTCTTATGATTTATCGGCGCTTTTATTGTATATCAATTATCTTACCTTTTTTCCTATATATTTCAGAGTGTCTTTTCTTTCTGATTTGTAAGTAGCCTGTGAATTGCTCCCTTCCTACAAGCTTAATTAATTCTACACAGGAAGACTGATGTGGCTGTGAACACTGTGAACACATTTTATATCCTTAAATGTCTTGTTGTAACATAGAGTATCAAGCCTTAAACCAGTGATTCTCAAACTTTAGTGTGAATAGAATCACTTTGGAGGTATGTTTAAAATGCATAGTACCAGATTATTCAGTGAGTCTGACCTGGGGTCCAGGGATCTTCATTTTTAAAAATTCAGTATTTCGATATTGTTAATAAACAGACCACCCTTTGAGAAACACTGTTTTAAGCCCTTTAGCCTGGCATGCAAGATTTTGGATGATCTGTTCCCAGCTTATTTATTTGCCTATGTTCCCCTATGTGAAAATTGCTCTTGCTGAAATTGTCTACTTACTATTTCCTAAGTAACATGTAGACAAACTCATCTCTAAACCATTCTGGCTAAAAGTACTCTATAAATGTAAGATGGTAATATGCCATTTTTCTTTCCTGGCACCACTTCTACTTCCTACTTTATCCAAATCCTGATGTCCCTGTAAGATGCAACTCTTCCCTTCTTTTTCACGAAATCTTCCCTGACCATTTTAAGCATTATGAGTTTTTTTCTCCTAAGCACTCATATCCAGGCTTTTGGCATTTCCTGCATGGTTGAGTTGTGTTTTATTTTTGTGTGAGTAATCTCAAATTGAACAGTTATTTGTTGGCAGGGATTTTGCCTCATATATTTTTTATCTTCCACAGGACCTGTGTGGAAATAAAAACGAATGCCCATAGCCTCATTAGTCTTGGCTATTTTAAAGAACTACAGTGAAATATTCACTGGACATTCAGTGACTATTTTTAGAAATTCAATCAGTCTGTTCATCCTGTTCACTCTGTCCATATAGCCTTTATAATTCTGTAGACTTTGTTTATCTAATCTCTAAGGCTCGGTTGTTGTAGGCTGAAGAGGTCCTCATCTTTTTAGTTTATCCTCATAGTATTACTTCACTCCATGTTTGTTATTCTATAGATTATTTATGGATTATCAGCAGCTCTAATTTCATGCACTAGTCCAGCTAAGGATTATTAGTGTTAGAGTTTTCCGATACATTTTAGACTTTCATGGGAAGGATGCCTTACAGAATTAAACAGATGCCCTTTAGAGTATGGTAATTTCTAGTTTGACGTATTGTAGATCTCTCCCTTAACGGTTCCAAGCAACTGATCAGATCCCTGACTTAGACCCAGATTTAGACCCTAATATCCTGAGTTGTTTCTCCAATGGCTAGAACTTAAGGCTGACACTGGGGAAAGGGGGTTTCTGCATCTCCCCAGCCTGGATTTGATGCCAGCCCTGTTGAGTAGCAGTTTTAGAGATGCTTCTCCTTTATTTTTGCATAAACCAGCCTCCTGAGAAAAAAGAATGACAACATATTCTGGAAAAAGAACGAGGTTAGTGAGGGCAGTCTAGTTAACATCTGTCACTCCATTGCTTGTCAGGATTATTTTAGCTGGTGTGTCTGACTGGGCAGGTGTCCCCTCTCTCAGTGCTCCACGTGCATCCCTCTTGAAGCTTCACACTGTTGAAAAGGATACTCATCCCAGGTAGAGACGGGGACGGGAAACTGGGCCAATTGACTCTGTCTTTTTCTTTCCATCAAATCAAGGCTGCTTAACTGGAATCCATTGACTTCCTGAGGTCCATGATCTCTGAAATTCCTTGCCAAGTTTTGTTTACGCATTTGTGCATTTCTTAGGGGAGAGGGTCCATACCTCTCAATTAGATTTTCAAAGGGATCTGTAGATTCAGCAGTTAAGCACTATGGGGCTTACCTGGTGGCACAGTGGTTGACAGTCCGCCTGCTGATGCAGGGGATGCAGGTTCATGTCCCAGTCCGGGAGGATCCCACATGCCACGGAGCGGCTAGGCCCATGAGCCATGGATGCTGGGCCTGTGCATCCGGAGCCTGTGCTCCACAACGGGAGAGGCCACAACAGTGAGAGGCCTGTGTACTGCAAAAAAAATAAAAAAATAAAAAAAAGAAGTTAAGCACTATGGCACCAGATGATGCTGTTTTCCCTGAATTCTTGTCTATTTCACAAGCAGGAGTGACAGGAAATTCAAAATGCAAAGGGAAGTAGGGGGTTGGGAAATCCTAAGCAAGCAATTACGAGAACCTTTTCTCATTTGAGGGGGATATATTTTAGATATTTTTGGCACATGAAGCAGCCTTCAAAAACTGTGTTGACTATTTCTCAGAAAGATACAGGAAGCTCGAAATAGAGGAGAGGAGATGGAATAGGTGGTGTGTATAATAATACTGGCACATACAATAGGATTTAGAATGTGCTCTACAACCATGGCAAATCGTTTTCCTTCTAGGGATCTCAGTGTAGTCATCTGTAAAATGAAAGGCCTGAAATATATTTAAGATTCCTTTTAGCTCTAATATACCTTTTGTGAAAGAACTCTGTGTGCCAGAGATACCTAACTTACATTAAGAAGGAAAGGAATCCTGTTTTGCCTGCCTCATGTTGTGTGTGGCTCTGCAAAAAGGAAGAGAGCTTAGTTACAGATGCATATATCATAAGATTGATGAATTTCAGAAGAGCAGTTTTGTGAATTTTTGGTCTTAACTTTCACCAGAAGGTAAAGGGACACTTAATCAAGTAAACACTGAATATGTTGAATGATTTGACCCAAGGTTTGTTCCTTCATAGCAGTATATATTAATAGAGATATATGTACCCATTTGCTTGTTGGTTAAAGTAAAATTATTTAAGTTTTGTGAGTTAAGTATAAATTCTAATTCATCAATTTGTATTTTTTTCTTTTATTGAGTTAGCTGTTGAAACCAGGAATTCTTGAGAGAATGTTTTATTTTAACCACGTTAAAATGTGGTTAAACGTTAAAGCGTTCTAGAATGAAGAGAGTAATTTTAAATCCTTTAATGTGTTTGCAGTCATTATTTAGAAGCAAGGTTCTTGAATGAGAGATATTATCAGTACCGGAGATACATTGCTGAATACAGAAATGACTACTGCAAAAGATATGTTCTTAACATTGCTGAATACAGAAATGACTACTGCAAAAGATATGTTCCTAACATTGATGAATACAGAAATGACTACTGCAAAAGATATGTTCCTAACATTGATGAATACAGAAATGACTACTGCAAAAGATATGTTCCTAACATTGATGAATACAGAAATGACTACTGCAAAAGATATGTTCCTAACATTGATGAATACAGAAATGACTACTGCAAAATATATGTTCCTAACATTGATGAATACAGAAATGATTACTGCAAAAGATATGTTCCTAGACGTTATCACAGAGACGTTGAAAGCAGTTATCAAATCCACTGCAGTAAATCTTCAGTCCAAAGCTGGAGAAGCAGTCCTAAAAGGAAGCGTAATAGACAATGTTCAAGTAATCAGTCACGTTCGGTATGATTGATTTTGTTTTTATTTTGGGTGGATACTTATTTGTGTGTAAAAGCTCTTACTGAGCCAATAAGTTTGAAAAAGTTTATAATACTATATGAATATAATTGTGTTTATATTACTTGAATCCTTAAAGGAAACTTCCAAATTCTTACAACTAATCTGCATTTATTAGTTAGTCCTCATTTGCCCACATTTACTCATTTTCTGCAGACCAGATCATGAGGTTCTTGATTTTAATGTTAAAAATATTTTTATCTTTTATAACATAATCATACGAAAAGATGAAGCACCCATCTTTTCTTTCATCTTAAACATTTTTTACTTTAAAAGAAACCCCTTTCCCAGTACTTGGAGACAAATGTAGAAAGTTGCACTGGTGGATACTTACCCTGTGTATAGCACAATCTGCAATTAGTTCCATTAGAGTTCTGAAAGTGGGTGCTGAAGGGGAAATTATTGTCCAGAAAGCCTGCCCTTTTTTTTTACACTCATGAATCTTCACTTGTTTGCAGTAAACTATGAATTATTATTTTCCTCCCCAAGTTTTCTTCAGTAGAACTATCATTGATTAGATCAAACATTGACATTAGCCTTTATTTTCCCCTTTTATTTTAATAAGTATGTTTAAAAATATTGGTAAGTATCAATTTGAACTAATCTTGACATTTTAAAACATTTTCCTGCCAAACTAGACATCTCAACTCACAGCATAGGCTATTTTATAATGAGATTAATAGATCATGACATTGCATTCTTTAAATTTCAGACTTCAATTAAGTCAGTATTTTAGAGACAATTGTGTTGTTTTTTCTATTGCCACTTTAAGTAACTTATCTGAAAATCTTGCCATGTTTTTCTTCTGTAACATAAACTGTGTCCTGTGAATCTCTGGGGACTGAATTTGAAATTGCTCCTGCCAACTCTTCGTGGCCTGGTTCTTATCTGAATGCCTGAATATCTCCCCGCTGAATGAATTGCGTATTCTGCCCTGAATTCACTCTGCTATATTGATTGGCTGGACGATCTTGGTGCTGCCCACTTGCCGTTCCAGAAGAGCCACCAAAGGAAAAGATGCAGGAGTATAGAAGATGATGAAGAGGGTCACCTTATCTGTCAAAGTGGAGACGTTCTAAAAGCAAGATGTATAGAATATTTTTCAACACTTTTTAGACTTTGCAGACAGAATAATCTTTTTAAGAATAGTTTGTCAGCGGGGGGCTAAAGAACTCTTCATTGCTTTTTTGTTTTGTTTTTTGTGGGTTTGTTTGTTGTTCTTTTGTATTTCTTCTTTTCTATAGAGTTTAAATATTTCTACTCTAAAGTTCCAAAATAATCAGTGGAATTTGAGATTAAAGCAAGAAAGATAGCTATCTAAATTATTTTTGTAGCATCTGAAAATAAAATAATTTGAGGGCTGGAACCTTAATTATGCTTTAATAGAGAGCATTTGAAAAAATTCCACACTTAAGCATTCATTATTTGAATAACTGATCATTTGTACTCAGGTACTTACACTTCTTTCTCCCCCCTCACTTTAGATGAAATCGTGAACACTTTGGGAGAAGGGACCTTTGGCAGAGTTGTAGAGTGCATTGATCATGGCATGTAAGTTTGTTGTTTTTCTTTTTTGAACATTCTGATATTTTTGGTGGAGAAGGATCCATAATTTAGATGAAATGGAATTTAAGTGGTAGCTATGTGTTTTCCTGGGAGGTATAAGTATTCAGAAGTTCTTGAACTGTGTACGATTTATTTACCATAAGTATGGATTTTGACCAAGAATGCTGAAAATGTTTATCAGATGGAGTTCATGGAAATTAATGTCAGTGTTCAAGTGAAGACTTTCCCAGAACTTAGGTCCTTAGCTTTCTATAAGAGATTTGGAGTGCTTTACCCTACTTTTGAATTGCAGAGACAATAAATTAGCATGTCTAATCTTCTTGGTTCAAAAACTTTTATTTCCAAAGGATAATATTTGCACGTTAGGGTTAGCTTCTCAAACTATAAAAAAATTATATTACTTGAAGCCTACAGAATAAAGTCCAGATTCTTTAATGAGTTATACTAAACATTTTGTTCTTTGACCCTCTCTGCTTCATTTTCATGTTTTCCTCTAGGATCTCTCTTCTGCGGTTGCAAATTTTTTTGTAAGTGAACGTCTTACAACAGTTTAGTGGAAACTGCACATTTCTAAATTGACATCTATACTTTTCATCATAAAATAGTTGAGGATGTAATTTCCAGCTTATTGTAAATGGTGATTTTTAAAAAAAAAACATATCTCTCTTTCTAAATATGTTTGGGGGAATCTAAATACAACAGCTTGATACCTCCTGTCATCCATGAACAAACTTTTCTTGAATACTTAGAAATGCTTTATCTTGAACTTAACTTTTACTTCACTTTTCATAAAGAATATTATCCTAAGTGTCTTTTATTATCACCCTTTCCTCTCTATGACAAAAATGTGAACATAAAGTAAAATTTTAAGATATTTTGAAATACTTTGACTTAGGAAAGTTGCTAAGAATTCCCATCTATTCTTCACCCAGATTCCACAAATGTTAACATTTTACAGTGTTTAATCATTCTCTATATTTACATGTTATATGTATTTTCAAGTTTTGCCAGCTTATCTACAACCTGATTCACATTTCACTAGTTGTCCCATTGAGGTCTTTTAAAAATTTCTTGAGGTTCCAAGACTTGAGTATTTGAGATATTCCAATGAAGAGTATTCAATTGATCAAGTACAAATCTGTTACAAATTTTGATACTTATTAGACCTAAAACATACAATGTAATTGTAAATATATCTTTTATCGAGATGGTTGGGGCCTTTAAAAAAATGAGTTCATGTGTCCATAGATAAATCTTACTGTTTTAACATTAAGTTTCCATTTTTCTTTTTTTTTAATTGACAAGTAATATGAAAGCTTATAAGTTTAAGGTGTATAACGTTGGTTTGAACATTTATATACTGCAATATGATTACTATAGTAGTATTAGCTAACACCATTATCCATTTTTCATTTTTATAGCTATTAGCACTGTTCATTTTTATAGCTTATTAGCAGTTAGAAAACTTGTCCATATGATGAAATAGATGAGACTAGAAGAAGTTTTGTCACAGCAGTTTTATAGTAATTCTTTTAAGTCTTGAGATATATGCTATACATCATAGGGAGATAAATCATTAAAAATTTAGTTTGATGATTATATATCAGCCCACAACTTCATTGGGACCTTGTCAAAAGAAATGAGTTCGGAATAGGTTTGCTATCCAGCCACTAGAAAAATTTTTGCCTCAAAGAATTTTTTTTTCTTTTTTATAAACAGCCTGTGGCACAAACCTTGCCATATTAATTTCACGTGCATGGGGTTCTCTTTTGTAATGTGGGAAGGCCATAGTGAAAAATGCAGGGTTGACTGCTGGCTTGTATTCAAGAAGATCAGGTTTAGGAAAGAGGACAGAAGGAAGCTGAAGATTTGGAAATCCTCTTCCTCAAAATCATTTACGACATTTTTTTTCGGCCGTGCCACGTGGCTTGCGGGATCTCAGCTCCCCGACCAGGGATTGAACCTGGGCCCACGGCAGTGAAAGCTCATGTCGTAAACCACTGGACCACCAGGGAATTCCCTCTGCACTTTTTAGGAAGTACTACAGATGCCCCGGTCTAAAACACGCTGCCATACATTGTTGCTATTTATACCTATTTGCATCAGTGAATGCACTAAACATTTTTTTGGCTTGATGACTTATTGCTGGTGTCTCCTTTGCCAGAATTATCTAACAAACTGATAGTTGTCTTTCTTCTCTGAAGAAGTCTGAGCTCCCCTAACTCTGATGGTTAGGCTCTTTCTTCTCTCTATTCCTTATACCAGGCACTTCTAACCTAATGATAAGTTGTTCAAGTGTCTGTCTTTTCCATTAGACTGTGAGGTACATGGGACAAGCTCTTTTTAACAGTGATGCCAATGCAACATCTGGCACAGTCGGTCTAGCCTGGTGAATGAGTAAATGTTTTCAGCAGTAGTATGTTCAAGGTTTATATTTTTATCCTTTTTTAAATAAAACTACTTATAAAATCTAGGTCAATTTAAACTTTTGGAAACAAACATTAACGTTCATAAGTTTTAAGAGAAATCATCACTCTGTATAATGTATATTTTGTCAAAATGTTTTGAAAAAATGTTTATAGATCTGCTATAATATACCCTGAAAGATTATTTTAGGAAAATAGCATAAAGTGATTGGTACTTAACAAGATGATGCTTTAGAGCAGGGGTCCCCAACCCCTGGGCCGTGGACTGGTAGGAACTGGGCCTAACAGCAGGAGGTGAGCAGTGGGCGAGCGAGTGAAACTTCATCTGCTGCTCCCCATAGCTTGCATTACCACCTGAACCATCACACCCTCCCCCCAACCATGGAAAACTTGTCTTCCATGAAACCGGTCCCTGGTGCCAAAAAGGTTGGGGACAGCTGCTTTAGAGGATACATGTCTTCAATGCCCTTCTGTACATTTACCATTTTCATTTTGTTTTTAAGGGGTGGCATACATGTAGCAGTGAAAATCATAAAAAATATGGGACAATATCATGAAGCAGCTCATTCAGAAATCGAAGTATTAGAGCATTTAAATAGTACTGATCCCAATAATGTCTTGTAAGTAAGAAACTTGGAACTGTGATCCATTATGTTACATGAAATAATCAGAATTCTGTGAACTGAATTATTTGTATTCTGATCTGTTTTAGCCGATGTGTCCAGATGCTAGAATGGTTTGATCATCATGGTCATATTTGTATTGTGTTCGAACTCCTGGGACTTAGTACCTATGATTTCATTAAAGAAAATAGCTTTCTGCCATTTCAAATTGACCATATCAGGCAAATGGCATATCAGATCTGTCAGTCAATAAATTGTAAGTATACTTGTTAAATTTTTAAATACCAGTCAATTAAAGGTTTTATTGGACAAGCAACATATCAAACCATTGTCACTAAAAATGCACGTTGCAAGTAAAGATGAAACCACTTTTGATCCCTACCTCTAGTACTAATTCTCCTTTCCCCCGGTACAGATTACATTTGTAAGTGAAACTAATAATGTCTTTTTGTTCTTTTGTAGTTTTGCATCATAATAAATTAACCCATACAGATCTGAAGCCTGAAAATATTTTATTTGTGGAGTCTGACTATGTAGTCAAGTATAATTCAAAAATGGTAAGTTACACTTGTTTTAATTTTGGTAGTTGTCTTTAAAATGAATTTAGCTTGGTGATCCTTGGATGAGGAATTTTACCTTTGAGGCTTATTATATCCTGACGTTTAACCCAAAAAGGGTAATCCTTTGCCTTTCTCATGGGGTTATTTTGAAAATCAAAAAGAGAATTCACGTGCAAGCCTTTTGGATAGTGCTATAAAATATTTCATATCTTTATTGATCTTTGTGTTTACTTAACTGTATCTCTAGAAACGTGATGAACGCACACTGAAAAACACAGATGTCAAAATTGTTGACTTAGGAAGTGCAACATACGATGATGAACATCATAGCACTGTGGTATCTACACGGCATTACAGAGCTCCAGAGGTCATTTTGGGTTAGTAGATACCAGACTTCCTGATATTTTAATTGAAAAAGAGATTTTTTGTTCTCTATAGCTTTTATTGGGGGGCAGGTAGTTGGGGGATAGCTGTAATTTTCTTAGCAGTGTACAGAAAATGTTTTCTGTTTTCATAAAAGCTGTCTGGACATTGCTATAAATAATTTTCCTGAGCGGGAAAAATGTGATATCATCTGTAAAGATATTCCAGGTGGTGGTTCTTTTTGAACAAGTCAGTCTTACAAGATCATAAGAGAACAAGCTGTATTGGCTAAGTCCATGACAGCAGTGTGATTTTGAAGCGATGTGGGCACCTCTTTTCGTCTCATCACAAAGCATGGTGCTGGTGAAAATGCTAAAGATTTGGCTGGCAGACGTCTAGATGTAGGGTGGATGGAGGTTAAGAGGAGAAGAAAGAGGGGCTAGTCTAAGAGGAGAGCTTCTTTGATCATCTTTGACATGGGAAAGCATGGAAAGGAAAATTAGTTAAGGTGCAGGGTTTTTCAATATTAATAAAAGGGAACTCAGTGAGGGAGAGCGCATCTTATGCCTCAAAATTTAAAAGTTCGAGACCGAGTCATGTTGATAGAGCAAGGAAGTCAGAGATGGATTTGGGGGCTTGGAGACAGTGGGAAAAATTCAGATCAGGTGATATTGGGAGATAGTTAAATGGTATAAGCATATTACTTTGCCAAAAGTAAGTTTCAACCGAGGTTGGCTAGTAAAACATCTTTGTGGAATCAGTCTTTTCCACTTTTTACCTTTTGTCGAAGAGGACTGGGTAGTTGAGAATATGAGTGTGAAAGCAAACTAATGATGTTTACCTAGAGTAAAGAATTAGTAAAAGGGACAGGAAATTAAGAATAGTATGTATTGCTGGCTAGTAGAACTTTCCATGATGATAGAAATGTTGTATATCTGCACTATCCAACATGGTAGCCATTAGTAGCCACACGTAGACTACTGTGTACTTTCAGTATAGCCAGTGTGACTGAGGAACTGAATTTTAAATTAATTAAACTTTTAGATTTAAATAACCACATGTGGCTAGTGGCTACCACATAGGATAGCACAGGTTTGGAGCTCATCTTTGAGATTGATGTTACTAGGATTTCTGCTTAGTATGGTCTGAAAGAAGCTGCTGTGTTAGAGTAGTTTAGAAAATGTATTAATGGTTGAGGACTGAAGCCTGCAATGAAGGTAAAAGAAAAGAGTGTGGGAAGAGATTGTGGACAGAGAGGTATTTTCAGAGCTTAAAAAGAGATAACTTGCTGTGTTTTATCAATTTTAAGAAGAAGATTTTTCTCCACATTTTAACATGTGAGGAAACATAAGACAAAACGGCATTTTTTCTTGGTTATTGGTTCATAAAACAGTGGTGTATCTTACAGTTAGTTAATGGCCTCCTCCTAGATTGCATAAGATACAGTGATTCTTAGTAATAATACAGTCCCATGTGTGGCCAGGCTGGGGATAGTTGATATAAATCTGAAATTGGGGTTATTGGTGTTTAGGAAAAGAAATGAACAGATGGGAAGATTAGAAGGGTTCTTTGTGTGTTTGTGAAGTGTTACTCCTGAGAATTAAGGCAGAATTAGGTTGAAGAGGAAGATGTTGTCAGGTGCCACCACTGAGGAGGGCAGTTGGTCTCATGTCTTGGGTGTTGGTAGTAAACAGAAGTTGGTCAAAGTGAATGATGTGAAATTCCAAAGAGTATGAGAGCTGAGCCATAAGAGAATGAGGTGGTTTACAGTCACTTGGGAGAAAGCTGGACTGGGAGACAGGAGTGGCTGGAAAAGAAAACTTTCATCTTAGATCCAAGCTCTATCATTTGCAGATTTTGTATGTGTTACTGTAAGTAGAAACCATGCTCCATTATCCTTTTGTTCAAGTGATAAGTACCATGAGGGTTAACAAAAATGGCTAAATCATAGTCAAGTTCCTTGAATATATTGTTTCTTCCTTTGTCTTTAAATTCAGTAATGTTACTGAAAGTAATTGAAATGTCTTTTAAAGTAGGTTTTATTTGTAC
The DNA here is from genome assembly GCF_964341445.2 of Mesoplodon mirus. NCBI lineage: Eukaryota > Metazoa > Chordata > Mammalia > Artiodactyla > Ziphiidae > Mesoplodon > Mesoplodon mirus. The sequence continues at coordinate 287,278 of NW_028295339.1, forward strand.
ATTATTTTTTTATTAAAAACTTAATCTATAAAAGGTTAAAACATCTGTATGGTTTAGGTTTACTCTTTTCCTTTCTAAATAGATAGAGACTTTAGGCTAGGTGTTTTTTTCTTTTCTGAATAATGTTACTATTGAGAATTCTGAAGGAGAAAATATATGATCATGTATAGACAACCTGAAAGTACATATATAGATACCTCTCTATGTGAACTTTAAATATCTGTATAATTCTGCTTATGGGTGACACTGCTTATAATATCCAGTATAAATCTTACATAATTTATGTGACACTACTATTTCTTTTAATGGAAGAAATAAACTCAGATATCAAGCTGATGGTAATTGATAAGGGGTTAGTAATTACACTCTGAGGATAATTATTGACCTATGTTTGCACTAATAAAATGTAAAATTTCATAGAACAACCGTTAAGTGGATATAACAGTGCTCCTCATTGCACAAGCAATTCAGAGACTATGGACTATTTGCTCACCCCTCTTACTTTCCATAAAATGCCTCCTCCCCCAGGTTAAAATACTGTAAGTTGATACAAGGATATGGAGGACCCTGAAAGCATACTGAATCATGTTTGGTATAAAACTAAAAATGTAAACCCTGAATTTACTATCATATTCTCCTAAATGGGCTATATAAAGAGAGCACCCACATAGGAAAAGATATTGTGTATTGGCAATTAAAAATTGTTGCCTAATAAAATGTTTGGTTTTGTTTTTAAATAGCTTTAGGTTGGTCTCAGCCATGTGATGTTTGGAGCATAGGTTGCATTCTTATTGAATATTACCTTGGTTTCACAGTCTTTCAGGTATGCATTTAGTAAATGTTACTTACTGATTCATAATGAGCTTTAATGTTAAAGGCATGTTAAAGTTTTGGTTTCCATATTGGAAAGTTGCCATAGTGTCATTATTCTTAAGATGTAAACTTCCATGTGCAAAATAGTCATGCTTCTCTAAAACCATAGTTGAATGAAATTCTCTCAGTGAATGGTCATAATTCATTCTGCATGTGGAGCTTTTAAACACATGGTTCATATTGACTTCATATGATCCATTTTATTGTGATGCTCCTTCATAAATTTACATTAGTGTTACTATGGTCAGTTTTAATTCAGCTCTGGTTATGTTGCACTTTTATTAAAAGAATTCAGAAACAGTAAGTTGTATTAAGCATGTATGACACCCTAGGCACATTTCTAAGCACTGTGTGTATAAAAATGAAAAGACAGCATCTCTCTCCTCAAGGAAGACATACACAGGATAGACATGGGAAAACGTACAGTACAATGTGATACTTGCTATAATGGAACAATGTAGAAGGGAACCCAGAAAAGGTGAACGGTTAAGTTTCCTTCGAGAAGGCATCACTGAGGAGTAGGGAGTTTATTCCAAGCTATAAGGAAGAGTAAGAGTTTGTCAGAAAACTAGAGTGTGTGATGGCCATATCAGGAAGAAATGGTATTCATAAATGCAAGAGGCATAAAGGAAGCTACTCTAGTTGAGGAAGGATGAATAGTGCTGCCGGAGTGTCTTGGATAAATAGGAAAATGGTGTCAGTAGGCAAGTACTGATTCATAGTGGACTTGTTTGCCATAGAAAGGTATTTGTTTTATCCTAGGAGTCAGTGGTTTCCAAATGTAGACTGGTCTAAAATGAAAATGATTTTGTAGGGTTGCCGTTCTGGCTTTCATTTAGAAATTATCTCTTCTGGGTTTTTTTGGGTATTAAAATGTTCTTTCTATGAAATGATAATAGTTACTGGCTTACTTGGCAGAACAAAAAGGAGAAAATGTTATTTAGGTCTCTACTTGTTTTCCTCATAATTTTGCTTATGTCGGAAAACTAAAAGTCTTGAAAGCTTCAAGTGGTGTAACCATTGGAGAACTTTAAGAGGGCTGTGATTTGATCAAGGTGTGTTGTTGGATGGGGTGAGGGTGGTTAGGAAGTTCCTGGCTAATACTGTCAAGGTTGCTTTGAGGTTATGGCAATGCAGGATGAGGAGGGAGGAAGCTGTGATGAATTATAAGTCACTTAGGTGGCTGTTGCAGAATATATGTGTTCACTGCTATGGGGCACCTCACCAAACTTCTGTCTACTCCATAGAGATCTGTTAAAAGTACTCTGAGTTTGTAGACAAGTTTGATATCTAGAACATAGCTGTCGGACATTTCTAGGGGGTGGTGTCTGGTTTTGTGGTAGTAAGCTATAGGGTCAAGGAAAAAGTTGAGCACAGTGCATGCTTTCTTCATTCTGACACATATAAAATCCTTCAGATGGTTTTATGATTTTAAATCATTCTGAGATCTTAAGCATCGATTATTAACTTTGGTTTGAGATGTGGTTTATATTTTAATTCCACCCTCCAAAATAGTCTTCAACTAAGGAACTTTTTGAAGATAATGGAGCTTGTATTATTTATTCCTGTCATGACTTAAGAACATTTTGAAAGCAGTGTGCTAGGCACAGTAGTTAATGGATTTAAAAAGCATTGCACATAGACTCTGCTCTTCAGAGCAAGGATTGGCAAACTATATCCTATCTGATGCCTGTTTTAAAAAATGAAAAAGAATATGTGGTGGAGACCATCTGTGACCATCCAAGCCTAAAATATTTACTATCTGGTCCTTTACAGAAGAAGTTTGCCAGCCTCCGCTTAGGAGTGTACCATTTAGTTTAACAATTTATTCTACTTTAGCCAAAGCTCTGTTACTGTGTAATTTAAGAATATGAGTTTTGACTTGGGTTCATAGCTCAGGTTTCCTCATTGATGAGCTATATGAGCTTGAGCTAGTATCTTAACCTCTTTGAAAGTTATGTTCCCACATTCCTAGCTCAAGGTTGTTGTAAGAATTATTGGGACTGTATTTTTATTGTCTAGGATTAGTGTTACAAAGTTGCTGTCCATTGGGTAATGGAGGTTAGTTAAGCAACCGATAAAATGAGTAGCCAGGTTTTTGGTAATCTTCCCAGTCATCCCTCAGTTAAACAGTGCAAGTAATACAAATAAGGAAAAACTGTTCTGTTTTACATTAAACAACTTATTCGAACATTGTAAATCAACTGTACTTCAGTAAAATATACTTAAAAAGTTGTTCCTCAATCAGCTATACAGACCTTACCAATTCATTTCAGAAATCAGACAATCAGTGTAGCTCATTCAGTTTTATTCCATCTTTGAAGTATAGTGTAGTATAAATTGTATAGCTGTCTAATCTAGTCCTTTTATGGAAACACTATTTTCTTGGTTTTTTCTTAACATTTATTTATTTACTTTTTTTTGGTTGCATTGGGTCTTCATTCCAGCACGTGGGCTTCTCTCTCATTGTGGTACGTGGGTTTTCTCTCTCCACTTGTGGTGTGCGGTTTCCAGAGTGTGTGGGCTCTGTAGTTTGTGGCTCACGGGCTCTCTTTTTGTGGTGGGCAGGCTTAGTTGCCCTGCAGCGTGTGGGATCTTATTTCCCTGACCAGGGAGCGAACCCACGTCCCCCACATTGGAAGGTGTATTCTCTGCCACTGGACCACCAGGGAAGTCCTAGAAACACTGTTTTCTTGTGTTTTCCTTTTATGTGCATGTAGGGAAATGGAAAGTGCTAAGTTTCTTTTTCCTATTTTTTTAGACTCATCATAGTAAAAAACACCTGGCAATGATGGAACGTATATTAGGACCCATACCAACACACATGATTCAGAAAACAAGGTATGCTTTTTAAGATTAAAGTCCTTATTGGGTACATGCAGTGGCCTATATTCAAACTATAGAAAACCCATCTTTGTTGTTATTGCTTATTCCAAAGACTGTAGATTTTGAATTTTTTTTCATGAAGTCAAGTTTTTGAAAAGTAATGCAATATTTACTTTGTGATCCAGTAAATAAAGTGGTGTTTTTATACTCCAGTTAACCTTTGCATAAATGTTTTCCTAGGTTGATTTAAAAATAATACATAGAGTAGTAAAAAGAGCTTGATTTTGGAGTCCTATCTAAATTTGAATTCCAGACTGTTGCAAACCACATGTACGTCTTTGGACAAGAATACTATAAGTGGTTTCAAAACATAGCTTCACCGCAGAAGTCATCCAGGAAATTGTTAACGATTTCTAGCCCCATTCCAGATCTATTGAAATCAGAATTTACAGGAATGGATCTAGGAACCTCTGTTTTTGAAGCTGGCATTGTTTCACATATGGTACAACTTAGGTGGGATACTAAAACTTCAGAGGGTACAAGATTAGGAAAAATACCATATAAGGTATCCGATATAATTATTGCTGAGATTTTTAGAAATTGTATGTTTATGTATATATAGAGAGATGTCTATGGTTCCATCTTTTCCCCCAATCCCCTGGCGGGGGCAGGGTAAGAATGTGGGTTTTGGGGTTTTTTTTTTCTTAAAATTTAATCCAGACTTCTCTTTCCTATAGGAAACAGAAGTATTTTCTTCATAATCAGCTAGATTGGGAGGAACATAGTTCTGCTGGTAGATATGTTACGAGACACTGCAAACCATTAAAGGTAAAACAAAAAAAAAACAAAAAAAAACCTGTTTTAACTATTTTTTATTGTCTTTCTTAAACAAAGTCATTTTTCCCCTCAGGAATTTATGCTCTGTCATGATGAAGAACATGAGAAACTGTTTGACCTGATTCAAAGAATGTTAGAATATGATCCAGTGAAAAGAATTACCTTGGATGAAGCATTGCAGCATCCTTTCTTTGACTTATTAAAAAAGAAATAAAATGGAAATCAGTGGTCTTACTATACTTCTCTAGAAGAGATTATTTAAGACTGTGTCAGTCAACTCTAAACATTCTAATATTTTTATAAACTTAAATTATTTTGTACAGTTAAGTGTAAATGCTGTATGTTTTGTATCAATTGCATAATTATCTTGTTAAGCAAATATGGTCTTGATAATGAATGAAATATAAAAGCTAAAATTAATTTTCCTTTTTTGAGATTAATTACAATTTTTAAAGACCTTTGGAATATCCTTTGTGTCCAGTGATTGATCTTGCCTTTTTGTACATGGAGGTTGACTCTTGGAAGTGATTTTTGTGTTTGGTTTTTTGTTTTTTTTGAGTAAAAGGAAATCTTGACTATTTCATTCTTAAATGAATATTCTTTATTTACCTCAAACTTTCCTTAACTTTAAAAGATTTTTCTGTAATTGTTGAACAGGTAATAAGTATTATTAACTTTAGGTAGGTAGGTATTAGAAGCCAAAACCCACAGGAACTGTTTGCTGTTGGAATTTCATTAAATTGTAAGTATTGTGTTCTGTTTCATTGGTTGATGTCAGTGGTGGTAAGTAGCATTCATGGAAAGACATCCAACTTGTGCATCGTAATAGATTAAGAAAACCACATACACACATCGTTTAAGATTAAAGTCTAACTGGAAAGTTAGCTTGGAAACTCCTGTTTTCCAATGGTTATTTATGTAGTTAGTCACAAACGTAGAAATAGGAATTCTGATGACTGAGGTTTTTGTTTTTAATGCCAAATCTTCAGGAGTCTAGAAATTGTCCAATATCTGTCTCCTTACCATATGAAGTATAAATACTAAAACCTCAGCCTATGAGACTTTATGGCTATTATTAAACAATTTGTATTTATGTTACTGTTTACTGGAAAACAAAAAAAAAGATGATTTGATCGGAGAACACTTGGGAAGAAAACTGCAGAAATTTCCAGACCCTGATTGGTTAACATAATGAACTTTTTGTTTGTCTGTAGGTATTTTTTTCTGTTTACCTGTTTACACATGAAAAACTAAATGGTAGGGGCTTCCCTAGTGGCACAGTGGTTGAGAGTCCACCTGCCGATGTAGGGGACACGGGTTTGTGCCCCGGTCCAGGAAGATCCCACATGCTTCGGAGCGGCTAGTCCTGTGAGCCATGACCTGTGAGCCTGTGCGTCTGAAGCCTGTGCTCCGCAACGGGAGAGGCCACAACAGTGAGAGGCCCATGTACCACAAAAAAAACAAAAAACAAACAAACAAAAAAAAAACTACATGGTAAATGATAATTTAGTAAAAAAAAACCCAAAACTATTGATCAGTATGCCAGGTAAAAATTTTTTTGTTGTAGAATTCATGATTGCTTATCCAGATAAAGATTTTTGTTAAAAGTATTCCCATTTCTGAAGTGCATTACCAAAGATTTGAGTTTCATCTGTATTCTGAACATAAGATGCATGTAATTTTTTGGTATGACAAATGGTGATACCAAGTGGGTTTCTCTACATGATCCGCTGGTAGCATTTGCACATAGAGTAAAGCTATGTTCCTGACGTTGACTAGGAATTTAAGAGAGCTGAAAGAAGTTTTGCCATAGAATCACTGCCTAAATTATTCTTAGGCCTCTGATGCAGTCCACATATAGTTCAACTATGTTATATGTTATAAAGTTTTTTTAAAGGAGCATTTGATGTAAAGAAAAGGTTTTTCCTTAACACAGCAATCTCGTTATAGAGATTCAGAAGTCAGCCATCCTTTAGTTTCCTCTCCATTTCCATACTGCTAGAGCCACTGCACTACCGAAGCCTCCTGACCTTTCCCTACAAGTGCTCCAGGTTCCCAAATTCATGTTTACTTTCTCCCCCATCAGAAACTCATTCCTTTGGAATAGCTGATCTCAGGATATAGGAGGAAAGAAAACTATCCACACTCTTTCTTACTAAGAAGGTAATGATTGCTAACCCCTTTCCCTGCTGAAAAGTATTTACATTCTTCACTAAGGGTATTTGCTAGTTCCCAGGCCCAATTCACGGAAGTTTAGGAATTAAAGTGAAACTTCAGTGAATTAGGTAGGATAGAAGAAAAGTTTAGTGGTGAGGATGGTACCTCTGGTATCATATGAGTGTCTCCTGCTAACCTTCCTTCCCATCTTCTGTGAACTCTCAGGTTCCTACTCTTATTTGCCTTTTTCCTTGTACTTCTGGACTCAATTTCTGAAAGCACCAGGTTTTTATTTGACAGTGTTGGGAGCTTCAGCACTGACAGGAAAGGTTTAGAATGGCCAGTGTATAAATATGGATCGTTTGTAACTGGGTATTTTCCCTCATGATTTGATGTCTCCTAGTTTACTATTTCTAGAAATTCCATTGACGTCAAACCTAGTTTTAAAAGTGCAGCTAAATAGGTTATTTCCAGTGTTTTCTGCTACTGCTTATTTGCTCAGGTGTTCTCACCCAGGCATTCATCAAAATTTTTGGAGTAGACGAATAAAATTGACTTATGCAGTTGACAGTAGAAAAATACCCAGTGGAGTTTTGTAGCTCGTACAGCTGAAAACTATTCCTCTGAATAATCTTGAAGGGCTTGATGCTAGAGAAATTAGAAATGACTCAGCCATGACTCCTAATATTTGCGGCTGAATTGTGACTTAAACTCAGGTATCCTAGATTCTAGCATTGTGCCTTCTTGTGATAATACACCTTACTGAGTTAAAAACTTCAGTTTGATTCTTGTTCATGGTTCTGTGAAATGGGATGAAATGAATGTAATGGCTAAGAGTTTAATTACTTGGATTCCACTTTTCTCACGTTTTTCTTTAGTAGTTGATACATAGCTTCAACCATCAAAATGGTTAAAATGGTATGATAATTTGAAAATATACTCTGTTTTAAGTAGATAGGCAGATAACCTATATTTAAACTATCTTGACATCCTGGAATGAAGAAACACTTTGTCAGTTAGTGGCCTGGCTTTTTAACTCATTTCCAGTTTGAAATTTCTGATTCCCACAAAATTTGGTGCAAGTAAGGTATTTTAAATTTAAACATCCAGGGACTTCCAGGGTGGTGCAGTGGTTAAGAATCCACCTGCCAATGCAGATGACGCAGGTTTGAGCCCCGGTCCGCGAAGATCCCACATGGCGGAAGCACCTAACTTGGTGTGCCACAACTGCTGAGCCTGAGCTCTAGAGCCCGAGAGCCACAACTACTGAGCCCATGTGCTGCAAGTACTGAAGACCGCATGCCTAGAGCCTGTGCTCCTCAAGAGAAGCCACCGCAATGAGAAGCCTGCGCACCGCAACGAAGAGTAGCCCCCACTCACTGCAACTAGAGCAAGCCCACACACAGCAATGAAGACCCAACACAGACAAAAAGAAATAAGTTTTAAAAAATTTGTAAATTTGAACATCTAGTACTTCGTTTAACGAGCTGCATTTTCTGGGAATTCCCTAGTGGTCCAGTGGTTAGGACTCTGCTTCCACTGCAGGGGGCACTGGTTCAATCACTGGTCAGGGAACTAAGATCCCACATGCCAAGCAGCCAACAACAAAAAAAGGCAACCTTTTCAAATAGAACAGAAGAATTCATGAGTCATTAACAGTATTAATAGCGTCAGTAATTGTTGGCTTAGTAGATTGCACGTTTGCAAATAAATAGGTAGAAACAATTTTAATTCTTAAAAGAGTTGATCCAATTAGTTGGTTAATTGGTTTTATTTTTTCCATATTTTCATAGAGGGAAGGTAAAGTTTTAAGTCAGGTTGGCTTTACAACTCCTTGGCCAGTCTAGCCTTTGCGGACAGTTTTATGTTAGTGATTTTTTAAAATAACATGCAAAAGTTGAATAATGAACCTCTAAATATATATAGCCCAGCTTAAAAAATCAAAAGCATTTTGCAAATTTTGTTTCATCAGTTCCCCAACTTATTTTCCTGTTGCATTTAAGTACAAATGTCAGATACCATTTCATCCATATTTCTGTACTGTATATCTTTTACCATGAGTTTCTAATGCGAGTATCACACCTAACAAAATAATTCCTTATCTGGTAGGGTCTATAAAGTTTCCTGATTGTCTAAAGAGTTATTTTAAGTTAGTTTGAATCAGTACCGAGTCAGGGTCCACACATAGCTAATTTGTCTCAGATCTCTTAATCACTATGTGCCTTTTTCTCCTCTTTTTATTTCTTTGCTAATTGAAACTTGGTCATTTGTCTTTAGAGAGTTTCCCATATTCAATATTTCATTGGAGTGGTGTCCTTTCCTCTAGTCCCCACTTATCCTGTAAACTGAGAGTTAGTGAAGTTTTTTTTATAGTATTCCTTCTGATAAATACAGAAGGGATGTTAGAAATACACTGTGTTGCTACTCTTTATGAAATACTATATTTGGGCACCAATCATCAGTGGATGCTAAAACCATGAGGGGAAAACTGATGGAGAACTTTAAAATGAAGGGATCAGGCTGAACCTCAGGTTGGCAACCAGATAGATGTGTTGATATGCGTCTGAGGTGATGCAATAGGAAATACACAGCACCTGTGGGGTATCACTGCCTTTAAAACAAAAACATTGAATTTGGATCTAGTCAAGCCTGTAGATTGAAATTGAAATATAAAGAAGCATCCCGACCCTTTTTGTTCATTTCTTACCTGTCTGTTAATTCTTTGGGGTAGCAGTTCAATGAATTAAAAGAGCTCAGACTTCTTACTAGCATGGTTTCCACTTTAGTCCTAGGTCTTCTCTGTGTTTGGAGGAGTAAGTTACTTTAAAGTAACTGTACTTCCTTACTTGGAATTACTGAGGGATAATATCTGTTATCTAATAGCCAATGCAGGGGACACAGTTTCAATCCCTGGTCCGGGAATATCCCACATGCCACGGAGCAACTAAGCCCGTGCGCCACAACTACTAAGCCCACACACTGCAAATACTGAAGCCCATGCACCTAGAGCCCGTGCTCTGCAACAAGAGAAGCCACAACAGTGAGAAGACCGTGCACCACAACTAGAGAAAGCCCGCACTCAGCAACAAAGACCCAACACAGCCAAAAATTTATTTTTTTTTAATCTAGCAGATTACCTGGCTTTTAGTTGACCCACTAGTAAATAGCAGTTATGTACTTTGTTTTCTATAAATGCTTTAACCCCTAGTAAATAGCAGTTACTTTGCTTTCTATAAATGCTTTAACCCAGGTGACTTCATGTTTTTTAAATTTTCCCAGTAATGTTGGTTGTTCCTCTTTAGGGCACCAGGAATTACAAAACTATCAAGAATTCTACATTTTTTTTTTTTTTTTTTTTTTTTTTGCGGTACGTGGGACTCTCACTGTTGTGGCCTTTCCCGTTGCAGAGCACAGGCTCCGGATGCACAGGCTCAGTGGCCATGGCTAACGGGACTAGCTGCTCCACGGCATGTGGCATCTTCCCGGACTGGGGCACAAACCCGCGTCCCGTGCATCGACAGGCAGACTCTCAACTACTGCACCACCAGGGAAGCCCAAGAATTCTAGTTTTGACTCCCTATCATAGCAGTTTTTATTGTGACATTTCACTGAAATTGGAAGGGGGAATAGAATTTTCAAAGAATTTTCAAAGAATTTTTCCTTTTTTAACCAATCAAGAATGGTCAACTATTCAGATATATTTTCTTATATTCACTCCTTTCCTGGTTTTAGTTTGTTTTTAAACGTTGCAATTCTGGGGAGAAGTTATATATAATTAAAAGACTTTAGCATAGATTTAATTGTAAAGGGACAATTTTTGGTCCCTTTGGGATATTTAATCCTAAATCCTAAATATCCCAAAGGAGCAGACACCTCATAGGTCTAGTTCTTTAGATACTATCAACAGCAGTTACATGTAATGAAATTAAAGATTAATTGTAGATTTGGAGGAGTTCCCATGCACCCCCTCCTCCCAGTGACTTAAAATGTTTCCCATTACAAATATAAATGAAAATTAAGGTTTTTTTAACTTAAAAAAAAAAAAAACAGTGCTCCTTTTTTTTATCATGAGCTTTGAATTTTATTTTTATTGAAGTATTAGTTTCAGGTATACAGCAAAGTGATTCAGTAATATATATACATATATATGTGTGTATATATATATATATATTCCTTTTCAGATTCTTTTCCATTATAGGTTACTACAAGATATTGAATATAGTTCGCAGTGCTATACAGTAGGTCTTTGTCATTTATTTTATATATAGTAGTGTGTATCTGTTAATCCCAAACTCCTAATTTATCCCTACCCCACTTCCCCTTTGGTAACCATTTATTTTCTATGTCTGTGAGTCTATTTCTGTTTTGTACATAAGTTCATTTGTATCATCTTTTTAGATTCCACATATAAGTGATATCAAGATATTTTTCTTTGACTTATTCACTGAGTATGATAACCTCTAGGTCCATCCATGTTGCTGCAAATGCCATTTTTCATTCCTTTTTCATGGCTGAGTAATATTCTAGTGTGTTTGTGTGTGTGTGTGTGTGTGTGTGTGTATCCACTCATCTGTCGATGGACACTTTGGTTGCTTCCATGTCTTGGCTATTGTAAACAGTGATGCTATGAACATTGGGGTGCATGTATCCTTTCCAATTAGAATTCATTTTCATCTTTTCTGGGTATATGCCCAGGAGTGGGATTGCTGGATCATATGGTAGTTCTAGTTTAGTTTTTTGAGAAACCTCCATGCTGATTTCCATAGTGGTTGCACCAAATTATGTTCCCACCAACAGTGTAGAAGGGTTCCCTTTTCTCCACACCCTCTCCAGCATTTATTTTTTGTAAACTTTTTGATGATGGCAATTCTGACTGGTGGAGGTGATACCTCAGTAGTTTGGATTTGCGTTTCTCTAATAATTAGCAATGCTGAGCATCTTTTTGTGTGCCTCTTGGCCATCTGGATGTCTTCTTTGGAGAAATGTCTATGTAGGTCCATTTTTTGATTGGGTAGTTGGGTTTTTTGTTATTGAGTTGTACGAACTGTTTGTATATTTTGAAAATTAAGCCCTTGTTGGTCACATCATTTGCAAATATTTTCTCCTAGTCCATAGGTTGTAGTTTTGTTTTGTTTATGGTTTCCTTTGCTGTGCAAAAGCTTATAAGTTTGATTAGGTCCCATTTGTTTATTTTTGCTTTTATTTCTTTTGCCTTGGGAGGCTGTCCTAAGAAAACATTGCTATGATTTATGTCAGAGAATGTTTTGCCTATGTTCTCTTGTAGGAGTTTTATGGTGTCATGTCTTATATTTAAGTCTTTAAGCTATTTTGAGTTTATTTTTTTGTATAGTGTGAGGGAGTGTTCTAACTTCATTGATTTACATGCAGCTGACTGTCTAGCTTTCCCAACACCACTTGCTGAAGAGACTGCCTTTTCTCCATTGTATATTCTTGCCTCCTTTGTCGAAGATTAATTGACCATAAGTGGGTGGGTTTATTTCTGGGCTCTGTATTCTGTTCCATTGATCCATGTCTTTTTTTGTGCCCATACCACACTGTTTGGATTACTGTAGCTTTTGTAGTATTGTCTGAATTCTGGGAGGGTTATGCCTCCAGCTTTGTTCTTTTTCCTCAGGATTGCTTTGGCAAATCTGGGTCTTTTGTGGTTCTGTATAAATTGTAGGATTATTTATTCTAATTCTGTGAAAAATGTCATGGGTAATTTGACAGGGCTCGCATTAAATCTGTAGATTGGTTTGGGTAGTATGGACATTTGAACAATATTAATTCTTCCACTTTGAGAACATGGGATATCTTTCCATTTCTTTGAGTCATCTTCAGTTTCTTTTATCAATGTTTCACAGTTCTCAGCAAATACGTTTTTCACCTCCTTGGTCAGGTTTATTCCTAGGTTTTTTGTTTTTTGTTTTTGATGTGATTATAAAATGAATTGGTTTTTTACTTATTCTTTCTGATATGTCATTATTACTGTAAAGAAGTGCAACAGGTTTCTGTATGTTAATCTTCTATCCTGCTACCTTGCTGAATTCATTTATCAGTTCTAATAGCATTTGTGTGGAGTCTTTATGGTTTTCTATATAGAGTATCATTGTCATCTGCATATAATGACAGTTTTCCCTCTTCCCTTCCAATTTAGATACCTTTTTAAAAAGAACCCAGTGCTTTTAAACACTGCTGGATTTACTCTTAACTAAAGGCAACATGGGTAGGTACAGTTTTGAGAATGATTGATAATAACCAGCCTAAATGATTAGAGCATGTCATTAATAGAGGAGTTTAATTTTTAAAGATCTTGCTATTATTTTTTTAATATTTTCCCATTATTTTTAGGAACATTTAAGTTATGTTGTGTGTCCTCACAATAACTGCACACGTGAGAACAATATGACTTGTGTGACAATGCTTGCCTGCAGAGTCAGATTGAATTTAGACCCTGGGATTCCCTGTATAGGTAGACAAATTAGGTATTCTCTGTAGTCTCATCTATGAGTTGAAATACTAATACCTAACTTCCCAAGAGTGGTTGTGAGGATTAAATAAGGGAATTTATATAAAGTAGCTGTTATTTTCACCATTTCTTGATGTATACCCTATATTCTTGATTTATACAGTATTCTATAGTCTATAAATGATTTTCCTATCCTTTTGGTTTTAGTCCTGTAGGAACCATATGAAATGAGCACAAATAGATACTATTTCCATTTGTATGTTACCATGGTACATCTTTTTTCCATCCATTTATTTATCTATGAAGTGTTTTATGTAGGAAGTATATATTTGGGTCTTGCATTTTTATCTAATCTGACAATCTTTTTTTAAAAACATCTTTATTGGAGTATAATTGCTTTACAATGGTGTGTTAGTTTCTGCTGTATAACAAAGTGAATCAGTTATACATATACATACATCCCCATATCTCTTCCCTCTTGCGTCTCCCTCCCTCCCATCCTCCCTATCCCACCCCTCTAGGTGGTCACAAAGCACTGATCTGATCTCCCTGTGCTATGTGGCTGCTTCCCACTAGCTATCTATTTTACATTTTGTAGTGTATATATGTCCATGCCACTCTCTCACTCTGTCCCAGCTTACCCTTCCCCCTCCCCATATCCTCAAGTCCATTCTCTAGTAGGTCTGCATCTTTATTCCCATCTTGCCCATAGGTTCTTCATGACCATTTTTTATTTTGTTTTAGATTCCATATATATGTGTTAGCATATGGTATTTGTTTTCTCCTTCTGACTTATTTCACTCTGTATGACAGACTCTAGGTCCATCCACCTCACTACAAATAACTCAATTTCATTTCTTTTTATGGCTAAGTAATATTCCATTGTATATATGTGCCACAATCTTTGCCTGTTAGTTGTGTTTAGACCATTTATATTTAATGGGATTTTTGATATTTGGGGGTTTAGATTACCATCTTCCTATTTTTTTTTATTTTTCCCATTTCTTCCCATTTTCCTTTTTCTGCTTTATTTTGAACTGAGTATTTTTCATAATTCTACTTTATTAGCTGGTTTATTAGCTAAACCGTGTGTATGTGTTTGTGTGTGTGTGTGTGTGTGTGTTTAGCATGTGCTTTAGAGTTTGTAGTATACATCCTTATCACAATATGCTTGTAATTGACATTATACTATGTCACATACAGTAAAAGAATCTTGTAACAGTACACTACCATTTTCCCCTCCTGGGCTTTATACCATTTTGCCATACATTTTACTTAGCCATATGTTAAAACCCTGCAATACATTGTTATTTTTGCCTTAAGCCATCTATTATCTTTTAAAGAGATAATACATGTTCTTTTTTTTCTTTTTTTTCAAGCTTTTTCCTTCTGTTTCATTTTAGATAGTTTCTACTGCTATATTTTCCTTTTTTAAAATATATATATTTATTTATTTGGCAGTGTTGGATCTCCATTGCTGTGCACGGGCTTTCTCCATTTGCCATGAGCGGGGGTTACTCTTCGTTGCAGTGTGCGGCCTTCTCATTGCGGTGGCTTCTCTTGTTGCAGAGCATGGGCTCTAGGTGCACGGGCTTCAGTAGTTGTGGCTCATGGGCTCTAGAGCGCAGGCTCAGGAGTTGTGATGCACGGGTTTAGTTGCTCCATGGCATGTGGGATCTTCCCGGACTAGGGCTTGAACCTGTGTCCCCCGCATTGGCAGGTGGATTCTTAGTCACTGAGCCACCAGGGAAGTCCCATCTACTGCAACTATGTTAATCTCCTGCCGTGTCTAACCTACCTTTAATCCCATAGAGTTTAATTTTCATCTCAACATTGTCATTTTAGCCTCTAGATTAGACTTTTAACAAAAATCTTTTGTCTCTACTTAACATGTTCAGTATCTCCTCTTAGTTCCTTGAACATATAGAATACAGGTATAACCTTTAATATCCTTATCTGCTAATGCTATCAAGTCTTTCATTTCTGAGGTGGTTTTGATTGATTGCTTTTTCTCCTATCATGGGTCATATTTTCTTGCTGTTTTGTGTGCCTGGTAATTTTGGCTTTTTGTTTTACCTTGTTGGTTATTGGGTATTTTTATATTCACTTGAGCTTTATTATGGAACATGATTAAATTACTTGAATCATTTTGATCTTTTCAGGTTTGGGGTTTAAGCTTTATTAGGCAGGACGAGAGCAGCATTTAGTCTAGCGCTAGTTTATGCCCACTGTTGATGCAAAATCTTTTGAGTACTCTACCCAATGCCCTCTGAATTAGAAGGTTTTCCATGCTGGCTGGTGGGAAGAAGAGCTCTCCCTGGCCTGTGGGCTGTGGGGATTGCTTCCTCTCTAATTAGAGTCTCATCCTTTTGAGTGGTTCTGTCCTGGCCCCAGTAGTTTCCTCACAAATGTGATGATCTCAGGCGGAGAGTTCTCTTTCTGTGTGCAGCTCTGCTCTCCAGTCCTCTACCCTGCAAATTCTAACTGCCTCAGCTTCTTTGGACTTGCAGCTCCTTCACCTTAGGGTGGCTCTGCCTGGGTCCCCCTTCCTGCACTGTGGCCTGAAAACATCTCTCCATAGAGTAAGGTGGGACAATCCTTGGGCTCACTTCATTTTTCCACCATCTCCCAAGGGTCACTGTCCCTCATTGCCTGATGTCCAGTATCTTGAAAACTGCCGTTTCATATAGTTTGTTTAGTTTTCTAGTTTCAGATAGAGTAAGTCTAGTCCCTGTTGGTATATCCATTTTGCAAACTAGAAAACTGGGGGTCTGAAATAGTAAGTAGCTGTGAGCTATTAGTGGAACCACAACTGGAATCTAGGCATTATACATCAATACCTGATGCTTTTTCCTCAATATCATACTGCCTTTTCTAAGTAACAAGTTCCTCATGGAATTGAAACTTATCCTTTTAAGACTTAAAGCTTAATTTGAACCATTTTTGTTGGAAATTTAAAAAAAAATGTTTAAGTACCCCTGCCTTCTTAAACAGAGCATTTTGAATATATCTGAACCTCTTCATTATCAACATTATTTATAATCTTATACAGTGGTTATCAACCCTATCTGACCCAAGTAATCCCTTTTGAATAAGATATTTTATAATGCCCTTTTATTCTGAAGAGTCTGAGCCCTTGAGAAACATCAGGCTGGGTTTCTGCACTTGCTATTTACAGTTAGGATGGGCAAAGGAGTGCCAGACGGTGCCTGGCATATTCCTCCCTGTCCCCACTGTATAAAAGCAGCCTCCTCTCCCTACTGTTGAGGGTCAGGTACTCCTGCCAAAATGGTGACTCTTAGACTTCAGGTCCCTGGACACAGAGTTCAAAGTGCCCTGGGGGGCAGCCATAGCTTGTAGTTGAATGGATCCCTGCTGTGTGCCCTTGCAAGTGTAACACTCTTGAGAAGTAGGACTTCCAATCCTGCAGGGCCCAGCTTTGTGAGGACAGCAAGCACAAAATCCCCCAGTGAGCCACGGGACGTGATGGTGAGTGGAGCTACTCTTGCTTCTACCCGTTGGTTCCTGGACCCATGCATTATTGGAAAAAAAGGGTCATGTAGAGGTCCCTCTTCTTTTTCTTTTCTTTTTTTTTTTTGTGGTACACGGGTCTCTCACTGCTTTGGCCTCTCCCATTGCGGAGCACAGGCTCCAGACGTGCAGGCTCAGCAGCCATTGCTCAGGGGCCCAGCCACTCTGCAGCATGTGGGATCTTCCCAGAGCGGGGCACGAACCCATGTCCCCTGCATCGGCAGGCAGACTCTCAACCACTGCACCACGAAGGAAGCCCGAGGTCCCTCATTTAATGAGTGTTCCACATCCTGAAAGATGGCACTGCAGTCTTTTAGCATATTGTCTCTGAATACTCTGAGTTGGTGCTTCACCTGTGCCTTCAAAAGGCAGTTCCAGTGTTCTGTGAGGCTGGCTGCTTCTGGCTGGTGCAGGATGTAATACAACCAGTGGATTCCATGGTCATGGGCTCACTCCCCCTCTTCCTCTGCTGTAAAGTGGGTTCCCTGGTCAGATGCTCTGTTATATAGGACTCCACACCTGTGGAATGGGGAATCTGTATGGATAGTGGTGCTGCCTGAGGCTCTGCAAACAGGGAAGACAAGCCCATACCTAGTATAGCTATCCACCCCTGTGAGGGACAAAGTGCCGGCCCTTCTGGGATGAAGGGAGTCCAAAGTAGTTGATTTGCCACCAAGTAGCCAGTTGGTCTCCCTGAGGACTAGTGCCTATCGCTGACAGGTTAGCCATTTCAGAGGCAGCAGTAGCTAGATTGACCTTGGTAATCTATATACATGTTAGGGAATGCAGTGGATTCCTGCCCACCTCCCAGATCTGCTCTCCACCACTCTGACTCAGCTCTCTGCCCTTAGGAGGCTGACCTCTTTGCATTGCATCATCTGGGCTCCCTTGCCCTGTAGGTTTGGTCAGTGGGAGACCCAGCAGTTCAGAGAGTAAGAGGAGAGAGAGATTATCCCCCAGCTCCTTACCTTCCAAGCCATGGTTTTGCAGAGGTGGTATCCCTTGACCAAAGGCCACAGCTCCTGTTGAGCTGACCTTTGTTGAGCTCCGAGCATTCACAGGGTTCCCACACAGTTCGTTCTTCTCCCCCCTGTAGCTAGAGATGATAGTGGCCTCCCACTGTTTATACTCCAGAGTGCTTCTTCAACATCCCCTGTTGACTTCCCTTTATCTGCCCCACCATGTAGACAGTCTCTACAATCAGACTGTCTTCAGTCTGAGGATGCCATCTGTTCCTTCCAGGACCCCAGCTTACAAAACAGAGTATTTTCTGCCTTGTCTTTTAAATTAAGCTGTAGACAGTAAACATATTTTCGCCTTTCCTTAATTCACTTGACAAATATTTGCCAGATCCTGTACTGCTCTTTGAGAAAACAGGGGTGAACAAGACAAATGGATAACTTTGTCTTGTTAATAAAAAGGTAACTTCAAACAGTGATAAATGATCTTCCTGAGTAATCCTTCTGAGGACTGCGAGTGAAGCCTCCTCAGATTGGACAGTCTGGGTAGGTCTTTTGGAGATAGTGAGGTTTAAGGACCTGAGGACCTTGACCTGAAGGAGGATCTTGCTCAAAGATCTGAGAGCAGGATATTCCAGATAGTGAGGCTGTAGGCAAGGGCAGAGGCCAAAGAGACCAATGAGCTTGGCTTGTTTAATACACAGAAGCTTCTGGAATATGGTGAACAATACTTTACAGGTGATGGGCAATTTCACTATGTGTTTGTAGCAAGAATGATGTGCCCACTTGTAACATGGTGTTGGCCTCTTTTCAAAGAAGACAATCCAGTTTGCTGAGCAAGTACTTTTCAGACAATTTATTGGGCATACGCTAGATCTTAGCAAGACCTATCTCTGTATAACCACTTAACTGTGACCCCAAGTTACCTAAGGTCACAGCTACAAAGTTGCAGAGGTGAGATGTCAACCATTTGTTTTATTCCAATCTTGGAGGTAACTTTCCCCTCCAAATTCAGGAGTTAAGGAGGAATATGTCAGC
Source organism: Mesoplodon mirus (assembly GCF_964341445.2). Taxonomy (NCBI): domain Eukaryota; kingdom Metazoa; phylum Chordata; class Mammalia; order Artiodactyla; family Ziphiidae; genus Mesoplodon; species Mesoplodon mirus. The sequence goes on from NW_028295339.1 coordinate 305,968, forward strand.
TGAAGGTCCTCAACCGCGTTCAGAGATAAGTAATCTATCCAAAGACGCTAATAAATCCAAAGATACCCAGAGAGTGGGAAGATATAACAGGTCTTGTTTTCAAAAACGGCTGTGGATTTGCCCAAATTACAAAGGTCCAAGCAAGTCTGTTGTTTTTATTTGATTATTACTGGAGTTAGTGGGAGAGTTATGTGGGACCCATTTTAGGATACAATATGCCTGGTAGGAATCTGAGCCAGCAGAGAATGTGCTTGACTTCCAGCCTTGCCCCCCTTTCTTGAAAAAGACTGTTCCGGCCATTTGATTCTCATTCAGGCTTTCCTACTTTACCCCTGGGGTGTACATTTGCATCAGAATCGCAGTATAGGTTAAATGTGGTGCATACTAGATGATTATTTTTGGCCAAGTTGTGTTTCCACTACAGAATTAAGCCATCCGCTCATCAAAAGTTGGAGTTCTTTTCCCCTATCTTTTGCATTTGTTAAAGCCTAAATTTTCTCAAATGAAAGACTTCTCTAGGTCAGGAACAAGGTCTTTCAATTTGTTTCCAGCACCGCATGTCTGGCACATAATAAATGGTGAGAGTATTAAATATTCTAAGAGGCATCCTTCCACTGGGCTCAATCCTGACCCTGACTGCATCTGTAAGGATGAATGCACAAGAGGTCGCTTTCCACCACCAAGCGGCGCTAGGGCACCATCTAGAAAGGATTCACTAAGTTTTCCACAGGGTTTGAAGTTTCGTACTTCAAAACTTGTGACACTTCAAAGTGTCAGGTTAATTCACAAGTCGAGGGGAATTTTCCCAACAAATGAATGATGCCGCAGCCAGGGGTAGGCTGCAGAAGGCGCTCTGAGTCTCTGGGTGCACCACAGACCTCTTGGGATCGCAGCTGGAACTCGGGCTGCGGAGTCGCAGAGGTGCATGCACGGGAGTGGGTGCAGCCCGGCGTCCAGGTGAGGGCGGAGGTGCGTGCTGCGCGCGGGGTCAGCCAGGTACGCGCTGTGGGGCTCCGAGGAGCCAGCTCCGTTTCCGCCCCCGCCCCCTCGCCACGCAGTTCTGGCCTGGCCGCTCCTCGCCTGGGTGGGTCCCGGCCCCTCTTCTGGCAGGGTCTATTTGCATAGAGGAAACTGCCCAAAGTGGCCGCTGTGGAGGAGCTGGCGGCAGGGAAGGGGGCGTGCGCCGCGGTCCGCTGCTGCCTGGAGGCCAAGCCCCGTGCCGGGCCGACCTCGTTCCTCGGGCTCTCCAGCACGCTCAGCCAGCGACCCCGGCTCTGTGCACCGTCCTCTCTGAGAGTCCACCCGCGATGAGCTCACCATGAGTCCAGGCCAGGGCGCCGGCGGCGACGCGCGGAAGGGCTGCCGGACGGGCGGCGGCGGTGCGCAGCTCCCCGCGACAGCAGCCGGGGCCTGGGCGGTGAGCGCGTTGTGCTTGCCGCTCTCCGCCGGCTCAGCGGTCGCCTGCCTGCTGCTGGGCGTCCAGGCCGCCACGCTGCAGGGCCGGGTGGCGGCGCTCGAGGAAGAGCGGGAGCTGCTGTGGTGCGTGGGGTCGCCGGACACCCTGGTCGCCTGGGCCGAGCCGCAACTGGAGCACCTGCTGCGCGAGGTAAGTCGCTGAGCGCGGGGCTGGGATTGTCCGTGCACCGGGAGCCGTCGCGGTGCGGAGCGGCCGCCGGCCAGCCGTGAGCGCCTGAGTCCGTCCGAGCAGCCTGCGCGGGGTCGGGGGTGGGGTGGGGTGGGGAGGGAGGCTGGGGTGCTGGCGGCCGAGGGGTCCTGCTGTCCCTGCTCCAGCCTCAGGGTCGGCCTACGTGAAAAACAACCTAGAAGGGCTGTTTCGGGGACGAGCAGGGGGAGGAAGAGGAAAGACTGCGGGCTTTGAAATAACAGATCTGGGGGCGAGTCTCCACAGGTGTGTGCACTCGGACCGGTGGCTTCCCGCCAGCATTAAGGGCCTGCCTTCCTACCTGTGCCGGGATAATGAAGAAGCTCTTGCGGGAAGTGTGTGGTGACTTCTGTCACTGGTAGCAGCTATAGTTCCCAACGCTGATATACCTGCAGAGGTGTGGGGCCCCCAGCAGACCGGAGGTTTCCTGGTGGCAGGAAACCTCAGTCAGAACCTGTCCGGGGCCCTTGGAGGCACATGGTCAATCCAACCTGCCCTGTCCAGCCTACGGCCCCTCAGGAAATTGTTTCAGAACAGCTCCATCTTGGAGATGCTGTGCTGTGCCTGGGGTTGCTTGGGCTCAGCGCTCACCCAGGGCAACCCAGACCTGAGGGGGTGCCAACATCAGCTTGGCAGGGTGAGGGGAATCAAAAACAGTCCGGGCCAAAAAATACAGACTCTGGATTCGGTCGACGCCACCTAGGCGATGCCACCTGGGCATTGTGGACCCAGCAGATGCTGAGTTTCCTTGCTGGAAGCATCATATGAGACTCTCGGACACTTCTGTTAAGGTTGCTGCTATGTGTCTTCAAAGCAGGAGCCACATTTGGGACTTCAAATCTCTCACCCATCATGCTGATCAAAACCTCCAGCAGGGCACCTCCCCATAGAACAGTGGTGGTAGACTGGCCAGAGTGCCCCTGTGTGTGCTGGCCTCCCTTGCCTGAGCCATCCTCTTCTTCCTAGGAAAGGCAGCTACCCCAAGGTGGCAAGCATACTCCCCAAAGGGGCATCCTCAACTGTAGTATGAATAGCACCACAGTGTTTCAAGGTAGAGGAGAGGATGGGCAGGGCTGTTACTACCATTTCCCCTGAGCTGTGCCCAGCTGTGATCTTTATTACTGTAGCTGTGTATCCATTTTTGAGTTAATTTGGATTCTTTAAGGTGAATGGGAGAAGACTGTGCCATGCCTTTGTGTTCACCATACCTATTTCTTAGTCACTTTAATTGAAGCCAGTATCACATCTCTTCTAATTTGGTTTTGGGCAAAATTGCTGCTTCATGAAATGATTTCCTATGTTCCTCTTGAAAGTGCCTGCAGACTTTAGAAATCTCTCTGGAGCCCTGCTGGCAACTCCTGGTGATGTTTTCATAATTGCAGCCCATTACCTTTAGGCAAGTCCTTAGAGACAAGGATGTTGAATTGATTTATGGAGGGCCAGTAAATTTTCTCCCTGTTAGTGATATAACTGAGGCTGTTCTTTCGAATGCGGGGCCCCTTTTACTTAATAAAAAATAAACTGCAAGCTTTGATTGAGTAAATCAGAAATCCCAGTAAAACCTTTTAGAAGGAACTTGCAAATTGTGTCCATTAATAGGGAGGGGAGTCCTGGGAAAGCAGCCACTGCTGAGATTTTCAAGTCCTGAACTATGCAGATCATAGGAGGCTTCATCCTGCTTCCAAGGAGTTATTGGGCAAAGTATTCCCCCTCTCCCTCTCTGTTTCTCTCTCTCTCTCTCTCTCTCTCTCTCTCTCTCTCTCTCTCCAAACCACTCTCCCCCCGCGCCCCCCACACTTCTTTCCTCTTCATTAGTAAGGTGAAGGGAAAATTTGAAATCCTGGGATTTCCACTTGAAATTCGCTATACCATTCTGCAGGCTGTACCATTAGCATAGGACACATCTTAACACTTCGTGCTACTAGCTAACCAAAGTTGGTGTGGAGGAGTCTCTACTTGGAGCATCTGAGATGCCACACTATGAATGCAGTTGGGGTTCAGCTTCTGGCTGTTTGAGTGTCCCTCTGAAAAGGCATCTCTTTCCCAGGGCACCAATCTGTTCCTGCTCCTAGCCATTCTTCTTACAAATGTCACTGGATGGGAAATGTGCATGGCCTGGCCAGTGATCCTGAGAGTCCCTGGCTGAGATGAGGGGACTCATGGGAGGTGCATAGTGGGAGTTGGTAATTGGGTTTAAATAGATGTGAAGATAATTTAGGAAAACTCTTCGATATGAAGGACAAATAAATAATGAACTGAAAATCTCTTAAAGAAAGAACCTTTGTACTTGAACATGTTTTTCAGTTCTAATTTGTTCTCAGTGAAGCATCCTTTCAGCCTGTGCTGAAGTAGTTGTGTATGTGAGGATGCCTGCAGCTTGTCCTTTTACCAACAAGCTTGTTTTCAGAGAATAGAAATCCTTACCAACCATACACAACTTTAATGTCAGAAAAAAATAAGGAAACAATAAGCCAACAGAAGCCACTGTTAATATGGGACCCACTGTCTTTGTTCCCTTGGGAACAGAACTGTGAAATAACTTCTTTGGGACTGGCTGATGTGCCTGATAATGTAGATATAGAAGCTACAAAAAAGGGATATTCATGATAACTCATCATTATTAAAGACCCTTCCCATGGTACAAAATAAAGAAATGGTTTTCAGAAAATAAAAGCAAGATTTTTGAGCAAGAGTCATTAACAATAGTATCTTCAGTACGACCCAAAAATATAAATGCAAAACAAGCATATGATATTATGCTTTTAAAGTGCTTTAAAGAGCTTGCCTCGGTAATCAACCCCCCCATTAGTTATACCTATAGTTACAGTATTACAAAAGCTTAAATTTTAGAGTAAATAAAATAGCTGCTATACTACAGCAAAAATTTTAATGCAAGAATTAAAGAACTATTTAGTTGTATTCAGAGGAAACTATTTTCAGCTTACGAGTGATTTATTGTTGGCTGTTGGTCTTCCATTCTCCAGACCAATCAGTTTGAAAACAAGAAAAACCCAGAGACTCAGGGTAAAATTCAAGTCCTTTCCTTCCCTACCATCAACTATATATATTGGTTAAGTTACCATAAAACCCAGAATCAAATGTAGCTTTTTTTGGCCTCTGTGGCAGCTTTTCACTTATCAGGACTGCTCTAAGGTGTATGCTTTAATAAAAATGCCAATTTTTGAATCCCATGGCACAACTGGAGATGGAGTATAAATCAGAGCTACATTTGTTTCCTTGACATTTCCTGGCTCCCAAACCAAAGAAGTTTATAGTTACTTCCTGGCTTGCTCACTTTATCTCTCCACTCTTTTTTTTTTCTTGTTTTATTTTGCAGAAGTTTAGGAGAGCTTTATAATAATAGCAGCATGTTTTGAATGAGCCAACTGTTGGGACATTCCTTTCACAGTTATATTTTGGAATTGTTGAATTGGACTTTTACACATTAGCTTTGAAGATTTGCAACATCGCTCCTGAAGTTTGGGGATCTGAAAGCTGAATGAATTTATACCAGCAGGCAGAGAGGGGTAGATGATAAATGGGGTTTCAGTCCCACTATTTACTAGTCCTGGCATCTAACCTCTTCAACTTCCTGAGCTCCTGCTTCCTCTTCCCTAATACGATGGTCACAACTACCTGTGTACTGATGAGCAAATAAGATAATGTAGAGGAAAGTGGTGGTCAGTAAGTCTTTGAAGGTCAGTACCAAAATCCCCAAGTGTGAGTCCTTAAACAGTACAGTCATTGAATTATCTTGTATAACCTGAGAATCCTGGAAGTCAGCCTGCAGATGCTGGGTTAGTTCAATGACTTGGCCATAACTGGGTGCCAGGTCATTCTCTGCCATTCTCTTTTTTTTTTTTTTTTTTTTTTTGGTTTGTTTTGTATACCCTGTCACTTTATTTTTATTTTTTTTGTTTTTTTTGCGTCTCACAACTTTACATTTATTTTCTTTTTTCTTAACATCTTTATTGGAGTATAATTGCTTTACAATGGTGCGCTAGTTTCTGCTTTATAACAAAGTGAATCAGTTATACATATACATATGTTCCCATATCTCCTCCCTCTTGCATCTCCCTCCCGATCCCACCCATCCAGGTGGTCACAAAGCACCGAGCTGATCTCTCTGTGCCATGCAGCTGCTTCCCACTAGCTATCTATTTTACATTTGGTAGTGCATATATGTCCATGCCACTCTCTCATTTTGTTACAGCTTACCCTTCCCCCTC